>NC_079368.1:4353500-4690000 GCF_021018895.1 Seriola aureovittata | reverse complement strand
ATTAATGTCTAAATAATGACTGAACTTTTCAATTACAGAGATAGATAGATAAAAAAAATGAACCATGTTGTTTTTTTAATATCAGACTGGCTTCATGATTTCAGTAAAGGCTGCTGTGTTTCATTACAATAATATATATTCTATGGTACAACTGCTACAGATTTGAAAACATCAGCCACATGATGCAGCTTTCATATGATGTGACTTTCTTCTTTCTGGTTCTGAGACCGAGCCAGAGTCAGCAGTTGAGTGAGACAAGATAAAGTGACCTTTACTTATCATCTGCCTTTTCTAAGTTTTCTCATCTTCAGCATTGAGCTGAAGGCAAAACGACAAATATCTGGGTGTGTGGAGTTAGAAAGACCTTTGTTGCCTGCTCTTCCCCTCTGATTGAGATGAGAGGATCGGGAACCATGAAATTGATCTGCGAGAGATGTCAGCTCACAGCGGAAATGTTGACTTTCACATATGTCATGACCCGGCTCATAGGCCAAGACAAGCGGAGGGAAATATGCACAATTTAACTTGAACTGAAGAATAAATCCTTTACTTGGGCATGGATGGTCTTAATTGCAGTCTGGATGGAGTGGTCAGGTGCAGCCAGTTGCACTAATGCCAACTCTGCCTACCAGGACCTGAAGGGAAACACAACAGAAGCAGCAACCAAGGACAAGACAACCCTAGAGGCCATGACAGAGCCAGAGGGCTGTCACACGAGTTTGCATTCAAATCGTGCCTTTGATCACATGTGAATGTTTCATTTTCACATGTGAAAAGTTTCACTTCACATATGACGTTATCCCATTCGCATGATTTCCCCATGTGAAACTGCACGTGTGTCACCATCATTTTCACATGTGAAGTTTGTATTCACAGGTAAAGCTAAAAACATGTCTTTTTCCACATGTGAATTTTAATATACACCTGAAACACAAATGCGAAATCACAGTTCACATGTGAAATATTGAATTTCAGGTGTGTTTTTTTCATATGGGATAGCCACTACTAGCATAATAACACAGCTGAATCTGTACAGTCGAGTGAGTCAACCTGAGTTTCAATGCGGGAAACGTAGGCGCCAGGTTTTCACAAGAAAGTGAAACGCACGGAGACGAGATCTCTCACTCTGCTGCTTTGATTTTGATCTTTTTTTTTTTTTTGAATATCTGTCTTCAGTCACAGAGTTGCAGCAGTGTAAAACTAAATCTGTGAAATAATCTTGTGATGTTAGTGTATTTAAAAGGAAGTGGATATGATGTCACTCCCTGCTGTGCTGCTCAGTGTTTCCTTGTGGAAACAGGTGAATTGAATAACTGAAATAACTATGTAGTGTCAGGTTAGAAGAATCTCATATAAAACCATTTTAAGGAAAATGCATGTTTCTCAAAATAGTCAAAATACTAAGGTTATTTTTGTCACATGATTAAACTTACTTTCTTTCAGTCCCCACCTCCTGAGTAAAGTGTTTAATATGGAGAAAGGAGAAGAGGTGGGAAGACATGAAAAGAAGCACAGATGGTGCTACCTGGAGGTTGTGGTTCCTCTGACAGACTTTAGACGTTTTGCTCGTTGAATCGCTCTCCACTGGTTTGGAAAACGACAGGAACCAGATGCACCAGAGCTGAACTTCCCGACGGCTGACAGCAGACGTGATTATTATGACCTTTTATTAAAAAAAAAAAAGTTATACATTGGCTGTGATCCACCTCTCAAATGATTAGAGTTCCTGCCTGACCACAGCCGGTGATCAGGGAAGGTTATGTCTGTATCACGTGTCTGAATTTTATTCCAGTCCTTGGTACCTGCAGTAACATGTCTCCTCCCATGCTTTAATGAGCTGCTTCCAGTGGAGACCCCTGTGTCAGCTTGGTCTCAGACAATAACACTGTTCTAGTCCAACACTGAGGACTTTTAGGGGAAAAGATGATATTTAAATATTTAATTACATCAAACACTAACACAAAATGAATCAGCAGCTTAGATGACTGCACCGGTGGTCTAGCTGTTTCAGATCATTTACTACACATTTTGTAAAGCCACACTACTGCCGTTTTTTAAAGATTTGAATGAATCTTTTTCTGTCTTTCCAGTGTTTTTCAATTATTTCAAAATCAATGAGGCTCAATGTGCTGGAGATTTTTAATCCATCAGGATGAACATAAAGTCGGCATGTAATAAGCAACCCAGGGATGACTTTAAGGCAATCAACGTGCTCTCAAAGTTACAGTTAGAGATTTGGTGAATTTTGCTGCTTCACTTTCTTGCTGAGAGTCAGATGAGAAGATCAATACCGCTGTCATGTCTGTAGGTCAGTGGTTCCCAACCTTTTCCATCTCATGGCCCACTTGAAAATCTCACAAACGCTGGCGGCCCACATCTGACTCGGTAACAATACGGAGCCAAATAACATGTTCTCAGAGCACTTTCTATTTTAATGATAATGATTGAACATTCAGGACAGAGCCGAGTGCAGGGGAAGCTCAATTTCTTCTTTTTGGTTTGATAGGGGGTCACATGTGGATTCACCATCTGTCTCTTGACTCGCTTTCCTTTTCATTTTTCCAGTTGCCAACCAGCTGCATGTATCTATTTTGATCCTGCACTTTTTCCATGGATGTAATCTTTTAGCACACAATCAGACTGAGACAGCAAACAAGTGGATGATGTGGTCCAGCTGGTGACGACATAAAAGTTCATCATTGGCTTATAGCTATATCAGTGGCAGACTTTAATATGAGAAAGAAACAAAAAACAATGAAAGGACTAGTGAGATCATTTCATTTCAAAGCATTTGAAAACATTATTTACTTTATTATCTTTTTTTTTTTTATAATTGCAAATACGCACATTTCCAAAAATCTCAAACTAATCTTTTAAACTGCATCATCACAGTGACACTTCAGTTAATAAATCAATGCAGATTTGACGTTCACTGTGAGGGATCACACAACACGAACAAGTAGAATCTGCTAACTGATTTGGATGCAGTGGCTAGCTGTTTCCACCTGCTTGCATTCTTTATGCTAAACTAAGCTAAGCTAACCATTTGTCGACCTCAGCTTCATACTGTATTTACCATACTGTCATGACAAGTCTCTCATCTAACTGTCAGCAACACAGTAAATTAGAGCATTCCCCAAACTCCTCCAACAATTCCTTCAATTCAAGTATCCGACTTCAGTAACACCGATTTACGTAATTCCACTGGTGTAAAAATACTAATATACAGTCACAAATTCAGGTCATATTCACAACAGACTGACAACTGAGAATACTTTTGGTCAGATGATAGAGACTCAGGTTTAGGAGGACTCAGCAGCATGACTCACAGACACAGGTAAACACTGAAAACAGTTCACCTTTATTAAGGCTCGGCACGCAGAAGCAGCCAAGGACAAACAGTAGGTGAAGTTATGGCGTGGGCAGTGGCCGGTAACGGACTGGCAGATAAACCAGGTGGCAGGAGCAGGTGAAGGCAAAATCCAAAAAATGGGCAGGTAGTCAAAAACAGGCAGGAAAAACAGACACAGAGAGCATGATAGGTAATGTGGCAGGGAATGAATGGAGATGGGCCAGTATAAATACTGAGAGCAGATCAGGGGATTGGTAATTGGGAACAGGTGAGTAAGTGGGTGGGGTAGAGAGAGGTGGTTGAAAGGCAAGAGAGCTGGGGTTACTGCAGGGCGTGGCAGGGTCTGACATGACAGCAGTCAGTAACGTGGAAAAGGCAGAGAATTAATCAATGACTGAACTGTGACACCTCAGAACATTGACACTGACGCTGGTTATTTTCATGTAACTGTTGCTTTTCAAAGAAACAAGTTCAAATTCAAGATCAAACTGAATCTTGTCGTCGCACCTTCATGACAGGGAATCTCTCTGAATGACAGAAGGTTCAGCCACATAGAGGCATCTCAGCTGTGCCTTATTATGCATGCAGTGTGCTCTAGCTGAAGGTCCAGTGCAGCACACAACATGGTTTTATCTGACAACTGGCAACACACTCGCCCTCTGTTGTTTTTCGCCTGTTTAACCACACACACACACACACACACACACACTGTTTGCTGTTTCTTCCTCGCCCTCCTCTCTCTCATCTCTGGGCACTCGCGCTGCAGGTCAGGATTCACAAAGAGAGAGAGCGAGCCGTGGCAGACGCATCTACAAAGTAGACAGTTTTTTAGTGTCTGCCCTCTCTGAACATTACTGAGGCTGAACAGCACTTCCTGTGCCAGATGCTTGTTTCAATCCCTTTGTCACAACTGTTGTTTGATCTGGAGAAGAAAAAAAACAACAACAACAAAACCAACCCACATACAGACACTCACACACCCTGTGTTACTTGAAATGAACATATGTGATGAATTGCAAATCAATGCTTTCATGACTGCTTTTCTTTAATAGAAGACATTAAAATTGATATCCCAATCTTGGCACAGATAAAAACACTCACTGTACAGTAAATGTGACACCACAGGTAACGATCGAGGCAGACACAGATACACAGTCACCTCAGAGCAGCACTCACATTGAAAAAATACACAAGGTTAACTGATGTTTTCTTTCCAAATGGGTAAAGCATGATTAAACTTTTACAGAAACATTTAAATTCTCTGTCAGGAATAAATAAGCATGATAGAAGCACGCAAAACACCAATACAAGAGCAGGGCTCATACACGGCTATGTCTGAAAAGTCTGTAAGATATTTGAATCCATCCATACGGTATTAATGTTCAGTCACGTTTACGATCAGAAATGTTTCTTTTCACAGCTCGCAGGATCAGTGAGCTCTTTATCCCAGCACATTCTAATGAAACACTGACTGTGAGGTTGAAGTGCTGACCTTTCAGCTTTAAAGGTGTTTTAGGGATTAAAAAAAGAATATTGAGGGAACAGAAGGAATAGTAGCTCTGTACCCATGAGAAATAAAAATTCAAAGGAGAGCAAGTTCTGCATGGTTGATTGGATTTGAATGTACCGAAATCACCCTCTAATTAAAGCTGAGAGTCAGCACTTTAAAGGATGAGGCTGTGCTATATATTCTTTTTATTGTCAACAAATCCCCTAAACCAACAATGCATTAATCCTTCTTGCAATACTTTGACTTTTTTAAGCTCTCTGTGGCACCCACTCAGCTCCAAACCTATTTGTTTCTACTGCACTTGTTCCTACAGCTGTCCATTATTTAAAACCTGGTTCAAAAGAAGAAGGTGCACTTTTCTGAAAAAGCTCAGTAATGTCCTAACACTGCTGTAAAACCCTGTGGCAGTCAGTCTTACTCAAACAGCAGTAAACCGTGTATTTGTTGGGGGCTGTATTCTGTGGATTCATACACAGTTGGTGAGTGAGTGAGTATTTCCAGCAGTAGGATGGTGTCAGGTGTCTGACTTTAGTCAATCTTGATATGAATTATTTAAATATTTTTTATTTAGTCAAATTTGTTTCTATTGTTTTTGAATGCTATTTTAATGTCATCTTAATGTTCTATTCTTTCTCTGACTCGTGTCTGAATGGTGCTATAGAAATAAACTTGCCTTGCCTGACAGTGTGTGTGTTCATGGTAATGAAGGAGCACATCACCCAGTTCAACGGTGAAGCTGGTGTGTTTTTGGACAACAATGACACAGAAGAATTAATTATATCAGAGAGATATAATTAGTACGTAATTAGTAGGATACATTCATTGTTGTTTTTGGTGTTTTCATGAGATTTGTTTAGCCTGGTCCCTGAATGAAATGTTGTTCCTTCTGATGGCTGTTTCTGCTGGTTGGAGGGACAGTAAACCAATAAGAGCCAAGTAGGTGTGATTAATAATGGAAACATCATCTGCCCACATATTTTGCCTAGAGACCTATAGTAGCCAGATCCATAAAGAATAACTTCACGACAATGGCAACAAGCATGGACGAGTCTGATGCAGCTGTACAGGCTTTTGAGACGTACAGAAATGACAACTTGAATAATGTTCTGCTCCTAACACTATCACAGCGTCTGTGTTGACTGAAAATAACATTAATGGAATGAATACACTACTCGCTACATGGTCAGGCAAAAAAAAAGGAGAAAAAAAAGAGAAAATAACTCCTCTCCAAACAGGAAACTAGGAAAAAAAGGTAATTCAGTCAGATTACCAGACGGAGGACTTGATGATAATAAGAAAAATATGGAACAATGTCAGCCTCATCCTTCAACCTGAAGTCTTATTTCTGAGGAGTACAGAGACAAAAACGGAATTACTTGAACACATATGGAAACACTGACTGTCAGTCTCCTGATTGACAAATAAATCTCGTTAAGCTGTAGTGTGGCAAACCCAGTACATGTGTTAAATGCCAGGGCTAAAGTAAGGCTAATGCATGTGGATGTGATTACATTAATAACTGGAGGCTCACCCTCACCCACGTGGCAGGCTCAGCAAAAACAGTGGTATTTAGTTTTCAGACACAGCGTGCAGCGGGGCAATGCAGAGGTATATGACCATTTGTATTGTAACAGGCACTCACACTGTAAAGAAGATGTCTCTTGATGGCACAGAGTCGGCATCTTTCCAAGGACACACAGTCCAAAGTCCAACATGCTGCGATGCCATACTTTACATCTTTCCATGGATGAATTCAATTCACAACACAATATAGATACAGATATTTCTATGTCACAATTCAAGGTAAGTTCTCTTTTCAGCTCAAAATGTCACATTCAGAATAAGGTTTGCAAAAGAGAGCAGGGGGAAAGGTTCAGGCATTTGTACAGGATGAGTGTTTTCACAAAGCAACAATACTGAGGCTGACTGCAGCAGTGCACATTTTTACATATATTGCAGAGACTGTTCTTCACTGCAGTTAGGTTTGCAGGGTGTTTATACACTGGCTCACATGATGCACTTACTCTGGATGAAGCGTCATCTTAATATGTAGACATTCTTGTAAATAACATATATTTCTCGCAGTGAAGTGCACAGTTAATGACCCATCGGTGAACATGAGGACACTGAATGACTTGAATGACTCTCAAAAATACTTAGAAAAAAAGGTCACTGTAGCAGACAAGTACGACAATCTGTTGTGTGTGTGTGTGTGTGTGTGTGTGTGTGTGTGTGTGTGTGTATGTGTACACTTGTGTGTGAGGTGCTTGTGTATGTGTTTGGCTGGTTGCCCTCTCCACTTCGCTGCTGTAATTAGCATGATTGGAGAGCGAGGGATGGATAGAAACACAGGAAGAGATGCTGCTGATGAGGCTATTCACCCCGCTGCGTCGCCTGCCTGGCGCCTCTTCTCAGCAACAAGCTGGCATCTTTTGTCTCCATCACTCTATCAACTACATCAGTGACGGCTCTGTGAGAGAGTGTGTGTGTGTGTGTTAGACCAGCAGAGACAGCGAAAGCCTGCTGTACGTTCATTTAAGGAAAACTCGTTGTACAAAGTTGATTACACATTCATTAAAGCCCCAGACTCCCATTCATCCGCTCTACTTGACCTGTCCAAGTGATGGGAGGATGCGGGAAATAAGCTTTGCATTTGGGACGCACGGTGGGGATTATTCCTGGCTTGCCGGTTGTGATTAGTGTACCGCAGTCAAATTAAAAATAAATAAATCAAAAGATGATGAGATAATAAGATGGGTTTTTGGAATGCTCGCTCCACTCCTACATTCCTCTCTCTGGTCCAGACAGCTGATGCCACACTGTAATGGATATTTTGGTCATCATATCATGTTAGGCCTGTCATTTATGCCCATAACAACTTGCGTGGGATTCAGATTCAATATTATTTTAAATCTTAATAAGAGTGGCTGAATCATGTCCTCTGTAGTTTAAAAGAAAACAGCTGCTTTACACTTGCAGGAAGGTTTGTATTGCTATCCTTGTGGGGACCTTTCATCAATTACAGCCCTGAAAGCCTAAACCTAATTATAACCTATCTTTGTTACTCCTCTGATGAAGGCTCTCTGTGAGAAAATCAAACTCTTTAGGAGCCTGTGGCGGCAATCAGACATTTCACCCCCCTCCAAAACAAAGTCCCAGGATTAGGCTAAAAGGTCAGATATGGCCTCTCTGGTAGAAAATAGAAAACCAAAATTGTCTTCTCTAATCTTCGCTTTGCTTTCTTTTAACAAGGTAGTTTTACCTCAGGTCTATACAAAATACTCAAATGAAACCATCTAAGAGGAATCGTACTTCAAATGGCGTGCTAATACCTTCTACAAGTGTCATGTGGTGGTGAGGGGGGGGGTCACACAAGGACATTGCTTCGTACCAAGGGTTCACATATTAAAAAAAAAAAAACACGTATTCTACCAGTAGTCACTCGATAGTCATTACCAGACCCAAATTGTAGCCATAGCCACTGAACATGACCACGGCATGAGTGAGCATGTCCTGTCCTGTGGCTGGCTGTGGGGGTAAGTGCAGGTGGGGCACTGAAACAAAACTTAGCTGATTTAAGGCAGTTGTATCAGGTAAAAGTTTATGACAAAGTTGTCATGCCAACCTAATGATAAATGCTATTTCATAGTAAAAATTTAAAAATTAAATTAATGTTTGCGATTAATCATATTGTGGTGTCCATGATCACTTGGCTGGAAGTCTCGCAGCTAATGTTAAGATAACCGTAGGCTAATAATTATGACTGACTGCAGCCCTTACTCTGATTGTGGCTGTGCACACGGCTTTAGCTACTGACATTGCTATAATCATGGCTGTGGCTGTTGTGGCTGTGACACATTATTTTTTAATGGTGTAACACTAATAACATGCAGGTGCAGTGAAGATGGTTATTTGATTGGGTTGTGGTGAAGCTTTTCCCAAACTCCTGTGGTGTATTAGCAACATCTGTCATATCTGTTACAAGTTCACGTTCTGGTGGGAGTGTTTGGCTTTACAGCTCTGCCTTGGTCAAAGTTAAAGTCAGCCAGTAACAATCACAGCAACAGCTGACATTACAGCTACAGCTAAGCAGACATGTAGTTAGAGCCATGGCAATAACTATAATCACAGCACTCGTAGCATCCACTCAGAACCATAGCTTGGTGAAAAAGTTATTTACACATTAATCTAGATATATTTTAAATAAGTTATTTTAATCAATATTTACTGATAGTGATACTGCTGGGTGCCAAAAAATGCTACTAAAAATAGCAAATCTCCTACAATAGAGGATGGTCCTCATCTCGTTGTCCTGCAGAGGTCTGCTGGTCCTCACAAGGAAACACAAACAGGAAACACAAATGCTCTCTTGAACACTTGCTGCATGAGCTAATCTACTTACAGCATTATACAGACAGAATATTTTCCTATCCAGCTCACTGACTCCACATCATCCCATCAGGGCAGGAGGCATCACGGCTCTCGTTTACAGTGTAAACAGATGAGTGTGTTCTAATAACATCAACCACAATGCTCTCGCTCTCTCCAGGCCCTCTCTCTCTCGCTCTCAGCCTCTGTGATTGAACTATAACTAGAATATCTGCATTTCTTTCAAAATGCTTGTGACTGCTGCATCTGATGCTGTTGCCTTTATCGAACATATTGAGGAATCAATTGGACAGAATTAACTTTTCACTTCCTCCTGCATTATTGATGCAGGGATGCAGCTTGAATAACCCCAAACAGCCGCAAATCTATTCTAAAAAAAACATAATAGTTTTGTAAGTGACCACAACAGCTAGGTGAAGCATTTTACCAGTGGCCAGCCGTCTGTCCAATTTCACTTCTTAAGCACTTCTCATTAAAACAATAATAACTCATTGACTGTAAGTGATACCAAGCTGTCTACAATCTCATAAGGACTTGTCATGCTTGATATTCTAAAAGTGGAGCCATGTTTCTAGCCAGCACTATCTGAAGGCAGTAGCGATTTGTATTGCTTTTTGTCTTTTTTTGTCATGTCCCTTAGTGGAAAAACTGCATGAAAGAAGGTTGAATTGATTTGACTACACCTACAAAGGTTTGTCAGCCAATCATGGATGGACGGTTATATGCCTCCGCCAAAACACTTTATGTCCTCTTGAGATATTGCGTTCACAAGGCCAAAACCTCATTTTGTGAGGTCACCGTGACCTTCATGTTTGACCTTGGACCACCAAAATCTAATCAGTTCATTCTTGAGCCGAAGTGAACTTTTGTACCAAATTTGAAGAAGTTCCTTCAAAGCATTACTGAGATATCGCATCGACGAGAATAGGATGGACATACGTACAGCTCGAAAACAAGAGAGAGAGAGAGCGAGCGAGCACTGCAACTATGAACAGAGAGCCGTTTCCTCTGCAGAGCAAAGCATACCGCCATTATAACAGCAATCCGCCGAGGTGCAATCACCTGGATTTTTAAGGGAATGGGAGATGGCACTCTGATTGGTTTATTGCATGATACTCCCAAAACACCCCATGAATAATAAAGGGACTAAGCACAACCCTTTTCAACCATGTGCCTCACACAGCCACAATTTTTTTCTGCCATTAAATGATCAGAAGTGGATATGGATACGCCCTAAATGCACGTGCGCCACACGCTTTAGACCTCGAGCTTTGGACTGTTGTAACAGAGTCCAAGATCCTGATGTCCTCATCACTGAACTGACTTGGCCAAGATATTAATCTCCTAAAAGCTCTACTAGTGGAATGTCAACTGTGATGACATTTTTTACGCCATCTAATGTCTGTTGTATGTCCCTCGTTTTCTCTCTTCACTGAATGTGACCTCCTGTTGTCCCTCCGCTTAGTGTCGTTGATATGTTTCCATGTCACTTACAAAAAGTCCCGTAAGCCTCGTACTCGGTGAATAAAGTGATACAATACTGACCGTCATTGTAATTCCAATAAAGTCACGTAGCTTCACATCTGCTCTTCGGTTTCATGTCAGCTGACAGTGGAATTTATAACAACAGGCTTTGTGTGCTGAGAATAGACCAGGCGTCAGCAGGGTGAATGTGCTGTGTGTGTGTGTGTGTGTGTGTGTGTGTGTGTGTGTGGAAGGAGACTGATGGGTGTCAGGTGATCATTCTCTGTGTGTGTTGTGCAATGCACACTGCAAAGAATATCCATCTTGAAATATGATTTGATTTGAGAGTGAGTCTCATAAATCCTACCTGATGATGATGTGAGACTATTGAAATTATTTCCAAGGCAAAACGAATGGAGTCGTCAGAACTTGTTTCCGGAAAAACAGGAGTTTTAGACTTAAATACTTCACCAAGAATAATAATACTTGTTGTCTTTCAAGCTTTGTGTTTATTGTTGTCTGATAACAGCTTCACTGTTTAGAGTTGATGAGCCTGTGTGTTTGTTCTGCTCACAGTTAATATGTAAATCTTGTGGATTTAGTTATTAAGCTCACTGCTGGGTTTTTGTAGAAAAACATTCTTACTTCCAATAATTAACTCGACTTCCTTTATGAAATTTAAAAAGCTGTGCTTGAAACGTGGCAAGTGACTATCTTGAAAGAAGTCATTGAAGTTTAAACTATTTGCCACAGTATTAAGACAGTTTGACTCAGAAAGACAGTTGTCCCAGCGGGCTTCCGTAGCCCCTGTCATCTAACCGTCCTCTTCCTGGACCCCAGCAGAGCGGGCTCCCTCTCCGCTCCCCTCACACTACTACAGACATTATGCTTTAGCAGCAAGGCACATCACTGCACAGCTACGCTACACAGCTACACAGGCTGCCTGTGCAAAGTCCAGGCTGAAACATCTACGAAAGCCCTTTAAACCTGATATTAACATTCACCTTGAACGGCCGGATTACATTTAGACGGAGCGACAGCGAGAACTGATCACTGAAACCGCCCAGACAGGAGGTCGGAGGTGAGAATACCAAGAAAACTCACACAAAATAAAACCGTGTGTACTGAAGACACATTAACATGAGGGGTAAATGGTAAAAAGGTGTAAATGTAATCCAGCTGAATCATATTAAGACACAGAGTGCATGTTAGTGCCAGGTGGAAGGTTTAGAGCAGCTAATGAGAGTCACATCAATATTTCACATTTTGAAAGTGTTGCCTTACATTCAGATCACGACCTGGTGTCGTGGGTCTGATACAGGTGGAGCGGGTTAGATAAACAGGAAGTAGGACATAATAATACTGTTGTGAAGCTGATTTGATTCTGTTTGATCATCCGCTGCCCTTCTGCTACCGGTGTTGTTTGGCTTTAATGGTGTAATGGGGGACTGAATCTGGGTTTCATATTGGGCAGTTAAGCTCCTGGTAAAACGCTTGTGTTCACTTGAGGTCTGCTGTTGCCTCTTCAGTATTTGAAGCACCTCTTCATCTCAGAGATGATGCTCCCAGCTGTTGAAGCCAGTATCCAATGTGTAGCCGGTTGAAAGCTGAGCCAGAAGCTGCTGTCGCTTCAGGTGATTGCCAGACCTTTTTAGCAACGGCTGCAGGAGATCCTCAGAGCGCCTCGTCAGCCAGACAGGCACCCGTGTTGCACAATGGATTGCTGAGGAACTCCTGCTCGGGGAGATGGACTTGGTGTCCTGATCAGCTCTCACACACACATGCACACACTCACACATACAAAGTTCAGGGTTTATACTTTATTATACTTTTTTCTGTCTTGATCACCTCTTCTGGGAGAGCCTTTCAACTGAAACCACACATCTGCCGGTGTTTTCAACATGTTTCCTCTGGAGAGAGAGTTCCTGTGAAAACCAGGTTTTCTCTACAAGAGGTGTAGAGAACTGTCTGAAAAGCAGAGCTCTCTCTTCAGCAGAGTACACCCCGGTCAAAACGAGAAGCTGCTGTGTTCACAGCATGCTAGTCTCATGTTATAGCTCCTCTCTAAATAGACTGTGAAGTCACACAGCTTGTGTGATTGAGGATGTGTGAACCTTCTCTGCGCTGAGAGAAGGCTGGTGTGACAAGCAGAAGCCGTTAAGTTTGGAGGCGCAAGCGTCTGCTTCAGTTTAGCTTTTGAACTGGAATGTGCTCATGTCGTCGACATGCTCATCATCACTTTTTGGCACAGAGCAAACTTCCTAATGCGAGTTTATCATTAGCTGTGAGAAGCATGAGTGCTTTATACAAGGGCATGGTGGGTGAAGACAGTACTCAGTGGACTGGGATTTAGTCTCACTTGCAAATTAGGTAACATGATGGTTCCAGTGAACACACTGGAAATGTATTCATCCAAAACTCAGCCACAGTCACTTGCAGACAACTCACACATTCACAGTGTACTTTTGCATGGATGCAGGCAAAAGCCACAATGTGAACAGTCAACTCATACTCACTCTCTGATATCCAGCAACATGCCTCCTGTGTTTGAGGTCTATTCCTGCAGGTTGTTACTGGAGTAGAAACTGGACGTCTCTGATACTGTTTTGGAGACGCTCCGGGACGATGACCCATTCGAGGTCAGGTCCAGGGAGGAGCTATGTGGCCTGGCACCGACTCCAGCCCCACCAGGCCCTTGACCCGCTGTTGCCTTGACCTTGGGCTGCTCCATGTCGTCCCCAACCTGGAGAACAGTAGACACGGTTGTCTCCATGCGGCTAGCCTTGTAAACACTGGTCTGGGTCTGAAGGTAGCGAGTGGACTTGAGCTCCAGGCCTTCGTAGGAGCCTTGAAGGATGCAGGGGCAACAGCGGAAGGCTTGTTTAAAACCAGCACGAAACCTGAAACGAAAGGAAAAAACAAACAAATACACACATTTACTGCTGTGACAAAAAAAATACTTGCCACAACAGTAACCCACATGAATGAAGGCTCCGCTTTCATGCTGATTACCTCCCTTTACAGTCATCTGAAGGCATTAGTGGCTCTTTCTTACATCCGACACAAAGGTAACATGTGCCTACAAAGGTGTGTGCACAACATCTATTATACAGCAATATCTAGAGTAAGTTGCTAACATTAGCTAAAATTAGCCACTATAAGCCAATGGCCAGAACAGATCAAGCAATTTTGCTGTGGCACTCAGCTTATAAACTCAGATGAAGAAAATCTGATATTGTCTTGTCAAATGTTTACAAGTAATGGGAAAGGTGTTACAAACTCATACATTTATCACCAGACTCTGCAGCTCCCCTGAAGCTCATTGTTTTGCTTTTACAGCCCTAAACCTTAATGTTTTGGTTCATTTGCACCGTTTTCATCGACCTGGTTCCAACTACAGCTGTTTTCAATGAAAGAGTTTATAAACCGAGGGGAGCAGCAGATTCAGGTGATAATTCTCTCCCTTTGACATTGACATATCGTCATTTGATACATTGATATTATAAAAATATCATTTATAGCTTTTACATCCAATAGGAACAATCCAAATGCTGAAAAGATCCTCTAGATATTATAGATACAAAAAAACATTAATGGGAGCAGACTTTAGCTTTGGATTACTTTCAAACAGCATGCGAGGACACCTGTGATATTAACATTTATTGTTATACATCAAAGGGAATACAACATAATGGGCTCTATAAGCTCATCATTATCTGTCAGTATCATGCCGGGGATGAAGATCATATGAATAGGGATGACATAAAATGCGTCTATATTACATTTATATTCTAAAATGAATGGCACATTTGCTGGTGAAGTGTTATTCTGTTAGATGATCATAAAATGCAGTTTACATAAATCATAGTGATCCTAAACCAAATCAGTGTTTACATCTTCGGCTGAAAACATTTTTTTTTTCCCAGTTCCCAATCAAACGCTGCCAGTTTGGAAATCTTCCCAATCTGACAAGACTGTTTACTCTGTGCTGCAGCGTGACAGAGAACCGCAGTAACAGAGTGGGAGACTGACTGATACAGCATTAGTATTCTGATTAAGGCAGTACAATGGTTAATACAGATATAATGTGAAAAACAGGCAAAGAGCAAAGACTGTGTAACTGAGGTATTCTACTGATAATTAACACAAATTGTTGCATGAGGCATTAACTGACGACCTTCATTGATTTTACCCGCTCTTGATGTTTGGCAGGTGTTAATGTAGATGCCAAAAGTAATTTCAAATGTTGCATTAAAACCACAGAGAGAAGAGATGAGAGAGAAATCAGCATTTTGCATCTGAAATGTAGAAATTACAAGGGACTGGAAACTCATAGGAAACACTTTCCCTCAGTTAACACACAAACACAAAACCCAGACAGAGAAGTGACGGAGGCGGGAAAAGGGAAAATGTCAATCGTTGACCAGGAGAGAGATGAGAAGAGGCTGATGGAAAGTGAGGACCATCGGTCACGCATTTGAATTTAAATCGGCTGAACTGATAGAGACAAAAGCCAGTCAATATCCTGTACCAAATGATGACTGAAGCTCAGCTCATGGTGGTCCAACCCACTTAGTTTCATTTGCAGTACTTCATGAATTTCAGAAGTGAAAACACCCAAGTGTGAAATCTCATTTCCCTGACAGCACAGAGCAGGTGGCTGCGATGGGGAGACAATGGCAGATGATTGATTACAGACAATAAGCAGAGTTGACCATCTGTCTTTATTTTGCCAAATAACCATCTTTAAATTCATTGACATTTTTTTGATGTGTGTGCGTATGTGTGTGGGTGGGTGTGTGTGTGTGCGTGTGTGTCTCATTGGCTACAGTCCTGAAGGACAATGATTGCTGCTCACCAAGGAAAAAAAACCTTTTCCCTTCTGTTTTATTTGTCTTTTGTCTATTTAAAAAAAAGTTTAATTTTATCTTGTCTAAGGACAGACATTACATTCAACATCCACATTTCTAATCCTTAGAAATGAAAATTCTTTTTTTTTTTTTTAGTCTATATAAGAAAAGAATCCCCAGTGAGGGGTGAAGATAATGCACTTATGAATAGTATAACCAAACTGTATCTTTTTCCCTTTGAACTAGAAAATGTACACTCAACTTTTGAAATACTATATTATCTAAAGAGTAATGTTGTTTTCTTATGTTTTGTAAGTATCAGACGGAAGGCAAGGTAGCTCCGTGAGTCACCATCATCTCCTGGAGAGGGGCTGGAGTTGCCCAAGGTGACAGCCTCTGTGCGGGTGTGTTGTGTGTGCTATATGCACCGAACAGTAACTTGGAGTATCTGGCCATTGAGGTCTCTGGGTGGTGTCCTGGAAAGGGTTCTGCCTGGCGACTCTGTAGTTTGGTGGGGGACCTCAATACTCACGTAGGGAACGATAGAGGAAACTGGTGGGGCATGGTTGAGCTCCTCTCCGTGAGGTCTTCAACTCGCAGCTTAAGAAGAATTTCTCATGCATCCCGAGGGAGGCTTGGGACATGGAGACTGAGTAGATCATGTTCAAAGCCTTCATTGCAGTAGCCGTGGGTAGGAGCTGTGTCATCATTACTTGTCGAGGTGGCAACCTAAGGAAAGCCATCAGGCTGAAGAAGGCCTTTCAGGGTTGGTTGGCCCAGGGGTCTCCTGAAGCAGCAGACAGATACTGGGATGTCTGGTGGAGGTCAGGAACAAGAGGTTTTCTGGGTACATCCAACTGGGAGGAGAACCCGGGGTAAACCCAGAACTCACTGGAGGGATTACACATCTGGGAAGGCCTCGAGATACCCCAAGAGGAGGACAGGGGAATAGGAACATCTGGAATACCCCCGGAATACCCGACCACGGATAAGCCGAAGAAAAGGGATGGTTGATGGATAAAGTTTGAATGAATTCAGAATGACATAACACGGTTCTAAGTAATAGGTAACATGATTGCGTTAAAATACGGATCCAATAGTGTTACGTAATAGCTCAGGTTTGAATGAATTCAAACACAACCAACATGACGCTGTTACATTCCTTTGCAGTTGCTCTGCATTTCCTCTTCAGCCTAACTGAGACGGCATTAGATGACAAAGTCAGGTTGCTTGGGGCCATAAATAGACTTTAGCCCAGGGGTCTCAAACTCAAATGAGCTGGGGGCCATTGCTGGCACTGTCACCTCAGTTGGGGGCCACTTCAGTGTTCGAGTATCAAAAAAAAGCAGAAATATTCCTGAAAACCTGGTTTATTTTCAAATATTGTATGATAATAATACAGAACTATTAAATTAACAGTGAGTGCAAATGTTTTTGGCCTCATTCTTAAATAACTAATCAAAGCCTTTCATGAACTAACTGACAGCACTTCTGTTCGTACTGTCTTCATATTGAATAACACAAAAAGAACTCTAGCTTTGTATGCACATTTTTTTAACCTTAAATAACTTATTTTAACAATCCACTCAGACAAATAACTTCTGAGTCCATTTGCGCTTTATTTCTTGCCAGATACCTGGCAGCGCTTCTGCTCACATAGCTGAGCCATATTTACTCTGATGGAGGTTGCAGTTGAAACCCTGAGTACAGCCTCAAGATGAGCATAGAATTCTTGTCCTGTACTTGCTTTTATTAAAGTTCATTGTAGAGAACAGTTTCTCACAGATATATGTGCTTCCAAAAAGGCACATAACGCGACTGAAAACTCTTGACAGCTCTGGGAATGAAGCTCTCTGAGAAACTCTCCAGTCCTGTCTGCTTTTCCCTGTGCCTCTCTGGAAAGTGTAACGGTGAGCCTTCAAATCAGCAAATCGCTCATCAAACTCTTGCTGCAGGTTTTCAATAGCGGAGACATATTCATCACCACTGAACTCTGTTCCCTCTTCCGCCAAAGATCTGCGTGCAGCAAAATGGCAGAGGCTTTTTGCAGACAGCTGAGTTTTCCACAGTCTCAGTTTTATGGAGAAGGCTTTCACGCTCTCATAGGCTGTTGTGATGAGCTGACTAGGACCCTGCAGCTTTAAGTTCAGGATGTTTAGTTGTTGTGCTACATCCACAAGGAATGCCAAATCCATTATACATTTTGGATCATCTAGTTCAGGAACATCCAGTCTGCCAGCGCACCTCAGTAAAATACAGTACATCACCATACGATGCTTCGATTTCTTCCCAAAAAGCCCGGAACTGCTGTAATCCTCTAGACCTGATGTAATTTACACATTTCAGGACGACAGACATGACATGTTCAAATTTTAATCATTTGCTGCACAGCGCCTGCTGATGTATAATGCACTGCAGAGCGATCGCTGGGTCTGAGTTTTCTTCCGCTAACTTTCTCTGAACCAGCGCTACCAGTCCGTTTTGTAAGTTTCCATTTAGTAAAGCCATAGCTTGACGCTCTATCATCCCTCTCGTCCAGGAGACCACTTGTAAAGTTAAATTATTTACTTTACATCAAAAGGTGATACAAAACAAAATCTTTTCCACTTTCAAATAATAAAAGTCAATATACAGAAAAGGAGAGATAGAGAAAGAGAGTGAGAGAGAGGGCTCTACTCTCTCTGCTTGTCCGAATGCCTTAATTACCTCTCGGTAAACTCCCTTTGCGTGGGATCATTAAAGGTCTAACCGAGTTCTACACAGTCCAATCAATTAGAAATGAAATGTTAAATATTTTAAATTATAACCACACAATTTTAATCTAAAGAATCATATATTTACCTTTTTGATTACTGTAAATATTTAAATTATTCATCAATCAATGAACTGTGTTATTTAACCACTTAAACATCAACAAAAATGCTTGTAGGCTCCTACACGTTTTTTTTGCGCGTCATGGATGGCGCACCAAAGGTCGTAATGCCCACCAGTCTGATCCACGGCAGACCAAGCAGCTCCATCGCTTCACACAGCTGCTGAAATATATCTTTCTCTGTAGTATGGCCAACTGTTCTGTCACCTCAAATCTGTCATCCACACCCCTGATGAAAATTGCAAGCTGAGCATTGTCAGTTGCATCAGTACTTTCATCAAGTGCCACCGAGAATGCAGTGAAACTTTGAGCTTTGTCCCGTAACTGTTCATAGATATTACCTGAAAGTCTGTTAATACGCTCTGCCAACAGTGTGTGCCGACAGGAACGGTTGTTAAACAGGCTTTTCTTTTCGGGACACAGAATATCAGCAACTCGTAGCATGCAGTCCTTCAGAAACTGCCCCTCGGTGAACGGTTTTCCCGCCTTAGCGATTAATTCACTGACCGCGTAACTTGCTTCTACTGCAGCATCCGCGTCCTCACCAGCTTTGTGGGAAAGTTCTTGCTGGGATAGCCGTCCTCTTTGTAGCTGCTCGGCTCGCTGTTTCCTGTCCTCTCCCCTGTAGTTATCACAATGCTCTCTGTGTTTACTCGCGTAATGTCGCTTGATATTATATTCCTTAACAACGGCAAGTTTCTCTTTACATATGAGGCAGATGGCATTTCCACTGAACTCCACAAAAAAATAATCCAATGTCCATCTTTCTTGAAATTGTCTGTGTTCGTCATCCACTTTTCTTTTACGTTTGGAGAGCGACATCTTCGGCTTCTTCTACTACTAACTTTTCTTGTTTTCCTGCGCTGCTCGTCGTCAGCACTTCCCTTGAGATCATTTTTAATTTTTTTATTAGAATTGTTTTTATAATTTAAATTGCACGCGAAGTTATTGTCCTAATTGTGGAAAACAAATAGATAAAAATAAACTTGAAGTCCCAGTTGCATTTCATTTTTTACGTCTAGTCGCAGACAGTGTAGGAAGGCCGCGGGCCAGGAGGGGCCCGCGGGCCGGGTGTTTCAGACCCCTGCTTTAGCCTTTATTAGAGACGATTTGGAAAATAACCAGAAATGAAGGAGAAAGATGTCCAACAAAGATCCCTGATCTGACTAACAATGGTCACAGTCAGATGGACAATGCATTTTAGGAAAGCTCCCTGTTGGAGTACAAATCACAGCTCATTGGGCTCATCCACTGTAAATATTGAACTGGTCATTAAAGATTGAATAGTCATCTCCTCCCATGTTTGAATGGTAGTTCCAATTTTGAATAAAAAGTGACAGCCCTGCAGTGTACTGGAGAATAACTAGACGCCGCTGGTTGGCAACTAGCTGTGTTATAGTGCAGAATGTGTGCAGAGTGTGTAATGCTATGTTATTGTGAAATGTACATTATTCAGGACTTAGAGGCAGCAGGAGGACATGATGTAATTGGAGTTTACATAAACAGCAACAATAGCAAACCAAAAATTAGATAATATCTTGTTTGCGTCTCTTATCTAATATCATCTCTACACAGGAAGCACAATATTGTGTGTAGGTCACCTGCATTTTAGTGGCCAACACACAATCACTGTGGTAAGGCACATGAAGCAGAGACTACTAGACTTCTATTACGCTCTCAGTCAAGTATATGAAACATGAACTGTTGTATGAGCTGTGTAGACAAATGGAATAATTGAAAGAGAAGTGTGTCTGTCTCATGCAGCAGGTGGACAACTGGAAAAACAAAGTCCTCCATAGAAAATAAAGACCTGGTTCATCTTGCTAAAGTTCTGAGTATTTCAGAATTTGCTGTAAGTGAATTTGTGTGTGTGTGTGTGTGTGTGTGTGTGTGTGTGTGTGTTGGTGTGCTGACTCACCTGTCGTTGAGGCAGCAGTAGATGATGGGGTTGTACATGGTGGAGCTCATGGCCAGCCACATGATGGCCAGGTAGACCTGCTGGATGAACGGTTCCTCAAACATTTCAGGGAAGTCCTGGTGCAGCAGGAAGTAAACATGGTAGGGCAGCCAGCAGATGGCAAACGTACACACCACCACGATCATCATCTTCACCACCTGTTGGACACAAGACACAAGCACCACGTTGTCTTCATTTCTACTGTTTTGATTAGCCACTTTTTTTTTTTACCCACAATTCTGTATTTCACCATTTAAACCTGCATCAGAAAGGCTAATGGGTCAGAGTATGACAAATAAATAAGTTAAAAAGAAATTTCTTTACTGTTTATTGTCAAAAGACATCTCAGTACGATGAACCTGTCCTAAAAAGTATAACATGTAATTGCCTCATTATAATGTATAATAAATGTGAAAACCTGTCAGAGAAACCCATCAATCACTGAGTGAGTCTTAAGCTTGTTTTGGTCATCTTTCGATGAGACTGCTGCCCTGCTTTGATTGTCTCCTTCGAGGACTCAGCATTCATCTTCGTTGCTATAACAAGCCTCTCTGTCGGCCAGACAAATAGCAACAACGCTGTCCGTTCAGAAAAAGCTCGGTAGCTTTGAACTTTTCATCTGTCAAATGGGAATAGACATGCACATACACACTTCATTAGTGCTGTCAATAACAGGCGGTGCTCACTGACAATGAATGAAAAAATAATGCACATGGACATATCTATGACACTGGCTCATTAGAGTGGGAGGTGGACTGGTGTCCTGCAGAGGTAATATAATCAACTATATTTTTAAAAATGAATATGGAAGACCAATTATATGAAAAATCTAACAATTATGCTTTAGGCTTTTTAGTGTTTTTGCAGCTTGTTTGTTCTGAAATGTTTTTCTATCAACCACCAAAGGACCAGTGGACAGGTGACTGGGGAATGGAGCTGAATATCTCAGGGGGAACAGCCTGAGGACCGGGCGGGACGGAGCAGGATGGCCCGATGGTAGAAGAGCTGAGAATATCAGCCGATTGGTCTGGAGGCTGGACAGACAGGCAGCACTACTCTGGTGGGTTGTGGCAAAGGCAGGAGCGAAGGTTATCTGGAGGTCAGGAGGTGAGGAGGCTGTATCTCTGGATGAAGCCAAAGTATGTGGGATCACTCTGGAGGCCGGCAATGAGGCTGGAGGTCTAGAAAGGGAGCTAGCTGTCTTGGAATCAGGCTGACAGCTAGCTATTGGAAGCAGGCTGGTGGAGCTAGCTGACTCTAGAGCTGGCAGCAGGTTAGTAAACACAAACGGCTGGGAGACAGGCTGGAGTTTAACAAGGCTGGGTGTTTTCTAGTAGACTGGGGGGTAACTGGCTGGGAATCAGGGATGTTAACAAAGTCCTTAAGCCTGTCAACAAATTCTTTAACCATGGCTTTTTTGACATTTCCCTGCACACGCTGCTCAGAACTGCTTGTTAGTATTCTATAGTATTATAAAGATGTGTCTGCTGGGTCCATAATTGGTGAGTCCAAACTGTTACAGTTCAATAATCTCTTGACCCAAATGCAGACACGACGATACTTTAATGATGAAAATAAACATGAGTTGACGGGCAGGCAAAAAGGCAGGAACAGCACACAAAACACTGAATAACAAGCACACGAGGAACTGACAGGGAGGGCTACACAGAAATACATGAGGAAGGAAAGGGTAATTGGGAACAGGTGAAACTAATTACGATGGCGCAGGCAATCAGAAAGGTGGGAAACACACGAGGCAAAGTAAAATAACCAACACACACACAAAGTAAATCATTTCAAAATAAAACAGGAAAAAGGGCAGAGCACGGCACAGGGGACCAGGAATGTCACTACAAAATTGCATTGTTGTTCATCCAGTAGTAAATGAGACATGAGACAGATGAGACACATCTGGAGCAAAGTGGGGGACCAGCTCATGTTTCCATCTATAAACTGTGGTTAAAAATAGATGAATGAAGAAACAAATGAATCAAAGCAATGCGTAAAGTGAAGGAGCAATGTGAAATACAGAGAACTAAAGTAAACAGAATGAAAGAGAGTAAGTGGTGTCAGCGCTCCAAAAACAAATATCAAATGTTCACAGACTGACCTGCGGGGCTGATGTAATCAGTGGATGAGACACCTTAGTAAATATGTCTGTGTTAAACCTCATAGGATTCTCATCTTATATTCTAGTGTCAGAAAGGCTGCAATGTCTTCATGAGGAGAGTATTTAAAAAAAAAATGCAACACTGAAGCTGTGAACACACCTGACAAGCAGGGACCATGAAAGATGGCTGAAAAAGTGAGAAACAGGTAGAGGAGGAGAGCGGATGGTGAAAACTGAAAGTGAAGAGAGACTACAGTTTGTCTGGAGAACCTCCAAAGACCAGAGGAGAGAGGGATTCAGGTTCATGTTGCTTTGATCATTTCATCAACGGAGGGTCTTCCTGTTCAGGGCTGCAGCGTATAAAAGTGAGCCCACGTGACACGGTTGGACTAATCTGAATGGCAATCTAAAAGCTGTGGCCCCCGCCATGTAAAGTGCGCGTTACCTTGCGTTTGGCGGTCAGCTGCTCCTTGTAGCGATCAGAAGAGTCTCCAGGGATCTCACTGGCCCACAGGGTCAGTCCCACCACCAGATAAGCACAACCCATCACCAGCAGAGGAAGGAAGTAGATCAGGATGGCCACACACACATAGTACCTACGACAAGACATACATACATATATATTTTATAAATGGGTTGCCTGGAGGAAAAACAAGGGCTGAGCTGTAGGAACCCCTGCCTCCCCTACAACCTGAGCATAAGTGTAAGCTGCCCCCCCCCCCCTAACAGGTTCAACAAGACCAACAGAAGGTTGAGGGAGATGTCAATCAAAACATCCACACCTTGAGAAGCACTTTTATTAGATAAATAATTACATTTCATTCAGCAATCCTCAAATAACCTGGTTATATCAATGCAATGTAAATGAGAAAACCTTCTTTCGTCTAGTTTTACGTGACTTCAGAGGAATGTTTCGAGCATTGTTCCTTGGCCTTGGGCACTGACTCTGGATTCGAAGAGGATCTGCAGCAACATGCATTGACATCCGGAGGTGGGTAACAAAGTTGATAACGCTGCATTGGTGCTCAGGTTATATCAGACAAAACTATTTGTAGGGATTGTGGAGATTATTATGTTATTTTGTCTTGTTTTGTCCTCTGCATTTTTTCTGAGGTGTATATAATAACTGCCTAAAATAACTCTACTTTGGTGCTGCAAAAATATTGTAGACCAAGATCACAGACTTCCCCATCTGATCAGCGGCGGCATTGCTTGTGTGTGTGTGTGTGTTTGTGTGTGTGTGTGTGTGTGTGTGTGTGTGTGTGTGTGTGTGTGTGTGGGTGGAGTGAATGATCTTTAGTCAACACAGTTGTTCTTTTTTATTATGTCAGCAAACTGGACAGGCAGCTGAATCCACCGCAGCGTGATACAGGTTGCAACAGACTTTTACTGCTTGTTGTGCATTGCCTTTCAAGGCATCTCTTGGCAGCTGTTGTACAGCTGCGCTACGTTACATACACCAGCTAGTTAGTTTAACTTGAGTGAATTAACTAGCTAGCTGGCTAATATTATTGCCATCCATCATATGTCGGACTGATGAACTTTCAAGTCAGTTTATGTACAAGGTTGAAACCCATGTTAAACCCCTATATGTTTTTTTATTTTCATTACAAGATTATCCCAGTGGAGGCCGGTAGCACTTCTACATAGATATCAACTGAACCAGTGTTTACTTTCGTCAGTGACAGATGAAAATGAAACGACTGCATCAATCAAAGCTCAGGTTGGGGAAGGAAAGAGTTACAGGACAAGATGAGGAGACAAAGAAAAAGAAAGGGAGAAGGTGATGAAGAGCAGGTATATAAAAAAAAAGGAAATCTAAAATCAAATCATTATGTGCTTGTTTTTTGTCTGACAAGATATTTATTCTTCTATTTATGTTAGATCATTTCACTTGTGTTAAGTTTATTATTACTTAACTTCAGGCAAGTGAAAGCTTCCTGTTCTGTTGGCAGATCATTTTGCGTCTTTTATGTAATATTTTATTTTTATTGCATTCCATTTTATTGCTTGTTTTTTCTTGTTTTTGAGAGACAAGTTTTTTGCAGTGCTGAGGATGGGATTAGCATTATGTTCAGCACGAACAAAAGCTAACTGACCTGATCACATTCAAACAACGTGGGCACAAAGATATACCACAGAGATCTTCTTTGGTAATTACAGTGGAACCCATGCGCTCAATTTAACTTCACAACAAACCAAGTATAATTATAGTGTCATAATAAAGTATTATTATTAATTAGTGTATAAAACAACAAGCTGACAAGCTCTTGATGTTCCATTTTTTGCCTTCAAACCCTCCCTAGCTTTTTTGCAGATGTCCTCAAGAAGGGGTCAGCAGTACTACAGTCCAGCACCGGGCCTACATCTAGCATCTTCAACACAGAGAAAAAACCTTTCATTAGAATCCATTCATCAAGCGCTCCTCCACGATAACACAGAGAACAACCCATTCCTCCATTAAGGGCTCCATCCACATCTTTCAGTATTTCTGGTTTTTATTAGGACAGTTTCTTTGTGTTATTTGAAATAAAAAGTTTTAGATCTTGCTCTAATTTCTTATACTTATTATTACACTTGTGTACCTTTAGCTTTATCTTGCATGTTATGGTATAGCCTTAGATGCCTTGTTTATAAAGAGCTACTCCGTGGCAAATCGACTCGAGGTGGAGGTGCATGTATGGTCACCTCATCATGATCTGCCCCTTGTAGTGACTTCATGCCTGGGCTCTGTTTAATTATTTCTTCTTTTATTTTGAAATGACTTTACCCATGTCTTTGTTGTTGTTTACTTCCTGCGCCAGATTGTCTCCCACCTCTTTGATTACCCGTTCCATCCTAATGTGTTGCACTTGCATCTCGTTACCTCCTCTCCTCCTGCATTGAGTCTGTGTTCCTCTCACTCTTTGTCAGTGTGTCTGCTTGTGTTTCCTGTTCAGGTCCATCTGGTTGCCCAGAGACTTTCGAGTTTGGATCATCTGGTTTGCATCCAGTTCTGCATATGCCTGCTTGTCTGCCAGCCAAAGTACCTGCAACCCTGTCTTTTCATTAATGTTCCTTTATTGCATTAGCCTCTGAGATTCTGTATTTGAGTCCATCCCCTTATGTTCCTGACTTGGATCCAGCACACCAACTCCATTCACCTGGGAGGACTTTGACATGTTTAAGAACACGTTTATTGGTGCATTCGCTCAGGGCGCCATACAAGCTAGAACTGCCTCAGAAGCAAGGGCCACATAAACATTGATCCCTGAATCTGCCCATCACCACAGACACTCAGCTGCAACTCTGCAGCCAAACGCCATGATTGACACCCAGCTGGACCCTGAGTTGGCCACCCGTGCTAACATCCTGTCTGTTCATGTATCAGGGGTCCCACCTAGCAACTTGCCTGCTCCTGAGCCTGTCCTAGCCGACTTCTCATGTGTTCCTGAGACAGCTGATGCCAAAGCTGCTCCCTATCTCCAGTTCGCGGTCTGACTGACGTTCCCGGTTCCTAGTCAGTGATCCAGCCAACAGCTGCTCCTGATCTCTCATCATTGGCCTACTTCTGGCATCCAGTCTGTGGCCTGGACAAC
Source organism: Seriola aureovittata (assembly GCF_021018895.1). NCBI lineage: Eukaryota > Metazoa > Chordata > Actinopteri > Carangiformes > Carangidae > Seriola > Seriola aureovittata. Next base: position 4,663,918 of record NC_079368.1, on the reverse strand, counting down.
ATCTGCCCCTGATTCACAGTCACCAGCCCATCCGCTTTCGTCCCTGTACCAGTTCCTTAGCGTTCCTGTGCATGTTCCTAGTATTCCTGATGTTTCTGCGTTCCTGTTCCAACTTACTGGATTACCTGTTTTTTGGATTCCTCTTTCTGCTTGTCAGTTTATCTACTTGTAAGCCAGTTTTGTTCATTTATTAAAGTACCTTCATTGCACCTACTTGCCGTGTGTCTTACTTGTGTGTCTACATTTGGGCCCTGAGATCACTGACCTGTAACAAACCTCAGAAACATCCACACAATCACTTTACATTCAGTGTCAGTTCATTTCTTCTCGCACTAATCCTTGCTTCACATGTGAAAACTCAGACAAAAAGACAGGCGCATATCAGTAAAAGCTCACATTTGTGGCTTGTTGGATGAAAGTTATGTCTTCTGTTGGTAATAATCAATCTCATGTACAGGCCAGCAGCTAATGTTGTCATTCTGAGAAACACTGCTAAAGAGAAAGTTTGCAGCCTGATCAGAACAGTCCATTTTACCATCAGGTATCTCTGTGGACGAGCTTAAGCGACACACTTTCCCTTGAATGCGACAGATCAGCTTTCTGTGGAGTGCATGTGAACTCTTTTTGAGTAAGCAGGTTATTGTGTTGATCCAACTTGTGTCGCAACCTGTGACAGTGAGCCAGCATGTACAACACCAGGACCCTGAAACTGCTGTGGCATGTCAAAATGCATTCTGGGAAAAATACTTATTCTTCTATCTTAATCACATAAAATCTTGACTGTGTATTTTATCAAGGCTCTTTAAGATGTAAACTGAGACAACAGGCTTATCATAACTGTGGGTGTGCTCTTCAGATAGGAACATTGCTAAATGGAATTTTTGACTGAGTGAAATAGTTTGATTATGGAGGAGCATTAAAATGCTTTGTATAACATAACAACAGGAGACAATGAAGTAAAGTATATATGCTCTTTTAATCTTCACCAATTCAAGGTCAGATGTTCACATCATATATGATACATCTTTCATCTTTTGTTAGAGACCCACTCTGATGAAAGTTTTTAACCTTGTTAACCTTGTTCACATGTCTGTTTTTATATGATACAAGACCAATCATAAGTTAAATAAACAGTCAACACCGTGACTGAGTATTTCCACAGTGCAAATGCAGTGAACCAATGACAGTCTCAAAAACTGGGTTCAGACAGCCTTGGGTTCATATGCCACAAAACCAAAGGATCCAATCCCATGAACCTGCAGACTGGGGGTGGGTATGAAGCTTGATCTAGAATTGATCAATCAGGAAGTAAGCACAGATAAGTTTTTTTTCTTATTATGTTAGACAAGGAATTAATCTTAATGTTTACAAATGTGTCTGGAGGGGGACCTTTTAAAAACAAAATATTGATTATAGAAACTTTAAGTAAGGATTTGGCAAAACACAAAAAATAAGTGCTGTCCTTTATGCAGTGCCCAAAATGTTTATTTTAAAGGCAATTCAGTGGCAGTGGGCACAGTGTCCTAGTTAATAGAAGGCCTGTGAATCAATTTTCCTGCCTGCCATCCTCCCCTCACCCTGAAGCACTGACGCAGCAAGTAGTAAAATAAAAAGTTACTCATTCGAGTCGAGCTGACTTAATTATCATTAATGTGTTTTCCAGAGGAATGTAGAAGTGATCTTGTTTTTAACATGATGTGAGGGGCAGCAGCAAGACCTCTGCTTCAATTACTGTCCAATGAATCTAAACCCTTTAAGAAATAATCAAATATGACAGTTTCAATATCTGGCTAATGATTTCCTAATCTATCACAGACACAGTGTTTGATCTTGTTAGCGCCTGTAAAGTGTTTGAGCAGTAATATGCCTGTTAATATGCTTTATGTTAGAACATATGTCTGTCTGTGTATAAATGTGTGTGTATATGTGTGTGTGTGCGCATTAATGTCCATTAAAATGTGGAAAATGTTATAAGATGACTCTGAGCTGGGTAGAGTGAGTGTGTATATTGTGCGTGACTGTGTTCACACAGGGATGACCCCCTGACTCCAGCATCCACCAAGGGACAATGTGTTTTCCCCTCTGTGAATGTTGCAGATGAGCCGCACAGGCCACTTTCTTGGCAATTAACTACAATTATGTTAATCCCACTGAATACCCAGGAGCACAGGAGCTTTCATCAGAGTGAAAATGAGAGACCACACACACACACACACACACACACACACACACACAACCAATCATGCTTGTACTCAACTCAACCTCTTCTTCTGAACTCTTTCATCCAAATCTAGTAAATACTATTAACCTGCTTCTACACTGAGTGCATGTAAAATATGGAAAAAACAGAGCGTTGTGCTTATTAGATTTGTCCTTTAGGAAGCTCTTTGTTCAGGAAAGTAGTAAAAAACAGAAAGGCTCACACAGGTGTTTTCAATCGACCTGTGCTCAGGTTGAAGTTGGGTTCAACCATGCTGAGGATCACAGGATGTCATGTTCTAGTCAGGATGATACAGGTGAAACCTATTCCACCTCAAAGGCTCTGTCACACCAGCATTTCATCAGCAAACATTTGTGTCAAAATGAATCACTTTCGGGGAATTTGCGTCGAGGGCAAAGTAAATCAGGGCTGAGTTCAAGTAGATTTGAACTTTGGCATGGAACTTTGTGCTGTTGTCCAGTGAGAACAGCCATCTGGACACTGTTGAGCTGTTGGCTGGAGTCAAACAGAGCAAGTAGCTTATTAGCTGTTGTGCCTTGCATTTTTATTAAACCTCCACTGGCAAGAGAGTAGAATGGTTTGCAGACATTTATGACATGAGTAAAAATGCGAATAAATAATAATTAAATATTGAATAAGCTGTGTGAACTTATTATCCCATTAGGAATAAGCTAGCTTTGAGAGCTATTGTGGTCACAACTTTGTCTAAAATCACTTCCTGTTTACTTCGTAGTGCACTATATTTACCCTCTGCTCTGAGTGTCACAACTCTGAGGATTCTGACAAATTCATCCACTTGAGCATCCACTTCTTATGCAATAGCTCTCCAGCTACATAACTTAATTGTCGTGCAAGTGGTCTCTCCGTCACCAAACTTATAACCACTTATTACCTCGCTGCGCTGCTTCCAGGTGTGAGCAGGCACTTCACAGGTGCAACAACAGCAGACTCAGAGAGAGGTCTCAGTCTGTACACACCCACACACCTGAGAAGAGGTCTAATCACGTAAAGTCAGTGAAATCACCTGTGAGTTAGGAGGGAACTGAAAGCTCGACAGGTTATAGAATATATTCTTTCAAGGCGTATAGAGATATCTGATCCCGATAATAGTAATGTTACGTACAGTGGACACTTTGACGTGTAAAACACACAGCTATGGTTGTGATTGTGTGTCCTGGCACAGCTGAATCCAACAGAGCAATTGTTAATATTATTAGTGACAAATTTCCTTTTTTTTCACATTCTTGTTTTCCCATGGAAAAGTGGAGTGGAGAAAAGAAATGCAGTGAAACCTAATCTTGTCTTTAATTAAACCAAGAAGTCAAGCATTTTGCCACACCGGTGCAATCAACTACAAGTGTTAACTAAAGCAGCAGGAAACCGAAGACACAGATAGCGTTTACCATAAAGCTGAAGAAAATCAATTCAGCTGCCACAATCCACTTAGAAGCAGAAATGTGATTTGTATGCACACAAGTGCACATAGGAGTAATGAGCTGGAGGAAAACTCTTAAACTAATCCTTTTGTGAGTGTGTGTGTGTGTGTGTGTGTGTCCGTATGTCTCAGTTTTGAACAAGAGACAATATACTGCTGTCATCACATCTATTATCACATCTGTTATATTTAATTTTCGGGAGCAGAAGAAGCAGAAGTAACCAGATTAATATCATCTTCTGCTCTCTCTTTGGCACCCTTCATTGGATCTGCTGTAAGAGAGGTGTGAAATTGGCTCTAACAGCTCACTAATACCTTTACATGAAAAAACAGAGTGGAAACAGGCTTAATATAAAGGAACAGGCTTAATATAAAGGAAAACAGGCACTCAACATTTGTAATTCATAAGCATCACCTAAGATAAACGTCTTAGTTTCCACAGCAGCCTAAAGGAGGAGAAGTGGAGGCCGGTTAATCAGTCTCGTGAAAGCTATAAGAATGTGATCACTTTACAAACTGGGACAGGAGAAGAAAAGGCATTGGGTCTCACATCTCCATCCTTGGCTCTTCTCTTGCTAAAGTTTGTGTGTGTTATTTCTCAACTCTCCGACTGAAGTCATCATAAAGAAACCTAGTTTTCCTCCTTGAAAACTTCAGGCATGTCAGAGTGTCTTGCCAGGATCAGGCTGTGAGTAAAGATGTTGTCATGGTCAAAGAGGTCCACAGCCTCCCACCATGTTTCAACACTGCCGAACAGCCACACGTCTGCACTGCCGTATCCCCTTAATCCAAAGACGCTACACATAACCGCAATGCTGGAAACGGCACACTCATGACACCAGATGCCATGTCCGTCTAAAATGGACTCTTTCTGAAGTGCTCCTTCCTCCTAACTCCTCCAGACAGTGAGTCATGAAGCAGAAGTGTAAATCATGCAGAGAACTGATGGATTGATTTATTTGCATGATTAAAGTGGCTTTGTAGGTGGTATGATGGTTTTGGTTCAAGATCTAGCATCACAGGAAAAAAAGACTTTGCTGGGATTAATAAAACAATGGAGCCATTAAGAATTGATCCAGCAGATGAAGTGTTTTAATTGCACAATCACACAGCTGCTGAAAGTGTAGGGGTATTTTCATAATCACTTTACAATTTGGAAAATATGACTAGTGTTCAGAGAAAAATGAATAATCTGGATAAATGTGTACACTTCTGACAGTGGAAACAAATGTAGGTCAGCGTTTAGAACTGTTATTCCCAGACCTCACGGCGTCTTCTTAATATGGTTTGGTATATTTCACAGTTTCAGCCCTGGTGTTTTTTTTTTATCTAGTGTTAGGGGTTTCTGTATGTATGAGTGTGTGTGTGTGTGTGTGTGTGTGTGTGTGTGTGTGTGTGTGTGTGTGTGTGTGTGTTTCAAAAGCAGAAAACACAAAACAAAAATATCACTGCCATGTGATATTTATGAGACTGAAGACAGCTCTGTGCTCACTGTTGATCAGTTCAGAAAGATGGAAAACATGGAAAGCGTTCCTCTGCCAACATGTCCTGACACAAACATGAATAAAAGTGAAAAGTTTACTATGATGCTGCTTACAAACAGACACCGGCTTCATTCTATGAAAAGCATCCAAAAACCGTATATATATATAAACAGTATATATTTTCTGATGTACAGTACCAGTCAAACGTTTGGACACACTTATATTTCCAATTTGCCTTGAATTGCTTTGGGTATAACTGATTTAATATTTTGGCAGCAATGAAAATCAAGTTTTTAACCTTGTTAACGTGTCCAAATAAGATGTTTTTTTGAATATAATAAAACGGGTCAAGTGGAGACAGGGTGTCATACATCACAAACCTCAGGAACTAATCCTGTCAACATGTAGGGACGAGGGGGTGGGGCTAAATAAACCTGAAACCTTCTCAGTACAGAGAGAGAGAGAGTTTGCATTAGCACAACCACTAACACTGTGTCAGTCACTATAGTTACAAGCTAACTAACAACAACCAAATAAAAGATGCTAACTACGCTAACCGCTCTGATCCGTCTGCTAGTCCCTGATTCTGGTCTCAACAGTCTCCTCATCTGAGTCTGGGTCTGACTGAGTCTCTCTGATGTTTCCACCTCTAACCATCTTGATACTCTCTCCTCTTCCACCTGTCAACCTGGAGCAAGCAGCGTTAAACATGTTAAACAAAATATGAATCATAGCAGAGCATTTTAACAAAGTTTAAACATGTCTGGAGAGGAACTTTAAGTATCAATATTGTTGCATCTCAGCAGAATCTTGCTGCAGGGAGCTGCTGGGATATTGTTTGCAGACTGTGTCAGACTGATAATGTATGCTCCTTTTGTAGTTTCAATAAAATGTTAAACACCCTCATTGTCAGAATCTTAAAGCCTGAGGAGAGTTATTCTGTTGTAATATCAAGTAAACAGAGGTGACCACCAGCCTGTAAAAGTCCTCTCAGCCAGGCCTCAAATCATTATTACCGGACTCTTCTATATTAATTCAAGAGCTTTGATGAGAATTTAGAGCAGGTTAATATAACATCACTACAACAGACAGCTATGTGAACATGTCAGGACTTAAGTATTAAAACTCACACAACACAGTCCTGCTGCTGTTTTAATGCTGTTTCACTGATATTGACACTGACACTGACATTTGGCGGCAATAATGAGGCAAAAACAGCAACAACAAAAAAAATAAATAAATACTCCACTTCAAGTAAAAGTCTTGCATTGAAAATGTGACTCAAGTAAAAGTACTAGTTTTTTATGTCTCTGCACCGGGGACGGAGGTATTATGTTTTTGGTCAGAGGTCAAAGGTCAAGGTCACAATGACCTCACAAAACAAGGTTTTGGCCTCTTGAATGTGATATCTCAAGACAACCTTGAGGGAATTTGTTTAGATTTGGCACCAATGTTCACTTGGAGTCAACAATGAACTGATTAGAATTCAGTGGCCAAAGGTCAAGGTCACTGTGACCTCACAAAACATGGTTTTGGCCATAACACACAAATTCACACACTAATTATGACATCATTTAACTCAAATATGTAATATATAAGGATGAAGTGATGAATTGCTGACATTTTATTTCCAAATGGTCAAAGGTCATATCACTGTGACATCATCATGTTGATTGATGTTGATTGATTGACAGTTCAGGTTATTACTCAAAGCTGTAACTCAGGAAGGAGAGATTGTGACCATATTACCTTCAACTTGGCTGGTTGGCAAAGGAAACAACTGCGAGGCAGTGATTCTAGTTAACAAAATATACTCTAAGTATAAAAGTACTCAATGCAATAAATTGAGCCAATGAGTGTTACAGAATATCTACTATTACCTAATAACTGTTCCAAAGCTTTGGGGCGAATGCACGATCACCCTTTCCCTTACACATTAATGCTACTTATACATTTCCCTTTAATGTGTAAGTAGCATTTTATTGTCTTAGTTGGTTGAAGTGAAGCTATTTTAGTAACACCTTATTTAGTAGGTCCAACAGTTTTGTGTAATTTCCTATAAAGGATCTGATATGGAGCTGTAAATCAATTGGAAGATTCCTGGAAAGAAACTATGCAGCTTTGTATCAGTTATAAGGAAAATGGACACAGTATTCAGAATTAATTCATTCCTATAAATTGTTTGTGTAACCCAGTCTTGTGATCAGTCATTAAGATTTGACTTGCTCCCAATACAACTCAGTTAAAACAAATAACTGTAACCTGCACTGAATTACACTGATCTTTCCAGGAAATTCCTTTTGAATTAGAAGCGTATATTAGAAGTTTCAACAGTTTTCTTTAGTTTAATGTATAAAGTGTATATTCTTATATGTTTTGTATGGAAAGTCCTGGTGAAGTAACTGGTGACTATATCTGTCGAATAAATAGTGAAGTAAAAAAGTAGAATATTTCTCTCTGAATTATAAAGTAAATGGAAATACTCAAGTTAAAAGTGCAAGTATTAAATGTTCACTTCAGTACAACACGAGTACTTCAGTACTCATGTACAAATACTTAATTAAATTCCACCAACTAAATTTGTTGGTGACTCCATGTGAAGTCTTCCACGACCCAGGCTCGAGTCTCGTCCCAGACAATACACTGGTCCTGCTGCATTTCAGAAAACCAAACGATTTGCAAAGTTCCTAATTTACAATGAAGCAGCTGTAGTCGAGCACAGTGGCTTCCTAAAGGGCCTCAGCAGACCATTTGCTCCCGCTGATGGATTGTGCTTTGGGGAATAGAGGCTGTACTGTGTCACCTTGCTGTCATACAAGTTGAATCAATAAAACCACACTCAGTGGAGGCCACTGACACTGACAAATTATACGCAGTAACGTATATTGTTTTCATTTCTTGGGCTGCTGCCTCTTCTCTTCCCCCAGCGGACAGTTGTATATCAAATGTCTATATTTCTTGGCCGTGTAAACAGCAAACATGCTAAGCAAATATTTAATGCATGACAAGAACCAGAGGAGGCTGAGCTCACCCTCGGTTCAATACCATACCATCAAATGAACAGTATCAACATACAGCAGTATTAAAGTGCAGGTTATGTAAAGGAAATGCATGTTTATGTTCATAATCAAATTGTGCGTGCACCTGCTTATTCAAACGTGTGTGTTAGTATCGGTATACATAATTGATGAATGTGTGTGTCAGGAAGGAGGGCAGCTGTTCCTTTGACTCTGCCTGGCAGAAGAGGCAGAAGAGTACTGCAGGTAACAGGACGCCAGCTCCACGCTGCCTTACTGGCACTAATCACAGGCTCATGTTGTGCAAAGCCCAATTTAGTGGAGAGAGCTCACTGAGGACAAGGTGTGCTCTGTCTGTGATTTCCTCTGTGTGTTTGTGTCTACTATGTGTGTATCCACACGGCGCTCTTGTGTGTGTCTCTTCTTCAGAGTAATCTATCTATCAATCTATTTATCTTCTAAGGGGTTGTGTTTCTTTTCTTATGAAAAGCAAATATTCTCACAACGATAAAAAGATGATGAGGGTTCTTCAATTTTGTTAATTCTCACTGGGTAATGGGGTAATTGGTTTGGGTTTTATTGTTAAACTGTCTGGTCATTCAGTTTCATCCACCTGAACATTATCAGATAATTCCTGGAAGACTCTCACACGATGACAGGAAGTGTTAAAAGTCCTGAATCAAAAGTCTACTTAACTAAAAGTAGAGAAAATGTACTTTCAGTATCAAAATTTCTAATTGTGCACATGACACCATTTAGAATTGTATTTATAATATTTGGAATAATATGTGTGCAACATGCAATCATCATTTTGATTTTGTAAAATGGAGCTACATTTTAACTTTATTCCATAATCTGATCATTATGTAAAATCTTAAAGGTCCATATTTTACACTTCAAGTAGAAGTATTTTGTATCATAAAATGAAAATAGTCAACTAAAGTACAAATAAATGAAAACTGTAATTAAGTACACTACTTGCACTAAACTAAATGCACTTAGTTGCTTTACAGGCTTGATATGTGCATTGTCTGGTCTGGAATTAGCTGTTGTTCCTCCCAGTGGGCCTGTAATTTAGTTCTGTGGTCTGGTGATTACTTGTTACTGCTTCTCATTGTCTAATGAGAGCTGCCTCCTACATAGTGATTCTTCTTCTTCCCTTGAAAAAAGCCCAGCAGCTCTTCAGCTATAACAACACCGAGGCCTTAAGTGACTTGGCAGCCATGATGATGTCATTTTCAAAGTTTGGTACATCACTCTAAGTAATCAGTTTACATACAAAGCTAGTGTGGAAAAGAAGTTGCTGCTGCAGGCTCCATTATAGAGACACATGCAAAAGTACTATAAAGAGAGGGCATGGGAGATTTCTATTCCTCTGCTCACTGTGTGTTAGTGTGTAGGTGACAGTGTAGGACGGAGGTGGGCTTCGTGTGGTGGGGTTGAGCAGTTATCTATGTATGTGCATTCATGAACAGTGTCATCTATTGATGAGACCCAGTCTCTCCGTTGGTCCACAGCAGAAAACGTATTAGCTTCACAATAACGGCTCTAAAATTGTGAGATAATTAAGTTTTTCTATTGCCAATTCTTTTCCATTCAGTTTCTCTCTGTGAAAACAAACAAAATGACTGACGTTCCTTATATTTTCAGTAGAAAATGTAATATTCTAAGATAGTTTCTGCATTAATTTTCATTTTGATAACATTTCTAATGAGAAATATGCATGTCATTTTCATTGAATGTATATGATCTTTAAGCTGGGCATAACAACACAAATTAATGCTGAAACTATCTTCAAATATTGAATTTTCCATAAAAAATATAAGGAATGTCAGCCATTTTGTTTAAAGCTTGACAGTTACATGGCAAAAAAAAAACCAAAACAAAAACATCTCACAATTTTAGAGCCGTGATTGTGAAACTAATATGTTTTGCGCTGCGGACCGACATAGCTATCTGAGACTGGGTTGATACCTTGCTTATAGTTCCCACTGACAGTGGGAAGGCCGCACATTGCCATCAGACCGCGTGTAGAACAGCAACAGCGGTGATGGGGAAAAAATTGCAGAGAAAGGCATGTGGGACCTGACCCAGGGTCAGCCTTAATCAGACATCTGATTTTCGGCTTTAGTGGCAGAGCTGAATGATTACTGTGATCGCACTCAGCTCTTATGTGTCACTGATTAGAGTTTCATTAAAAAAGTAATATGTGCAGCAGGCATCCCATCATGAACAATAAAATTGCTGTTGCTCCCTTCATAACAAACTATATTTCCATGGAGAAATGTGACAGAGGCAGGAGAAAGGGGAAGGCAATAGCAGGCTGGCAGCCGAGCAGAGAAAACAGTGTCGCTGATGAACTGAGAGGTTGCCATCAGCAGAGCTGTGATCAGAGCTGTGTGGCTGCGTGTCTGAGTGCCTGCATATGTGCGTCACTGCATGGGTGTTTTTCTCTGTTTGCTGAGCTGGTATTGTGTGCACCATTTGAGGAAGAGAACCTGTGTTTGTGCCTTTCGTCTGTGTGTTTGCCAGTGGGATTACAAAAAGACAAATGGAAGAAATTGGAGATTACTGGGGGGAGGGGGGGCATTAAGTATGAATAAATCACTTCCAGGCATGCTGCATTTATGCTGTTTTTCTCAAGCAGCTTCAGAAGTTTGTCCAGCACAGCAAGGTTTCACCGTGTGCAAGGGGAAGATTAACACCTGCATTTACACAATAATACATTTCCTTGCCTTTTCTTTGATTGTAGATCACAGGGCAAGGGGAAATGAAATTGTTGCGCTTCTTTTGCTATTTCCTCTGCACAAGCAAGCAACGCCTAAATACAGAGTGTTAAAATGATACACTTTAATGTTTAGTCACTGTATGATATGAAAGGCCCTTGGTTCTATTTTAGCCGCCCAAGGAAAGATGATATCTGGAGGAAAGGTGACCAGTCAACCCTGACTGTCACTGAGCTGCCTGACCAGGGTCACACAGTGCCTGAAAATCATTCTTACCGCTCGTTGTAACCTTCTTTCACCCTGCTGCATCACAATAATTCAAACCATGTCTGGCAAGCATCTTGTCACGCTAATTATATGCAAAGAGTACTTGAACAAGCTGATGGGAAACATAATACTGAGGTTTGTCTAAGTTCTCCACTTCACTTCGATGTTTGAGGTTTTGGCACGAGAAGGTTATTTTCATATTTCGTTTCTCTGTGCTGTGCTTAAATTTAAGTTTAATACAGTAATGTACGAGCATGATTTGTGACACATGACACATTTTAAACTATGTAAAATGATTCTGCAAAGATTCATATTCTTTTAACATGGTTTTTCCATTGTTTAATTCTTGTTTGTTAGCTTGTAACTGGCAGTGGTTGACACAGTGTTGGTGTTTGTGCTCATGTGAGCTCTCGTTCTTTGTATTGACAAGGTTTCAAGTTTGTTTAGCCCCGCCCCCCGTCACCACAAGTTGACAGGATTGGTTCCTGAGGTTTGTGACGTATGAAACCCTGACTGTCTGAATCTGTTTTTATGAGACTGTCATTGGTTCACTGCAGTTCCAAGGTAGAGATACTCAGTCATGGTGTTGACTGATTATTTCACTCATTATATGTCTTGTATTAAAAAAACATGATATGGATGTTAACAAATTTTAAAACGTAATTTTCTTTAAACCCCTTTTCTACTTTTGGAAATCCAGATAAGACTCGCAACATCAGGACTTTGTTGGCAATGAGAATCAGCATTCACACATGGGTCAAATGACTCTGCAGTAGATGTGGGTATTGCTCCAATCTGCATTGATGTAAACACAACATCTGGGTGAACCTGCTAATATTCACCCCTTTTCCACAAACACTATAAACAGACCTGTCACCTGTCGTCAGCACGGTGCTGCTAAACCTCAGCTACGCTGTGCTTGGGGGTGCGAGAGTGAGCTGCAAGTATCAAAAACACACAATCACCAAGCGTCTCATCCCCAGGTTGGTGCTCCTGTCTGTGTCGGAGCCTCCGGGCCCCTTTTACCAGTTTGCACAGAGGCTAGTAGCTTACACCTTCTCCCCTACGTGTGTGTGTGTGCTTTGTAACTGCATGTGGTGACACCGTGTGTGTCCTCCCCGCCAAACTCGGCTGGCAATGTAAGAGGAATCAATCGCCTATTTTTGGCATGTTTACCCATGTTTAAAAAAAAACATAAACTGTGAACGGACTTCACAGTGAACTATGAGACATCTCATGTGCAGTTAAACTTTTGAAATAAACAATATTGGCATATTTATAGATGCAGGATCTTTAAAAAAAAAAAACCTGTGATGTCTGGATTCTTCCTTTTCGAGGCGTATAATTTCAGTATTGTGTTACACTATAGCTTCAAGTTTCTGAGATATTTCTTATAAATGACCCGTTAGAGAGCGCATATAAAATGAAACCAAAAGAAGACACCATTTTTCAGCATGAAGGAACATGAACAGCAGAAACAAAAGAGAGAAAATGAGCTATTGATTAAACAGTAGAAGATCAGACTTTGACCCTTCATGACCGTGAATCAGAAAAACACTCAGTTTGCCTCAGGAGTGAAATACCCTCAATGTTAGTTATAGTGTAGAAATTAGCATTCTGTACAAGCCTCTGCCTGAACTCTGTCAATCAGCTGCTTCTCAAAGCACTAACAATATCAAATCAGGTCTGTATTTGGCTACTTAAGCGGATGGTTTAACAGGCTCTTTCATTCATAGATTCGAGGCAAAATTGCAAAGTTGGATGGTTGGCTTTTAGAGAAGTAGGAATCAATAGTGCAGATAAAACATGGCGCCATTCCTCTGGAACACCCTGCACATCCTTCTTCTGTTGTGGTTTGATGGAACAGCTACAGCCGACCTGGTGGGCAGCAGGCCTCTCTTCACATTAGACTTTTACACAAATATAAATCATATGCTGCCCTGGTGTTACATGGGAGGTTCGCCTGAGTGCTGACGGACTGAATCTTTTTTATTTTTTTATTTTTTACAGCTTTGCTAAGTGATGGTAAAAGCCCCAGACACATGTAAGTGATCTAACATAAGTGTGAAAAGCTGAACTAAGTGGGAATCATTGCTCTCAGCTTTGATCTGAGGAGCGCTGCATTTATAAAAAAAAAAAACTGAATCATATGGAACCTGGGCCAAGATGATGCTGACACCGAACATTTCTGATCAAATACTGAAAATTAAAAGTGTCTTCAAAAAGTGTCTTTGAACCTTCCACAAATTTCGTTTTTATCCTTTAAAACTGCTTTTTAAAACAGATTTTTCAAAACCATTTGTCCCGTGTTATATTGGTAGATATTTTTTGCACTGTTAATCAGTTGGTAAACTTGAAAAGCACACCTGGTTTCTTCGTCTTACAACTATGACAACTACTGTCATAGTAGAAAATGAATGGTGTAGTAAGTCCTCAATCAAATGTAATCATCCTTTTCTCTTGAACAACTCAGAGCATTTGCCTTTCGCAGTAGAAAAAACACAATTCCCCCATGATGTGGCTACAAAGCACAAAAAGCTTTACAGTGAATACAAACAGCTTCCTCCCACATTCGCTGTCAATTCAAAAGTAATTAACAATGCGTACTGACTATTGGAGGAGCTGCTCCACAAGAGAGACTCACATCTTTTTGAAGTCGCACATTTTGTACTCGGGCCAGTCGATGTAGCACACCACTCGACCGGGGAGCTCGTCCGTGTTAGAGTAGTAGTACTGAGGGAAGGCCAGCAGCAGAGCCAGCACCCAGATCACTCCCACCACCACTTTGGTCTCTGTGGACGACATGCGCTGCTTCAGAGGGTGGATGATGGCCATGTACCTGCAGAGGGGGCGAAGGGGAGAAGATTCAGTGAGGCTGAGAAGCTGATGTCATTTAATATCATACAATGTCCCAATCAGAGATAGATGTAAAGACTCAGTGAAGCACTGAGCCAAATAATGGTTACAAAGAAATTTGAGTGCGCTCACGTCTGTGGGTCGGAGCCCTCAGGCCGCCATTGACTGCAAATGATTTCACACCAAATACTGAATATGGCGACTTATTTAAATTCATATTACCTGATCCAGTTCTTTTTAAAGGGTGTTGTGTGTTGAACAGATTGCAAAGCTCCTTCAGATGATTGTGTTTCTCGTATAAGGCTGTTTAAATAAAATTGACTTTGAGGAAATAAATAATACACCAGCGGTTCCCAACCTTTGCCAACTCATGGCCAACTTGAAAATGTTGGCAGACCCCATAACAATACAAGTATACAATGTGGACCAGCGGTAAAGAGGTCATAAAAGTTCCTATCATGGGCTCATCTCAGTGATGGGGTTTAAAACAAACAAAAACTAGAATTACGGCCTTGTGGTTTTATTCCTCCACCAAACAGCCAAATTGCAGGGAATATGATTACAATCTCTCCTTCCTGAGTTACGGCATTGATCAATGTTTTCGCAGAACATGATGATGTCACAGTGAAGTGACCTTTGACCATTTGGATATAAGATGTCATCACTTCATTTCATCTTTATAGACATTTGAGCTAAATTGTGTTATAGTTTGTGTATGAATTTGTGAGTTGTGGCCAACAACAGGTTGTGTGAGGTCACAGTGTGACAGAAGTGATGCAGTTCCCTCTGGGCATTGCTGATAGATTACATATATTGCATATTGAGATCACTTGACTTTGAACTTTGACCTTTGACCACCAAAATAAAATCAGTTCATCCTTCAGTACAAGTGGACATTTGTGTCAAATTTATAGTTTCATTAAGGCATTACTGAAACATCACGTTCACCAGGATGGGATGGACAACTCAGAAACAATATGACTTCAGCGCAGGCAGGAGGCTTAACAACAATAAAAGGAGTTTATAATCTTTCTTAATGTGGTTAAAGATCATTTTGTTTTAAGACATTTACAACAAAACATTTGCAATCTATCAAGAACGCACTCTATCACACTGTAAATCATCTCTAACCTAATCAATTAGATCTATATATAAGTGCGTTTGATTGTTCATTGGAGGAGAGGGTAAAGATCTGTGCAGATGGAGGACTCATTGTTCAGTGTGCGATCATGTTATTTAGGTCCTTGAGTAGGTTGTAGTGTAGAAAATCTGTGTCAGAGTCATAAACTTAAAATAGTTCCTGAAGGGAAACTCACACTACACACTGAAACTCCACCAGCAGGGTGTGACTATTCACACACGCTCACCCACACAGCAGCATCTGAACCATTTTAAAGGGAATTTTATTTTTGAACGAGTACAGGTCAAACCACACAGTAAAGCTCTGATTTGACAAACTGGTAAAAAATCATTTTCAGTCACAAAAGGATCCTGCTCTGGTTCTAATACAAAGTGCGTCTGCCATGAAGTAGGAATGATTCCCCTCGACATTTCAGTAATCATTTCACATTGTTATGATCACGCTTCTAATCAGAGACAGCAGAGTGTGTGATTAACTTAAAATTACCTTGTACGTAATTACCAGTAAATCTCACCACGGAAATGGTTTGAAACCCCTTTGCTTCAGTAAAGAGAAAATCATTGATACTTCATCTCAGGTCTTTTTGACTAAAGTTCATCAGAGATGTGGTTCTATTGACTTTAATTTAAACCCCTGAAAGTGTGTTTGCTCTTTCTAACAACCCAATTACCTGGAAGCTATATTTATCCAGCAGAGTGCTGGTGTTATTTGAAATCGTTTCTTATAAAAACCCCTGAACTCAAATTGTATTATTCCGATTATTTCATATTGTATATACAGAGTGTATATGGTTTTGAAACAAGTACGGTATGCTATGTGTATCAGTGACTATAAAACATTAACATCTGTGTTTTTATTTTTTTTTTGGCTCCTGTCGAAGCAAAGCTCTCCAGTAAAATACCATCCTGAGCCAAAGCGGTCTAATTAAAGGCTTAATCCCACTAATAACCCAAATGAATCTGCTAAATGGACTAATTACATCAGAGACAAGAGGAGGCCTTTGAAATCAAACGCTCCCAGCAGCCTGCTGAAAATGGGAGATCACAGTCGGGGCTTTACTTTGGCTCAGCTTCAAACAGCACTGGAAGCCGTGTGGCTTTTCTTCATGTAGGTGAGTCAGAGTCAGACTGTTGATGTATGAATCAAACGCACACCTGCAGAGGACAGCGGCCTGCCTCCTCTCTGGACAGCCCAAATCATCATCAGCGCTGCTGGCACGCAAACACTGGACTCACATTTAATGCATCCTGGACACCAGACCAGAGAACAGTAGATGTTTTAGTTATTAACATCTGCATTTAACCTGTCGTGACTGAAGACTGCTGTTTATCATGACTGATAACAGAATCTCGACACGGCTGCACACGGAGCATAATGTTATTTAGAGAGATGTTCTTCACACAAGAACTGTAACCTTATTGTCTATAAAGGATGGTCATCTGCAGATACTTTGCATTAGCAAACTGAATCCTTTCATATAGGTTATCAAATCTAATTAGCATTAGCTTTTAACCTTTTAACAAGGAAACTTTGTCGGAGCGGCCCACTCTGAAAAGATGAATATAGCTAGAAATCTTCAGGGCAGCAGTGGGAGGAGTGTTTGAAAGTGTTATGTGCAGACTATGTCTCTTTTTCCTTGTGCTCGCCTGCATTTTTCCCTCCCTTGTGTATTTGTTTATCCTAAGTTTCTATCGCTCCCTTTGTGTGTGTGTGTGTGTGTGTGTGTGTGTGTGTGTGTGTGTGTGTGTGTGTCTGGCTGGAGTTGGTTAAAAAATGGTTACCTGGTTCATCTCCTGCCGACTCACCTGCACGGCTGCACCTCATCAACTCTTCCACCAGCTGCAGTATTTAAACCCTGGCTCGTCCCTCCAGTCTCCGCCATTTAGGCTACCACCCGTTACAAACGCTAAGGCCAAACTCTACTCTATTGTTCCCTGTATCAGTTTGGATGTTTTCTAATCCTGAGTTTCTCTGTGCTCCACGTTCATACCTCCAGTCTACCTCAGTGGCCAGGCTGTCACATCCAGCTCTAACCTCATCATCTCTCTCTCTTTTAGATCATCGCTTCCCCTCCAGTTCGTCTTCGTCTTCGCCCTGTCCTGGTCACCTGGTCTCTGGTTAGATCCAGATTAGATTCTACTGTCCCACCTGCTCCACCTGCCACAATCTGCCATTCACCTACATAAGGACTCAAACCATTACTCTAAACCAGACTGTTGATATTAAATCTTCTTTTAAAAACGGCTTCTGACTCTGAGCCTGTGTTTTGCATCTTTGGTGCCAAAATGTGAGTTATTATAACAGAAAGTCAGTGTACTGAGAATAACGTGCAGGTGCTTCGTGACTGATGTTTATATTCAAATTCATCCCTCCACTTCCATGTGTCTCCATTTGGGTGCATCAGTTCTGTTCGATCAACTCATCTGCCTGCAAATAGAGAATTATCTATGAAACAGAACTCAGTATGAACACTTTTTTTACTCACATATAAAAGTCAGTATCTGCATTCTAATGTCCCAGCGGCCCCTGCTACAGCTGTGAAGTATTTCATTTTTATGGATTTGTTGCTATGGAGCTCTGCTTCCCTGTGCTCCCCTGCCTTTCATTTCACATTTTGAAAACCACACCTCTGAGACTTTGGACTTCAAGTATCTGTTTGTCGGGAATATGTGATTTCTCTCGACAGGACACCTCTCACAAGGTTACAGGCGGCACGGGCAGCCCGGGCTAGATTGCATGGGTGAAATACGTCTCCAATTATCCACAAATGTCCCCCAAACTGCCATGGCAATGCAACGGTTCAATATAAACACCATGAGGTTGCTGCAATGCTTTCCTGAAGAGAAATAAGTGATTAAGAAGGAAGCAGCTAAATCGACAGATGAAATTGCTTGCCTTCCAGCCTGCCAGTGATTTTTTTTTTCTTTCTTTTTTTTTTTTTCAAATTGCATTTGAAAGTCGGCTGTGGTAATCTGATCATGAATTTGTTTCAACTGGTTTATTGCCTTTTCAAGAGGTTGTTGTTGTTTTGGTTGTTGTTGTTGTTCTCTTGCAGAATGTTACATAAAACTCCCATCAGCTGCTGGGAGGAGATGGGCTGGGTGAAGGTGGCGGAGCCTGAGGTCTCTCTCTTTCTGTGTGTGTGTGTGTGTGTGTGTGTGTGTGTGTTGGGTAATTTGAAGGATTGTCACTTGTTGCCATTATTGTCCACATGCATACATATGACATCTTCAGCCCCCTCAGTCTCATTAATAACCAGCAGACACTCCTGTGGCCTGTGGAAAACCAATATCCACCTGCTCACCACACTGTCACCTCTTCCCTTATTGGGTGTTCACATAGAAATGCTCCTGGTTGTAGAAAACGATCCTGCTTGTTGAGGTCGGCCTGATCTAGTGGCAGATAAAGAATGTCCTGGTTAATGATTGAAAATATTAATAAAACTAGAAATTGCAAAAAAATAATAATGATGATAAAAAGATGAAGAACTTGCAAATATATGCAGTAATATGACTACAATAAAAATTAGGATTGACCGATATTTGACTCCATGTTTCACAAACCATGGAAAAAACAAACGTGTCCCAGGTGTGTCTGGGCATGTTCATCACTCTTTATTGCCCCCTGGAAACAGTTGCTTTGCTACTAATTTCCGTTGTCATCCGTGCGTCGTGCAATTTCTGTAATTGGTTGTGTTTTCTCTTTGTGCAGGTTTTTTTTTTTTTTTTTTATGGTGCGAATTGAGATTTCCTAATTATAATAATATGATAATCGTTATTTAAAGAGCACTTTTCAAAATCCATGTTACAACGTGCTTGACTAAAGCGGCAATAAAATAGACGACTACTCTACATGAACAGGGCCACCACCAATCTTATGATTCGAGATATCACAAGATAAAATAAGAACACTAAATAAAAGATAACATCAATAATAACAGCAGCCACCAGTCGGCCAAGTGCCCTCAATCGAGGCACATCCAGCCTTGCAGCCGTTTTTCAGGCTCGAGTTGGAGTTGACAGGAAATGACAAGCGTTGATTAGAGTGTTGTTTATTCATTCAGAGGTGCTGTGGCTCTGAGGCAGCTGCTCAAAATTATCTAAATGTCTGACACTGACTGTGATGGAGCATAATGTGACATTAGACTTGAAATGGTCTCTGTTACATATATTATATTATAACACTGGACCAGCCGCTCTCTTGACGGTGTTGTTGCTAGAACTCGAGAACTTCAGTTTCTGTTTCACAGTAAAAGGCATTTTGACATTTCTTCTATTAATAAACCTCTGGTATCATCATTAATAGCATGTGTGGCGATGCAGAATAACATTGTTCATTTTTTACTGAACGTGTCTCTGTCTCTGTTGGTAGAGCTGATTTCAGACGTGTGTGACTGTTTCCTCCACAGTTCACCAGTTGCATCATTATAATTAATGGCCATTATCCTGAATATTTGTGTTTGCTTATAACAGTGGTTCTTACTCAACATGGCTTTAACATAGAACCAATGTGTGCTCATGTGCCAGAAGTCCCCGAAGGTCTTTTTTTGATCCCAGTGTTTTTTTTTTGACTTAGTTTGCACTGATGTAGTTTTGATTTTAAGATTCTATTTTTTTGTCCAGACTAACATATCGAAATAACTACTGGATGGATTGCTCTTACATTTTGTACAAATATTCCTGATCCACAGAGGATGAATCCTAATGACTTTGTCATTCTTTAACTTTTACTCTAGCGCCATCATGAGGTTCAAGTTGCACACTTGGACACACACTTAGCTAGGTGAAGCACTCTAACACACAAACTTCTCTTGTTTAATTGCAACATAAATATTCATATTTACATTTGTTCATCACTCTTGCACACTCATTACACCTGTCACTTTGTGCTGCTACTTTTATACATCTTTCTACAGCTTTTGCTCACATGGAAACACCAGCTCATCAACATAACGTGGCTGCACACTGCAGGCTGTCTGGGGCTACTGAGTGATGCGTGTGTCCTCCTGTGTCTCACCCCTAAGCTGCCCGAAATGCCTAGTTTTACTCATTGTAACCATAAATTTACCTACTAAAATATTACAGTTGCTATTGCACATGAACATGTATCAGGTGAACATTAATCAGATTATGAATGAACAAAATATTAACCGAGGGAGAGCAACATTTTTGTGGGTCCCACATTCACATTTACGGTTTTGAATGAAATATCTCAATTGTCAACATGAACCTCAAGTGTAATTTGTGTTTAGTTCTAATAAGCAAAACAAATGTTAGCATGCTTAGCATTGTCATTGTGAGCATGTTAGCATGTTGGTGTTAGAACTTAGCTCAAAGCTCAGTTGTGCCTGTGTACGGCCTGGCTGTACTCTTGTTTTACATGCTTTATGTGTATTTTAACATCTTGGGGCCATGTTGGAAAATAAATGTTTTCACTTTAAAATCTACAGCTCAAGCCAAAATAACCCTGAGGACACCCTCAGTGTTATTCAATCAGTTTCTTTTCTGCCCTAATTTTCATTGTTCAAGTTTGATTATGCCTCCATGTCAGCGACAGCCATGGCTGCAAGCATTACAGTTTCAGGTTGTCCGTCAGTCGGTTCATCCCGTTCCTGTGAATGTGAATGTTAATTTGGTACAATCAAATAATTGGACTCAAAGATGAACTGATTTTAACACATAACACAAATTTTCATCATGAATATGATGTTCAGAGACCACTTTCAGGGAATTTCCTTCTTGGTGGTCAAAGGTTAAAGTTCAAGGTCATGGTGACTTAACATCCTTATAAACATATCAGGAACGAGCAGAGTGAGTTTAATTACATCTGGCACAAACTTGTACTCAAGGATGAACTGATTGGAATTTGATGGTCAAAGGTCAAAGGTCACTGTGACCTCACAAAACATGTTTTAAACCATAACTCAAGAATTCACACACTAAATATGTCACAATTTAACACAAATGTCTAATAGGGTAAAATGATGAAGTGATGACACTATATACCAAAAGGTCAAAGGTCAACTTCACTGTGACATCATAATGTTCAGCAAAAACACTTCTGACCCTTATTCAACACTGTAACATAGGAAGGGGAGACCATATTTTCTGTAAGTTGACTGGTTGGTAGAGGCGGTTATTCTACTTTTACTATGTACTAATACTTCGTAACATTATTCAGGTTCAAGTTTCATAAGAGCAATGGGTGCAAGTTAGCTGTTAGCTGAGCTAAACCAGGCACACTGACGTAGTTAAAAGTCACTGATAGATAAACAAATAAACAACCAAGCAATCTTTAAGCAGCTCCCTCCAGTGCCACAGGACACATCCAACAGCTTTCACACTGAGTTCTCCTCATGACAAGGAGACTGAACTCCAGGTCTAAAATCAGTGGAGTGTTCCTTTAACATGTTATCTCCTGGACTGGTGTGTTTTTGTAGATCCATAGATAAATAAATAAATAAATAAAAACAACATAAAAGTAATGTACTTGAAGCTACAAAGGAAATTTTCACTCACAGTTGAGATTTTATCATATAATTTGAGGTAAATTTATACATCCAGCCACATTTCCTTTCTTGTCACATGCACCATTGGCTACTTCTAGTCATGTCATTTAATCCTTCCCACTGCTCATGCATAAAGCATGAATCACAGAAATAAGCAGAAAGAGAAAGGTGGAGGAGGCCGGACTAGCTTGGCCATGATGAGCCCTCCAGGGGAAACAGATGGAGGAGGGAGAGGGGGAAGTGGAAATTGGAGGAAGCAGGCGAGAAAGCTGGAGAGTAAGTTGCCTGCTGCCGTGACCTAGTGTGACTGGGACAAGCTGGCTGTGTTGTTCAGCTACAGTAGGTGGATATAAATGGGCCCCACAGTGGGAAACCTCAGCTGCCATGGTCCAGTCTCAGCCAGTCACCCTTTCATTTGTTACTGAATTAGCGCCTCAGTCGAGTGAGGAGCAACATGTAGTAGATCAGATGTCAGAGATGCAGGCAGGTGGTCAAAGAGATTGCAGGTTGGGATTCCCTTTGGTGAATGAGTAACGCTATTTATTCTCCAAACAACTACCACTGAAGTGTCCACAAAGGAGCAATCCAGTTGTAAGCACTCTGATATATATCATCACTCTGTGACACTCAGCACACTGCAGGAATGACAAAACACTGGACATTAACTTTCGGTGTATCGTCTTCTGTCTGCCTCTACAGTATTTTCAGATGCATTACAATACAAGGATTTGCTACTTTTTCTATTTTTTTTGTCATTGTAAATTGAACATATTTGGGTTCTGGACTGTGAATTGGACAAACCGAGTTATCTGGAGACATCTCCTTGTGCTGCAGGAAATTATTTATGGGTATTTGTTACAATTGTCTGACAAATTAAATGCAATCGATTGAGAAAGTAATCAGATTATCAAGGGGCAGGCTTTGTTCTCATAAACATACTAATACAATGTTCTCCCATTTTTAGGATATTGATCCTGGTGCAAGGAGTGGAAATCTACATTATCTGCAAGATGAGATTTTGAGATTCTTCTCCATGACTGCATCACATTTTTTTTGCAGATTTCTCAGCTGCAAATTCATGCTGCCAATCTCCTGCTCTATCACATCTCAAAGGTGTTCTACAAGATCCAGGTCTGGAGATTCAGATCATTAGAAGATAAACTGTAAACTGTGGCCATAAAGGGATGAACATGATCAGCAACATTACTCAGACATGATGGGCCTAAGGTGTGCGAAGAAAACAGAAAACATTCCCCACACATAACAACACATACCATGCAGATATATATAGTCTGTCTTCTGCTTCTGGGTCCACTATTCATTACATATTCAGCTAGTATGAATGAAAGTTTAACATTGGGGCTGGACTTTTTTGATTGTATCAGGGTCCTGTGTCCTCTCTCTCTCTCTCTCTCTCTCTCTCTCTCTCCCCCTGTGTGTCTGTGCTTGTTTGTCTGTCTCTGTCTCTGAGTGTGGCGATCCACTCTGCGCCTCATCATCTCATTAGCTCTGGAGTAGTTAAACCTCGGTTCTCCTGTTGCTCATCGCCCCATGGTTCAGTCACCTGCGTGGTACTACATTATGGCATAACTGTCCACAGTGCAGCGGGTGAACTGACGACATTAGATACGTTTTTACTCACCGAGCTTCAAGTTCATTGAATTCTAGCAATGTTGATGTGCAGCTGGAGGCTAACGTTAGCTTGATTGACTATATTCTCAATAGAGAACAGTAAAGCCCGGGATTTGGACTTGAGCGGTGTTGTTGATGACTTTGCTGCGCGTGAGGCCCGGCGGATGAACTTCTGATGGAGTAGAGGTTTGTCTGTTTATGGAGCGGGAACAGGGATTTAATTCTGCAGCAGTGTCATTGTTACCTCTCATATGTTGGACAATGTGCAGGTACTGTAATCTATGTGTGTGATAACATGCAGTCATTGACTGATGAATTCTGTCAATGCAAGTGATCAGGTGCCTTCGTCCATTCATTCATACTGTGAAGACCTATAATGAGTTGTTCTTGATGGCTATTTGTTCTATACTTAGAGACACACTGTGCAAGATACCTTTTACCTTTGTGTTGAAGAAATGTATATATATATCTCTTACAGGTGCTGTGGGTGCTACGTCAAGGCCTCCTAGTTTTTGATTCCTCGTTCCTCCTTTTTGCATTTTGTCCAACACATTTCTCTGGTGCTTCAGGGTCACACCCCTCTTGTCTGCCTGCCTGCTGCTCATTCCCAGCCCAGCCTTCCCTCACCCCCGGTCTGCCACTCATTGCATGCCTGTCTCTCATTCATCTCCCCTGCCCTGCTTTCCCATCAACGGATTCACCACCCTATTATTCATCTCCTGCCTGCCTCTTATTCATCTCCCAGCTTTCACCTTTACCTGTTCTGCTACAAATCCCTTCATAATAAATCCAGTTCAACTTGCTCACCTGAGTCTGTCTTCTGCTTCTGGGTCCACTAAATAGTCATGGGTTCTAACACATCGTCTGCTGAGCACCTCTTTCTCCTGCTGTCATATTGAGCAGACTTCTCTTTAGCAGGCTGCCAGTCTCTGTGTGGTGCTGCTTTCTGTGGCTGTGATTATGTCAGTGTGTTTAACCGGTGCTGTCTTTTTTGCTTTTGTAAAATCAGGAAAGTGCTGGTACAGTGCTGTGCACTAACCTTCCCTTTTAGGCTACTGCCAGAACTGCAACACTTTACACAGCTAAGCTCAATCCACCCATATGCCTTCAAAACGAAATAACAGGTGCCACCAGTGCTGCTGACATAAGCTTCACAGAAATATCTTCAAATAAGAGCTACAATCTGACGTCTTTTTATATATATATATATATATATATATATATATATATATATATATATTTGTGGATGATTTTACTGTCGTTTAAATTTCTTTCTATATCTGCAGTCTAATAGCAGAGTCTCCTTCCGGTCACAAACATCACAATCTTGTCTGTGTTTTATCCAGAAATAATGAAAATCTTACAATTAAACTGCCGGTATTCAGCTCCTGGGGCCTTTAGTGTTGGTCCAGTCTTCATTTTACTCATATATCAGTGTAATGCAAGTCAAAGTGTTTCACGAAAATAAAAACTGACTAATTTTAAGGCAAAAAAATTAGACACCTTACCCCAGGCTAAACCAGGCCTAAAACCAGTGGCAGTTCTAGCTTGTATCGTGCCCTGGGCAAATACCATCATAAATACCAAAATAAAGTAACAAGAATAGAAAGAGTCTCTGAATTATTAATGTATTACACACTTGAAACAAGACACACACTTTCTAAATTGAACAATTTTCATCTAAAGCCTGTCGCCCTTACTTGCTTTCCTTGATGCAAAGTCGTCAATTAGTACCAAAACTATATACAATCACGAATACCAAAATAAAGTAACAAGATGTCTCTCTCTCTCTCTCTCTCTATATATATATATATATATATATATAATATATATATATATATATATAATATATATATATATATATATATATATATATATATATATATGGACAAGACCAATTTGTTTCGTTCTTTTTGTTTTTTGTTTCGTTTATAGCTGCTTACGTCAGCAGCTATATATATATATATATATATATATATATATAAAGAAGACAAACACACATGGAAAATGATATGTCTGTGAAACTCCAGGTATTCATAGTTTTAATTACTAATTGCATTACTACAGAGATAGAAGTGCACTATTTGATAGATTGCCCAGCTCCAGTGAGGAGACCACTAGTCAAATTACCCCCCGCCCCCTCCCCGTCTACCACCTCTGAGAGTGAGAGAGGAGACCTTCTCAGCAGAAGCCTGCACAAACTAGAAAGGGGCGCCCGCTCTGACCCACACGGTGACATGTCATTGACGTGATGTGCAAATGAGGGATAGAGAAATAGGTTGCGCAAATATAACTTTTTTTCAGCTGCCCATGTCGCCCGTATCTACATCCGACATGCAGACCAATGTTACCATGGGAACATGGTAATCAGTGACACCTGCGCTGAGCAGTAACACCCAGCAACAGAAAACAGGAAAACATGGCTCATAATTTGTGGTTTGTTAACATTGTTATGGAGAGAGCAACAGGAAGGGAAAGAGTTTTTAAAGACCAAAATCAGATTTTTGTTTTTATTGTTTCACTCTTTGCGCACTTTCCCAAGTTAATGTCTTTGTAACTGTTGAATTCTTCCAATAGACAAACTGAGTGGTTGGATGCAGTTCCTCGGTTCCCCTTTTGTCTTTTTTTTTTTTTTTAAGTCTTAATTTACCCAGAATTTATTGTACCACAGTCCGGCTTAAGATATTCAAGAGCTAAACTGCTATTTCTCTCTCCCCCTTCAATAAATCTAAATATATATTAGTCATCTTAATCTATAGCAACAGTAAAAAGCCGTCAGTAGTTCTCTGTTATGCTATGTTATGTTATCACTTTCTTTGTCTTTATCTTGCTTCAAAAAAAAAAAAAAAGACTAAACTGCTTTGTGCAACGGATGTATTTAAATGTCTATCTGAAGTCTGACTATTTGTTACATGCTCTGGTCCCATGATGCCAGTGCATTTACAGGTTTTAGGAGAGGGGCTTCTGGTCAACTTTTTTTCATCAAGTTACTATTAGCTGGTCCAAACATTGCTGTTATTCAATTAGATACCATTATGCTAATTTGATGTACTACATATACATATACTAATTTCCATATGTGTGTCATCCATCCTGTCCAGTCATCCTAATCAAGAGTTGCTTGACACAAATGGGCACTTCTGCCTCGCAGATAGCTCATTCTGAATGATCAGCTCAAACTGTCTCCACAGAGCAAAGTACGAAGTGATCAGTTTAAGCATCACTAAAGACCGAACATAACGGAAAGTGATCATCAGTGATTCATTTGAAAGACCAAGAGCAGCTATCAGCAGCAGCCACGCAGAAGACCGGAACTAAATGAAACAGAAATTGAGCCAAATGAGACAATGAATTTCAGTCACACTGCACTGAGCACATTGATACATGGTCTCTATTTAAAATATATCCATCAATCCAGTCTATCCCTAATCCCTGAAAGCTGCAGCATCTTAGAATGTGTTGCAGGACTAATGTATTCTGTATATAGGTAAGTATATTCACAAATGGGGATTCCACTTCAGTTGTGTCGCATGTCTGTGGATCACAGGGCAGCGGTTCACCTGCAGCGACCAACACAAACACAGTAAGAGCTCCTGGATGGGTTTGCATCAGCTATTCATAAATCTATCAGTAAGTGTGTTTGCTAATGTCCTCATTTTCTCAGGTGGCACGATTAATGTTTTAGCTTGTAAATAATTAACTAATGTGCATATCAGTGGCCAAGGAACATCTGCAGTGGCATCCAGTCAAAAGCAATCAACTGTCACTGCAGTGTCACAAACTGGCAGCTGTGGGAATGCATAAAGTCCATGGAAAGTAGACACACATTCGCTTGTGGTGGTGCAAACTGATCCAAAGACACATCCCTGTGAGTTGAAATGTTTCATCTTGTGCAAAATATTCACACACATCCCGGGGCTTTATGAATCTGCTTTATAAACGAGATTAAAGGAAAGAGGAGAGAGACTCGAGGTAAGTCACAGAACTGAAGTTTCTGCCACCAACACACATGCACACTCCCACACACATGCTCAGTGTGTTCAATGCTAGTTAGCTTGCAGCTGGCATCTGTACAGCTGGTACAGTACTCTGGGTGTCTGGGGCGAATAAACAAAGCCGGTCCAGTGTTCAAATTTGAGTGAATGACGCAAGGCAAACATTCACTTTGCATTCTGACTGAACACACTAAGAGTCAGCAGTCATGCTAGCAGCTGTAAGTGGTACTCAGAACACGAAGTAGTTTTTATGTACAGATTAGTTGCTACACTGCAAACAAAACTAAACCAAAGTGAAAAACCCATATCAGCTTGTTTCAATTGAAAAATAAATGTGACATCTGACAACACCCAATAATGTAAAAAAGAAAATGTTAGTGAAAGACAACAAAAATCATTAAGGAAAGTAAAGGTAAAGGTAAAGTCAGGAGAAAAAAATCAACCAGTAAAATAATCAATTAAAAGCAAGGTCATAAAAATAGGCTTTGAGCTGTTTCTTAAAATTGTCGACCGAGGTTGCCTGCCTATTGTGAAGGGGGAGCATGTTCAAGATCCTCAGTGCATAACTACAGGGGGCTTTAAAAACAAGTACAAGAATTTTAAAATCTATCCTAAACATTACAGGAAGCCAATGCAAGGATGCTAAAACTGGGGTGATATGATCCCTTATCCTGGTTTTAGTTAAAATTCTTCCAGCCGAATCCTGTACAATTTTGCAACCAATCAATAGTTGTTGTTTTTTTTTCGGTAAATCAGAGAAAAGTGTGTTGCAGTTATCTAAGCGGGAGAAAACAAAGGCATTGGTCAATTTCTTGCAATCTTCGAGTTTCCGAGTCTGCTTGTTAATTTGTGTCTTTGTGTGTTGTTGCCTATGATAAGGAGTTCAGTTTTGTCCTCATTTAATTTTAATGAGTTGCCACTCATCCACTGCACAATGCTGGAGTAGTAGTTTAGCAAAGGGATGAGGGCATCCTTTTCATCAGGGGTTATAGAAAGATACAACCGAGTATCATCAGCATATGAGTGGAACTCAGCCTCGTGGGCACAGACAATATCTCCAAGCGGGAGCATATAAGAAAACAAAATCAGAACAAGTATCAAGCCGCGGGGAATACCATAGAGAAGGTTGTGCCTCTCGGAGACATAATCACCAAGGTAGTGAGGTAGGTCTTAAACCAGTTGAGTGCAGTTCCTGTGAGACTAATGAGGCTTTCCAGTCTGTACAGAAGTATTTTGTGAACAATGAGTCAAACTCTGCACTTAGGTCAAGGAGGAAGAGGACACAGACATCCTTGTGTTCTGTTTTTATTCTAAGGTCATTTATAAGTCAGTGCTGTCTCTGTGCTATGTCCAGATCTGAAACATGACTGAAATTTTTCATATGAATTGTCACTGTGTAGAAAAGCCACGAGTTGATTCAACACTACCATTCCCCAAAATCTTGCTTAGAAAGGGGAGATTGAACATGAGCTTGTAATTGCTCACAATAGATTAATCAAGTGTTGTATTTTTGATTTTAGGAGACGGAAAATTGTTGAGAATAGAATTTTTGGTTTATTGGCATTTTGCAAATAATTTTAGAAAAATATGCCTGCTTTTCACTTCGCAGGGCCTTGTCATGATGAAGTGTGAGTTTGGTTTTCCTCCACATGCACTCTGCTCTCCAACATTCCCTCTTAAGGACATCACAAAAAACAATGTACAACAACATACCATGAGCTTGCAGTTGATTAGTGTAATGAGATATTCCGACTTCTTCTAAACGACATGAATAGCACTACTGGCTCTGAAATTCAGTTCAGCTCAATGCAAGGGATTGGCAGTTAAACACCTGAAACTGTTAGTTTAAGCCATGCTAGCTGCATGACTCAGAGAGGGCAAACTTGTTCTGTCAGATGAGTGAACGAGTGTCGTGTGAATGCAAACAGAAATGAATAATAAATATGTATATAATACAATAAATAACTGAATATTTGACTTATCCTGTGAAATATCTCAACAGCCTTGGACCAAATTGACAGAAAATTATGTATAAATACTCATGGTTCTTCTCTAGTGCCACCGTGAGGTTGGCGTTTAAGGTTTTGGGTTTAATGTTTCACCAAACACTGAATGCACTGGCATTAAATTTAGAACATGCATTCATGTTCTCTTCAGGATAAACTGTAACAGCTTTGGTAATCAATTCACATGTCAAAGTCTTATAGTGCTAATCTGCTGACGTGGTAAGCTGTACCTCCAAAACATCAACATTGTCCTTGTTCGCTTTTAGTGTTAATTAACCAGCTTTAATTTAGTGATGTGTAAATATCCACTTCTTAAAACACTTGTGTTGTAAGTAACTTTTAACTTAGATTGAATGGCTGGTGCAAATGGCCAACTAGTGGATGAGTCATGAAGGAAATGATCATCTTAATCTTTTGTATTTTTTGCTCCATCCATTTTAATGTTTACTCACTGCATTTATCAGGGATTTTAAGCAGGCGCTTTCAATCACCGAAAACACAGTTTCATCAAAGAAAACCAAAAGGAAAAGAAATACAAAATGATATCTCCAAAGGGAACCCTATTGTGTGGGTTGAGCTGAGGTACCGTATATATTTCTATAGAAATATGTTTCCTCAGTTTCTTCAATACAATCAGCATTGGAACCCGCACACTGATTTCAGCACTCAACTGTGCGGGTGATGTATGGGTTGTGTGGTGGAACAGCACCACAGGAATGATCGCTGCAGTGATGAAGATGGAAAAAACGTCTTATCAGCTGCAGCATGGTGCTCCATCCCCCCAACCTCCCCACCCCACCCCACCCCTTGAAGAGAACCTGCAGATTTGCACTATTTTCCAAATTTATATGATGTCTAATTTAGTAACTAATGGGAACTGATCAGCTAGCACAGGAAGTGGTGAATGAAAATTAAAAAGTGAAATATTGACCAGTGCCTAAACAGCTGTGAGAGATGGCTGCAAGTGATGGGTCACAGTGAATGAATCTCTTCTTAACACTCCCACACCAGCCTCTTTCAAAAATCCATAAATACCTTCTCCTGCCACAGCCACAAAAGTTTGACGCCATCAGTGTGAATTTAATGCCTCTCCAAAGGGTATTTCATAACATCTTCATTTAGCATGGGGGCAGGGGTCAGGGGAAAACAACCTATAGCTCTCTCATGCTATAGCTCCTCAATGGTTAACTGGGCTGAATGGCAAACTATGAACAGACTGAGTGTGTGTGTGTGTCTGTGTGTGTGTGTGTGTGTCTGTGTGTGTGTGTGTGTGTGTGTGTGTGTGCCATCTTAATGCTATTCTCACTTCCACGAGGTCGAAGGATTTAACCTAATATGAGAAAATGTGTATTGTTCTCTTCCTGGAACAGAGGAAATGCAGAGGAATTGCAAGCATTTCTCATATGAGATAAAGAGGAATAACAGACGCAGATATAATATAAATACAGCCTAACTGTTACAAGTGGCAGTCTGAATCAAACACAGGGATACACATTTTCTCCCTCTCTCTCTCACACACGTTATACATAAAATAATTCACATATGTGCTTACAAAGATGTACACACACACACACACATGCACACACACGCACGCACACAAACATCTGGGCAAACAGACAGTTGCAACCACAGAAATGCACATACAGAACATACTGTTCAGATATGCATATAGAGGCATACACAACCACACATCTCACCACACATGGACACACACATACACACACATGCTGAAACACATGAACATGTAATGATACACACACACACACACACACACACACACACACACACACACACAAAACAGAGCAGGGCTTTTTATATGTATAATTTCAATTCAGCCTCACTGTCATAAGGAGCCATCACATTGAAGAATGAGGCTCTTACTCACCGGAATGTTCACAGAGAGGGAGAGAGGCTGTATAGACATGAAGATATAAATCTCACTAACGTATTTCCGCAGCGGTGGAATAGAAAGTATGATATGGACGTATGAAACTTAACAGTTTAGCCACAGTGTGAAGAATTGTTGGTCGCCTTTTGCGTTTTTTTTGCATGAACAACAACAGGTTGTTCCACTCACTGAGCATCACACAGCTTCCTTCAACATGTGGAACAAAGAAAGGATCCTCTGATGATCACCGAGTAGAGACACTTTGACAGTTGCACTTTTACATTAACTTACGGCTGCAAAGAAGCAAATTAAGCAAAAGTTTCTTGATTATTTTTTGGAGGGGTCAATCTTCAACCAAGGAAACAAAGTAAAATCACAGCCTGTTCTCCATCCCCTACGGAGGAACTGAGGTTTCACCAAAATGCTTTTACTTATCAGCTGTTTTTTTTTTTGTTTTTGTTTTTAAAAGACCAAGCAAATCAATAGCGACTTTTCTGCCATGTGCCAGTATCATACCTCACTTTATTTGGCATCGCTGTTACATTTATACATTCCGTGTTTTCCTACTGATGATTTAGGAGAATAATGGCAACAACAAAAAAAGATTCAGCAATTGATCTTTTTTTTCTCCTTAAATTCCTTCACATCAACGTGTTTTGTTAATGTGATGGAATAGACTGGATGGTTGGACGGTTGTTTTATTTTTCGGTGATTTTGTCATTTGTCGTGCTTTTACAACAGATCCACAGGAGAAGCCGCAGCTTACCTGTCCAGAGCGATGGCAGTCATGGAGTAGATGCTCGCGAAGACGGCCGCGATCGGAAAGAAGTTGTGGAAGCGGCAGTAGACCAGTCCGAAGTACCACTCGTTGTGTACGGCGTAGGTGAAGTTGATGACCGTGTTGAAGGCGGACATGGAGGCTTCGGCGAACGCCAGGTTCAGCAGAAAATAGTTGGTGACGGTCCTCATGCGCTTATGCGCTATAATAATCCAGATCACAGTAATGTTACCTACAACGGACACAATAACTATACAACTGTACGCAATGGCCCAGAGGACGATTCTCCAGACTGGCTGCACAAACTGGTTCCAGTATACAGTCCCGTTATTGGTGTCGTTGTAGCTGGTGGTCCAGTTTGGCACATCGGTGGAATTGAATAAAGGATCCATTTTGCTGTTTAAAACCGAAAGTCACACTAAACCGCTGGATCTAAGCCTAAATCAATACACAGCAAAGATAAAGATCCCGCGCACAATGTAAAGAAATAAAAGAAAGTTTCAGAAAGCTTCACCGCTGCAGTTTACATAACTGTGCTCTGCGGAATGTTCACTTGAAAACGTCAATGTCGTGGAAATCATAAACTCAGGAATTCAGTAGAGGTAATTCAAGTGGAAATTTCAACAGCAAGCTACCTATGTTGAAACTTTTACCCGTGCGTAAAAACGAAAACGCGCCTTTTACGCACATTTCAGCACAACTGCAAGTCTGTGTTCCCCCTAACCGGTCACTCATATCAAAGCCAGCGAGCTCTGCTCCTTCGTCTCTCCCTCTGCGTCTCTGCGCTGATCGGTTGCTCACCAGCTTATGGAGTGAGCGCTGCGCACCCGTCCAATAGGCAGCCTCTGTCATTATGACTATGGATGAGCCCAGGTACGTTATTCATCCCGACCGAGAAGACCGCACGGAGAAGACAACAGGATTATCATGGCTAAGTAGCTGTTATCCGATTAATTTTGCTTATAATTCCTTTATTGGCAAGAACAAACGCACGGGCAGGAGAATGAATGAACGAATTCAGACTCATGATAGATAATTACAATGATAACATAGACATAATCAATCAAACTTCATTTGTATATCACCTTTCATACAGGTTAGTGCAGTTAAAAGTGCTTGACAGATGACACATGTAGACTGTAATAGTGAGTCTCAGTCATACTGATGGCAGCAGTAGTGGCATCGCTGATGTCATTCATCTTGAATAAATAGATTTAATTTCCAAACACAACTTGTTGTTGGTTTGTAATGGTGGTGAGCCATACTGACTGACTGCCCCCTCTTGTGGTCTCATGGTCTGGACTTTGTGTTGTTATAATAATCTCTGGCGCCTCGTAATGTAACAATTAAATCATTATTACTTGACTCATGAGGAAAAAAACAATGTAAAGACATGCTCAGTGATTTATGTCTGCACAATACTACAGACAGGATCACTTCGAGCAGTGCCTGATATTTTCCTGTTATTGTTTGCAATATCAAGCTGTATATATTTTATCAGAGCCACGTTTGCGACTCCATTTCTCATGTCTGGATCTGCAGGGATTTACCCAGAAGAGCCTGTGAGAGGATGAATGAGCTCATTAAGAGCCATACTTCCAGGTTCCCCACCAGACCCCTGACAGCACTAAAAGGTTGCAGAGTGAAAAGTCACTTGATCGCAGTGAACTAACTTTAGCCACAGGTTATGATTGATATGATTGATATTTATGTTTTAGCATAATGTTAGTTAGTAGGTGATGTAATGTACAGATATTCATGCTATGCCTCATTACAGCTTCACTATCATGCCTGTAGACTATTACTTTTGTTAAAACACAGTGTCATGCATCTTCATTTAACAACATAAAACAGCTTCTGGCTGTTTTAAATTCCCGAGAGCCTGCGAAAATATGTCCTAAAAATGTTGTGAGCGACATGCAGATTTTTGTATGGAACAGTTGGCTCGGCTCAGACCACCTGTACTGCATCAATCGTGCTTCAGAAATCAAAAAATATAACCACATGCAATCCAGATATGTCTGGATTTTATCCTTCATTTAAAGCAGAGTTGTCCACAGCAGCCTGAGGCAAGCTGCTGATTAACAGAACAATATCCTCATGAATAAATAAATGAAGTTACATCAATAAAAAACAAAATAAAAAAATAAAAAAAAGTAATGCTTGCACACTGAGCCACAAAGTTGATTCAAAAGACAATGTTTTGATCACAGTTGATCCGACTTTGTCAGGTCAAAGTTCTTAAAAATAGACACCACACCCAAAAATACAATGTGTGTATATATGTGTGTGTGTGTGTATACAGAGTGATAAACATCTCAAAGCAATTTACAGTTGAAGGTACATCTCAAACAGTAGACACACTGTATAAAGGCAATACATCAGATTAACAACCAAAAATAAAATGATAAGCTTGAGAAAGTGGAACTAAAAATGTTTTTATAACCCAATAAGTCACTTCAGAAAATCTACACATATATACATTTATTATTTGTATATTGTTGTATTTGACTTTTAACACGGTGTGTGTGGTGGCTGAAGATCTGCAGAGATAACAGGAAGTGTTACCTTCAATTAGTGAAAACAAAAATTAGATTTCATATTCCTTATTAAACACTCATGGTATTAGGGTCCGGAGAGGGTCCTCTTCTTGTAGATCTAACATGCACCATACCAAAGGATCACAGAGGACACAGGATGATCTGCCTCTCTGAAATTTGTAAACAGGAATCTTTCATTTATGATGCTTTTAAAAAGCCTCACACCTATACCTTGAGTTAATCTTCTATATCACCAGGTTATATAGTTAAAAACAAATACCACCATAAAGTAGAACCAGAGTAGATCACTGTAGAAACACCGCAGCCACAATCCCACACAGAGAATGAGACACACTGTAGGTCCCTGAGGATAGACACAAACAAGAAGGCGCAACATTAAGGGAAACACTCTACATATGCAGAAATGCTACAAATGTGAACAAACAGTCAGCATTAATTTACCAAGGGACTTGTTGAGATAAGACCGTTGTCCCTGGGTTGCTGGTCCCTCACCTCCCTGGGGGGGGGGGGGGGGGGGGGGGGGGGGCATTGGGATAAACAGGCCACATATTTTAAATTTAAATGGAACCTCTTATTTGAGAAAAAATAAATAAAAATTTTGCAGGTTAGGTACATAAGCAAAAGTTTTCTATCTGTAATGTTGCTGTGTGTCATTATCAAGCCCGAGCATTTGCAGTGTAGCAGTTCTTTTTGCATATTTTCCCTATTTGCACGTGGGATTTTCTTCCATTTCTGTTTTTGGAGCACATTGCCCTTAATATTTGAGCTTTCTCTCATTTGTGTTTTGTCCTTAGTGGGAACCATGTTATTGGAAAAAGAAAAGTCAGAGGTTTTTTGTCACATGCCAAGGCCATAATTTACTACAGACTCACCGAGTGCAGAAAATCAAGCAGGTCACATCTTTGACAGTATTTTGTGCCTCTGTTCCTACAGCTCATGTTCAGTGCACTGCAGGCTGTGGCGTTCATGCAAGCTTGTTCAGTTTTAATGCCAAGTACCCAGAAACTCGTGTACCTCTTGTAGGATCATTTTGTGGTTTGCAGTCTTGAGGGCTCACTTGAAAAAGGAGAAGGCTATTTTATGTGTGAGTAGGCTATTGTGATTAAATGACGGTCCAGAGAAAAATATCTGGACAGCTGTTGACCAGATTACCATGGAATTTAATATAATCTTGCCTTTTTTCAAGCGTTAGTCAAAATTATCCCTTAGTCTACAGCAACTCTAACAGCTAAATATATATTTTTAAAAAAAATCTGAATTCATGGTCTCCAGGGTGACCCTGAACTTTCCTTTAATGATAGCATCAGGTAAAATTGCACAGGATTCATTCCTAACCCCAAGAACTGACCTCTGAATGCCTGCCCCCCCCCCCCCCCCCCCCCCAACTCAATGACTCCTGCAGACAAACCAAAAATGTTATCTCCTCTAACAATAATTCAATTATAGATGTGTCCGGCTGTGTCAGTTCTGCTCCTCCTGCTCAAGGACATTGTATTTCTCTTGGGAGAGGCTTCGAGCCATCCTCTTCGTCACAACTGTCAGAGCTCCACGCTGGAGAACCAAGTGCTGCAAGCAGAAGACCTGAACAACACCAGTGTCCAGCAAACACAGTAACATAGTCAGGCTTATGTCACATACACACCACATTCCCAGGTTCATCAGTCACACTGCTCTACTGTAGCCATGAAATCACCAGATCAACCACTATTACACACACACACACACACAGACATACACACACATATATATCCCCCCTTTATATCTGCTAACAGGGTGCACTGAATTCTCACTCTCATTTAATTAGGCTGTAAATGAACATGTGATGACCTGTATTGCATGCAATTTAAACTTTATTAGCACATCTCATTATTTGCCTCAATGTGTTGTTGACATTTCGCTTAAAACTACAGATGTCAACATCATGGTGATGCTAGAAGAAAACACATGGTATCACCAAGTCAGTAGGACTACAATCTTCTGGAGACCATGACTGTTTCAATAAAATTTCATGGCTATTCATCCCATACTGATTGAGATATTTCAGTGTGTAACTGCACAAGGGAGTAAATGCAAAATGTCTGACTGGGAACCAGAATCAGGAGTCAGCTGGGCCGCCGTCAGCCAGGGCGGTTGGCGAAAGGCTCCTGGTCACCAGAGAGCAGAGGTTCTTGATAGTGGGGTAGTTGGGGCTCGTGCTGGAAGCTGAAGTTCTGGGTCTGAGGCTGCTTGGGGAACCGGTGTCTCGGTGAAATGCATTTCTTCCCAGGGGCTCCCTCCCCTAGATACCTCTGAGAAGGCCCGCC
Source organism: Seriola aureovittata (assembly GCF_021018895.1). Lineage (NCBI taxonomy): Eukaryota > Metazoa > Chordata > Actinopteri > Carangiformes > Carangidae > Seriola > Seriola aureovittata. Next base: position 4,627,100 of record NC_079368.1, on the reverse strand, counting down.
GGGTTCCCAAAAAGGAGACGGCTCAGGGGCCTCCAGAGCCGAATCAGACAGAGGGTCAGCCACCAGCCACCAGCCACCAGGCTGACCGTGAGGCAACCTCAAAAAAAGCCATGAAACTGGCATATGCTGCTGGGTCCGTTCTTTGGTCGGTTCATTGCAACGGCACAAGGGAGTAAATGCAAAATGTTTTAATAACAAAAAAAAAATTACAAAACACTGGTGAAGCACAGGGAAACACAGGAGATAACAACAGCAGACACCGGGGACCATTACAGCAGAAGAACCGACACAGACAAAGGGGAGCACAGAGACTAGATAGACACAAGGGAGGCGAGGGTGATTGAACACAGGTGAAACACATCAGGGCGGGGCAGACACTCACCACACAGGGAAACGAGACAAAGACAGTACAAACATCAAGAGACACACAAAGTGACTACAAAATTAAACATAAACATAAATTGTCCGTCATGGTAAACCATGACACCTGCAGCACCGGTTGTGAGTCAGGGACGGAGGAAATGCTACAAACCAACAAATGTGAGTTCTGTTTGGTTATTTCCAAAGGAAAAGTCATAAGTCGCCTCACATCAAACAGACATTTGCATGTTTTCATGCACGTGACGAAATTAGAGGTTACATTGTATTTTGGTACGAACATTCAGTTGTCTATACCCGAGAAAACAGTACGTGTAGAAGAAGAGAAAAAAAAGAAAAAGTGTGTATATGATCTCTTTCAATGCTGTGTATAAGATGATCTTTTTTCAAAATATTTTGCGCAGCAACAAATTTCCTGTTTCAGTTGGAGTCAGGTGAGGCTGTCCCAAAGCTTGCCGATGTATTCATACCATTCCCCCTAATATGAGACCCTCCACAGCCGGAAGTGTGACTCCACAGAGTTACACTCCATCACAGAGTGGGAGGGTGGGAGGGTCACGCTGAGTTAAGCACGTGCATGGGGAATATAAAAAGCCATTAGCAATGGAGCTTCTATTAAACCATTCACCATGGTAACCGTAAAAAAAAAATATATTCAGCGTCATCGACTAGACCGCTTTATTCATCAGACTTTCATTTCCTTAATGGATTGCAGAGCTGGATACTGTTTGTTGGATTAAATGTTTAAATATATTTATTCAGCTGTGACCTGAGGGGGACAAAGTTCTGCTGCAACAGAAGATGAAGATATAGATGAAACTGATCAGACAGATGTTTATTTATAGATCTATGATTGTAACTTCAGATTCTGACCAAGCAGCAACTTCTGAGGCTAAAAAAGGAAGCCAACACAGAAGTACCTCAAACCTGGTTTCCACAAACTGGTCTGTACCGAAGTCTCCACATATGCCCCACCTCTTTGCCCATTTAGATTTGCCTGAGTCAGGCACTGCCAAGATGGCGACAGCAGAGTAGCCCACTATAAACTTCAAAACCGCTCTTTACAAACCTATGGGTGAGGCTCTATCTTAATTTACACTTTCTGCTTCTGACCTGGTAACAGCCTCATGGTTTTGGTGATTTTCAGTTGAAAAAGCATCAAGGTTAAGGCTCACTGAAGTTTCAGACATCTATTTTACATTTAAAGGTCTTTCTTTGCAGCATCCAGTGACTATAAACTCAGACTATCTGTAGCCTATATACAAAAACTCACTTAAAATACATTTAATTAGTTTTTGAATGCGTACGTCTTTTCAGCTGCACCGCTGTCGTCCTCACTCAGGAATATAACATCATCTACAATATGATATGGCATCTATGATGGGAATGTTTCATCGCTGCAACCAATCAGAACATGAGAAATGATTCTTCATAGATCAGCGTCCGTGTCTAAAGCTTCACACAGATTTGATTGATGATAAAAGAGGTAACATTAGTAAAGGCAGGTCTTGGGTAAGAATCTGGATTTTAATCTTGTCCCAATGTGAACTTCTTTAATAGAATCTGATCTGCACTTTCATATAGACAGTATGAACGAGCAAATGAAGCTCTGGGTCAAACAGCTTCTTCATGCTCAGCAGGATGGGAGGAGACAGATAACCTGTGAGCAGGTTACCTTCACAGAGTAAGTTACCGTGGTAACTGACTCAGAGTTATAGTGATCTAAGTTTCTGGAGCTGAAAACAAAGAGTTTCCCTCATCTCAGATTTAAGAAACTCAGAGTATTCACTAAACCCACTTTCTGGAACCCCCCCGTCCCGGGAATGAAGTGCTTAAAAGCTGCGGTGCCAGCAGGAGAAGGAAGAGGCTTCTTGCATGGGGCCTGCTCCCCTTGCTGCTTCTCTGTCTGCATTTTTGTGTTGCTGTTGTGTTCTGGATGTGGGGTCTTTTGTATATTTATGTTAATAAACTCTGTGGAACTGTTTTTATTGTTCCCATATGGCCGCCTGGGCATAACAACTGGTCGTGTCATGTTGTCACAACCTGGCTCAAGGCTGGACAAAGGGGGGGAAGACCACACATGAGTTATATCTAAAAATAAACTTATTTTACATAACTGAAAAGGAAATTAATCTAAGGACAAAGAAAATACAAAAAACCCTAACCCTCCCTCTATCTTCTCCTTATTCCATTTTCCAACTGTTGTTTACCATTTCTCTAACACTACTGAGCATCTCCTGGTAACCACAGCAACTCTGTGTTTAACATCACAATGCTATGAGCTGTGGGTAATTCAGTCAGGCAAAGTCTGCAGAAATGTGGGTTTACAGAAGGTGTGTGTATAGGCTCAAAATATGTGCGAGAAAGCCCTCATGCCCCTGATGGCTTTACAGTGGGACAGTCCTAAGCCCTCATGAACTCACCGGAAGCATGTCTCACAGTCTGTGAGGGTGGACACTGGGATTGGCCCACTGACCAGCTGACTGCCACCAGTTTATATAGTGCCGCCAGACCAGATGAGCAAAATCTTCCTGACGACTGAACTCCACCCATCAGGCTCCTGCAGCGAGAGGCCTGCTCAGAGAGAGTCATCACAAGTCCCCAAAATACTAGTGAAGCTTTAAATCATAGTCATATTTAAATAATTTTTAAAATGCAATTTTAATTTCATCTTAACGCATTTCCATGCCTCTGTAAAGGACTTTCAATTCCCTTGTGTCTGAATGGTGTCGTATAAAACAACTTACTTGATGCACATTGGACCGAGAGGGAGTTGATATGTTATAACGTTCTCAGATTCACTGACAGGACGCCATTTGGTATGAACCTCAGACGAGGAACCAGAAGGCCTCCACACTTCTGCAGTGTTGTCCTGAAAGGAGACGGCCATGGTTTGAAACATGCCTTTTCTTACAGAATGACAGGACAACGTGTTACAGATAAAAAACTTTAATTGTCGGGTCATCGTTGTCCCAGAAAAATAACTTCAAGGCACGCCAACATATTTTTTGACCCTGTGTGTGACGTCACACCTAAATCAAGCAGTGTATTTGTTGACCCTTCCTCTTCTCTCTCATTTAGCCGTACAAGACGCGCATCTTCTCCTCACTGAATCAACATGCCACTTACAATAGTCCTTCATCTGTCAGATGTATTAACTGTTAACACGGCCATCTTTCCAACGAGGTCAACATGAGTGAAAGCAAATTACACTGAGGTCAGATCAATTCAACATCCTATTTCCAGCAACTACAACTGGCTTTTTACAGACAGCTCAGTACAGCAACACAGGTCTGACATTATTGAATTGAAATCGTGTGGGAGGGTATGACCTGTGACAATTCATTCTTCCAGTTTTCATATTCATGTTTGAAAGCATTTTAGATAAAAATTTGGATAAAAATTTGGATAATAATTAAGAACCTTGGCCCAGTTGTAATATATGAAATAAACTTAGCTATATCGCTTTTTATTTTAGAATTAGCCAACAGTGTGCTGCCAAATACATTAAGTGATTTAAAATGGGTTCAATCAAAGCATACATGCAACTTACAACTATAAGATTGTGAGAAAATCAATCAGATTCCGAATTAATAAGGTGTATCATTTGCTTTCTTGTCAGATTTCAAGCCAGCCAGTCAGTCTGTGTAAAATAACTGGTTTGCTACACCCAATCACAGCCAACAGAAAAACAAGTTAGGGTGAGGTGATGCAAATAAGGTTGATTAAAGTTGTTTACTTCAGCACTCCTGGTGATATAATTCAGTTCCAATCAGTATGTCCTGCTGAAATTGAAAGTCATTTTGCTCCAGCTGTCATCAGGTACAGAAACTACTTATCCAGACTGTCTTGAAACACATTAGTCATGTCTGTTTTTTCCAAAGTTAAAGAAAAACCAGTCTCTCTTTCTGCCATCAGTTCTGTACTGTGACTGACGCCTGATACTGAGCATCCCGTCATGGCTGCTGACGCCCTCTTACCACCAACTGGTGTTATGCATGAGTGTGAGGTGACTATAATAACAGTAAGTGCAGCATAATGATGCATAGGAGCTGTAAAAGGGCAAAATACGGCAGCAGCATCTTACAGCTGTAGCTAGCTGTAATAGTTCATAATGCTAATTGCTTTGAAATGGCTGTCATTCTTTCAGCTTTTTATCTCAATACTGAAAAACATCAGGCTGTAAAAAGTACATTTTGTATTTATATGAACATTACTCTGGTTGAAATGCTTGTTTGTAGCTCTCAGCAGAAACCTAAACATAAAATATTGTTTTGTTTATTCTTTATCTCAAGAAATAGTATGTCTTGGCAAGTTGCTCAGCGAGTACAAGTCTGCCTGCTCTCTGCAGTCCCTCTTCCCCTTCTTGTCATCATCTCCATCGTCTGACTCTTGGCTCCACTCGAGCCCAGTCATGACTGTGTGATTCAAACCGTGCAGTTCCATCAGCCCAGACAGAAACATTTCAGGTCCCAAGGGATCAGGAGCTGAAGAGAATCTTGCAAGCTGCTGACAAAGGCAGGCGACCTGCTCCTGAGGAGAAGTGCCAGATGGTACGAATCCTCACAGAAGCGATGAAAAATCACAATACACGTTACACTAACTAATGACTAACCATGTCTGCCAGAACATACTTGGACAGCACCCCAGAGGTTTTGTTAATATATTAGGTGCCAAAGTCAGTGCTGGAGGTTTGAACTGCACTTCTCAGTCATTAAAGTGGATGAACTGAAAACATCACAGTGTTTAGTCACAGATGTAGCATGAAACTTTGTGCATATGACATGACTCAGTTGATTCCCTTACCCCTGGTCTACATGTACAAATTACATTGCCTTTTCCTTCTTAATCAGTTATTTAGACTTTTCAGGGCTTTGTTGAGAGATGATGGGGAATGAGATGCTTTTAGATGTTCTATTACAGAAAAGGTTTGAAACCCATGACCAAAACAGTCATGCATTCTGTCACTGTGTTAGTTATGGATGGAATTATAGCAAAAATAATTTTTCCCTTTTTTGCTGAGGATGAACAGAATCCCCCTCTAGGACCCCACTTTGAGAACCAGTGATCTAAACCACTTTATTTGCAGGTCAAACTGAAAGCAAGCCAACCTGAAATGTATGATTGCATGTGTAAGCTGTGATGGATGTTTGCAGCCAACAGTTTGGATGATATTCGAATTTTGCCGTTTATCACCTTTATTTTCACTTATAAGCAAATCATTTTGGGAACGACAGAGACTGACACAGGAGAAGAGAGAGGGAGAGGAAGGAGAGACAAAGACAAGAGGTGTTATGATTTGCCCTGAGGGCCACTTTGACTCTTTGTGTTTGGACATTAGTTTCATTTCCTGTTTTATTTTGAAGATGACTTCCTTGTGTATCTAATGTTAATCTTATTTCCTGTCTTTGTCCTGTTTCCCTCCTTGTTGATTGTCTGCCCCGCCCTCATGTGTTACACCTGTGTTCAATCACCCTTGCCTCCATTGTGTATTTAAGTCTCTCCTCGTCTTGAACAGTTGGTCTGTTTCTGTTTCGCCATGTTTCCCGAGTGTGTCCTTGAGCTTCCGTTTTGTGTTACTGGTTTCTAGATTATTTCTTAGTTCCATTTTGCCAGTTTTGTGAGGTGGTTTTCTTTATTAAAACCCTTTTTTCCCCGTTTACACCCATTTTGTTTGTCTGCGTTTTGAGTCCTTAGTTTCTCATACCTGACAAGAGGGATGAGCATTGAAGAGGGGAGAAAAACAGATTGCAGAGAAAGAAGATGACAGAAAGGTGGGGGGAAATGAAAATAGAGAGAAAAGATCAGATAAAACTGAACACCTGCACCCCAGTTTCCACCTTTCATAATATACTGTTTATTTCACATAATATTTCTGAATGTAAAGAAATGAGAACAGTGTGACAGTAGGCTGATAGGAAGCAGCCTACTGTCAAAACTAAGGGAATCAAACAAAGCATGGTGGCTCTGTCAAGCTGTGGATTTCTTTATACTCAATCAACTCATCCAAACTCATCAGTTAGTCCTCATCCCCAAAATCTAAATCCCCAAAACGCCCCCTAAATCATAAATCTAACCCCTGTTGCTTCTCCAAGTATGTTTTCCTTTAGTAAAATTAGCATCCAAAGGGTTTATAACAAAATAACTACACACACACTTTTACATTTTCCTTTTTCATATGAAAAGCAGAACGAATGCTGCACTATAAGAATAGAACCAACCAGCTCTACTTGCAAATACAAGAACAATGCTCCTCCCTCATTCGTCTTCAGACTTTCATCATCAAAGGAGCTGAGAAAGAGCACGGAGGTCCTATCTGATCAGCGTGCGGCAACCCCACATTAGCGCCTCTGCGGAGGACTTCACAGTTACTACAACATCAGTGCAGAGCAGCGGATTACAGCTTCCCACAAGCACCCTTTATGCACTACCAGGATAGAAGTTTGGCATCGAGCAAGGTGGAAGTGGAGAGCACAAGAAGCTGCTGAATATCAGCTGAGGCATAGGACTGTTGAGTCAAAGCTGGTTTCACTGTCTACGATGAGACCTGGGGTGAGGATATTAGTTGGCAACTAGATCAGAAGGAGGTGAGGGCAACACACCACTCGGATGATAAGGTTCAGTAAGTGTGTATTTATGTGATATGGTTGGCTGCAATTCATTCGACCCAGGACAATTTTCTGTTACGGGAGTAAATTAAGCTTAACCATAATTATGTAGCAGCAAGGAGAGTGGACAAGGTGGGAAAGTGCAGTGGAACGTGCTGCTCATTAAATTCACTCAGTCGGTGCATGTGAGACATGCCACACACTCACACTTTCAACCTCCATGTTTGAAGCAAGAGTTTGGTACAAACACACCTTCTCTGCTGCAGCTGAAGAGTCTGTGAACAGCCTGTAGGTCCTGGAGGAAGGCTGCTATCACTGGCACATAACAGCTGACATTGCAGTGGAGCCTCGGTATGCTCGAAATAAACTAGTTTGCGTGTTGTCCAACCAAGTCAGAAGTAAGAGTTATTTATAGTTACTCTGAACAGCCGCACTTGAAAGCAGGCAAAAAGACACTCGTCATAGAGAGGCGATTATAGTTTAAACATGGAGCTTAAACTTTCACACAATGTCTCCTAGAGGGCATTTTGTCCACATACATAAAAAAAAATGGTTGTGTAAAGAATGAAAAACGATCCTGAGAGAAAATTCCAAACCCATCTTTACTTTCTCCCCTAGTTCTGACACTGGAAAGATGTGGGGCAAGGAGGTTTCAGACGCTACTCAACCATCTGACAAACACTCTGACTGGAGCACACTGACACCTTTAGCCATCAAATACTTCCACCGAGGGAGAAGGAGAGTCATGTGGTCCAGAGCCTCCAGATGGACCAGCAGGGGTTCAAAGTGTTCAAAGTGTTCTCCTCCGTTTTTTCTGTTGTTACTCAGATGTTTGTCTTCGTGTACTCTGAAATAAAAACACAGAAGTAATTAATAATAAAGAGAAAAAAGGAATCATGGAACCTTAAATCCTGAATTGAATTTTTGATCGGCTGAACTCACTTGTGGCGTCTTTCTTTCTCCATTTTGTTCAGAAAGTTTGTCCCAACACTGTTGCAGAAGTTCCTGCAAATATTTGCTTTGCCTTCACCTCCTGTCCATTTCATCCCAAAACCAGCTCCATGGGGTTTAAGTCTGGAGTCTGTGCTGCTCTTCCATCATGTGAGGCCACCATCTGCCTTTGTTCCTCCAAAGTTTTGGCTCATTAACTTGCTGTAGGATGAAACCCTGACCAACCAGTCTGTCTTCCTTTGTTACTTGCCTTTTGCAACAACATACAGCACTGCTGCCTGCGGTACAGTATTGTCCTACTAATACATCAGAGGGTGCGGTAACAGTAATAGTAATAGTTTGTTGCAACACTGCCTTTGCACAGACAGAGAGTTTGCACATGATCAAAGGTTGTGGCACCTGTAGGAATTGTTTGCGTTAACTTAATTTACTTCCACTGCTGCAGGACAGCTGTAAGTGAATCAATTTCTTAATCCATGAAAAAGCATGAAAACCCTGTTTTCTATGAAATGTACATGTTCTTATAGTTTTTGGTGACCTGAACTTTTTTTTTACCACTTATCTTTATAGCATTTACAGTTATACACTGGACTGAACTGCTTAAATTTAATTTTATGATGGAGTTATAATTGCTGCCAAGATCCTTTTGACCTTATTCACTACATCAGCAGTTCCTGTCCTGTTCTCTCTTAAATACTGACTGAGAGTTTTTTTTTTCTTTTTTTGGCACTTCCCACGACTGAAGTGAGCCTCTCCCATCTCATCTCATTTCAGGTGAGAAAAAAATCATCTCAGAGTCTAATGCCATGACAGAAACAAGGTATCAAAGTGGTGGCACACTCCCAAAGTGGTTCTATAAAACTGATCACGTTTACCTTGTTTTCTGCAGTGGGAATAAAGGGATGATGCATCATTGTATAGAACTGCTTACATGTATATATTAGCATAATGGTCATTTAAAATCAGATTTTAGTGAAAACTCTAAGACGCTCACAGCTTGTAGTAAGAGGCAGTGGCCCTGTGTATATGTATTTGTACATATGGTGTGCATGTGGTTTAGAGAGTGGAGGAGGCTGGCAGAGGAAGTGCTGGATTCAGATGATTTAACAGGAGAAATGAGGTGGGTTCTGAATTTAAAGTCAGTTCAGTCCATGCAAACGGTCTCCTGGTATGACCGATGGTCCTGAGGGACTCAGAGACATGAAAACATTTCAGAATTCCAAATGTTACTTCTGACCTTTAGACTGATTGTCTGTCACCAGCTTGGCCTGAACATCTCTCTACCTCCCACTGAAAATTTAAACTCAATTATTTGTGAAGAATGTGAGACTCAGTGTGGTGCCTTTGATGAACTACTTCCACCCTAATCACCCTCACAATGTGCACAGAGGTGATAGATTTAATTCACCAAAGATCAATGAATATGCTGATGAGTTAGAGAAGCCTCTGCAAAGATGAGGTTTGAGCAGTAAATGATGACTCACTCCTTTCTTTGCCCGCTTACTCCTGCTCATTGTGATGTACGAATGAATGGATGCAATCCCAGCATGCATCAGAGATACACAGCCCTTCCATTACAGGGCTGTGTGTGATAACATGATATTCTATATTGATCCCAGTGGGGAAATTCTCCTTTTGATTCCCCCTCAGAGGTCAGGGTCAGCCACTGAACAGTCATGCCTTGCTCAAGGAGATGTAATAAAGTGTGGATGTTTGCACAGAAAGAGGATAACATTGGTTGAAGGACTCCAGGAATTGATTAAATGTAACCTGATGACTGATGTGACTTATAGCTAGCTTGTGCGTTTCTCCGTGACACATATAATGGAGTGTGCACAGCAAATGAGGTTGCACACAACCTGAAATTTGAAGAAATTCACCACGGCTTTGTAACTGTATCTCTGTGCCCGACTGAGTAAATTAACAGGACCTGAAACTATACTGTAATAACAAATGAGAACACAAAGCTGGTAATGTCAGGAGAAGAAACAGTTGTACTGATGATCACTGAGGTGATCTAACACACGGCCAGCTTTGTAAACCTATTTGTGAATGCATCAGTAATGTCATGAGAGTGCCAAATATATCCAACAAGTGGTGAGGACAACTGATGCAACTTGAAGCAACAGCAGGGATTAGCTGTGCACTGAGTCTGGAAGTTATGCTTTACAAATCCTCTTAGTAACTATACACTTGAACTTTTAAAAAGCATGTTTTTCCTTTGTTTAAGTGTGTTTTGATTTATGTCAAGGATATTTGAATAGCCCGTTTTACATTCGAGTCACATTAAGGGAAGAGTAGCAACAAGAATTGACTACTGTTAACAAGCCTCAGTATTCTTATTCATAGTCTGTTTTGTTTTTCTTTAACCTATTATTTTGTTTCCATGGTCACCCAGTTTCTTTAGAGGGATGTTTATAGTTTTATGCTGTTTAATTACTACCCAAGTTCCACGTCTGTCTTAATATCACATTACAAATGATAGTGTCAATAAAATACAATATTGACATAAAATAATGATACAAATGTAATGTATAAATGCACCTCAATCCCACTACATGAGGTTGTGTGCACTGCACCTTTAAGAATGTAGTCAAAACAAAGCGTGGACTGGACAGCCGCACGGAAGTGGTTTTGTTTCGATGGCTACCCACAATAATATGTGAGAAATGAGAGCTGCTATATATTTAAGATTTAGTTAGCTCACATAAAAGGGTTTATCATTTCATTAGTAGTATTTTATTATTCCTTAATATTATTTTGATATCGTCTGAACTAAACGAACGATAGCTAGCTTGTTAGCTAGCTTCATTACCGCAAGCAGACATGCCGTCCTACTCTGATTTGAGGAAAACCAACCACTTCTACTACTTCATCAAATTCACCTTAAATATCTACTCAATGCTCTTCTCGGTAAGTTTCTGGTCTATTGATTTACATCGGCATTGCATGCGCCATAGTAAGTGAGTTCGAGTCGCAACAGTGTGCTAATTGTAGTAGTAGGACACGAACCACCCAATAGCATGATTGGGACTTCTCTCCAATCTTCATTCAAAACAAATGCGTTTAAATGTACCATCTCCCCAAGGCACATACACACTATGTAGAAAATAACCTCAGGTATATTACACATCTGTACCATCTACTGAACAATTCGGCAGTCATCCCAAACAACCACCCCGATTCTTTTGATTACAATTTCAATTTAAATCATTGATTCACCTCAAACTCCAGCGAACTTCCACCTACATAGCTTGACAGCTTGAGACGGGGTTTACCTGTGATTTTATTTACATCAAACATCGTGTGTTGGATAAAACACATACCGTATTTACTAGAAGAGTATATTGATTAAAAATAAGTCAAAAATCATGATTACAACTTTATGCATGTGTTGTTGAGCCATTGAATAATTAGTTGCTATATCTCTAATGGAATTTGGTGTGGAATTCTCGGGATACTAGCTAGCTTGTGAATGGTTAGCTTACAACTGTAGACATTACCACTTCAGACAACATGCATCCTCCTAAATTTTAATCTGCTCTTAATACAAGAATTGTGGGCAATCTGTTAATAGATAAATATACTGAGATTGATTTCGAGACAATACACAGCGATCACCGGCTAACAAACAGCACGGTGGTGCAGGGCGTTGGATCCAGTTAAAGGGATGATAATGTTGGTAAATAGTTTTGCCGACAGATAATATGAACAAACTGAAAGCCTCCTTTGTTCGTCATTCAACAAATTTCAGGTTTATATTTTGATTAAAATCAGTTATATATTGATAGTATATTAAATATCCCCGGTTCATGTAGTTATCAGTTTGATCTTAAATGTTATCTTAAACATGTTAACAGATAAAGTTTTCTTGTATCTGGTCCTGGCATGTTCACAGCTTTCTGGTTCATTTGAAATAAAGTGAACAGAAATTTATTTCTGGAAAGTTTCACTGTCCACCACTGTTCTCACTATTTAATCTGATAGAGAGTTTAAACTGTTGCAGGTGAACACATTTAAATTTAATTCAAATAAACAAAGGTGTCTCAATGCCATTTTGAATGTGATGGCCAAGGAGAAGCACAGATCCAATCAAGGATAAAGACGAGCTTGGTGTTTAAATGAATTAATTTAGTTAATTAATTTAAACTTTGGTTGTGGCAGCTCAATAAATGATCTAATTTCTGTCGTGAACTGTGGTCATGTTTTAGTTTGTTGAAATGGCTGGGGTTCATTTTGGATCCAGCAGCCACTTTAAATGCTGGGCGGGTAAGTGAGTTTCTTGCCAGACCAATAAAAAGTAAAGATGAGTCATCTTCAGCCTTCATCACCCCACTTCAAAACCACTATGTTATGTCTGGTTTTATACTTCATCCATCTCACTCTACTCAATCTCTACAGTACCCCTTCAGTAATATTGTCAGAATAATTTGAACCACCAATATGTTTTTTATTATTATTATTATTATTCTTCTTATTATTAACCTTATAGCAAATTATTGAATATGACTCAGCAGTATGAGTCCATTAGCACTCCAGAATCCCTTTCATATGTTCTGGCTCTCCCCTTTACTATCTCTCCCTCTCTTTACTGTTATAGACAGAAGCTCCTGCAGAGCTAAGCTAATAGCTTTACACTTAAATCTGTCTTTGCTGTTGTAATGTTTGGTTAATGCAATTTCAGTATGATTCTTATGACAGGAATAAAGCTGCGGGTGTCCAATGAGAACTACTCCGCATCATCCAGTGTAATGTGAATGGGTCTGCTTGATTTTCATTCTTCTTAAGAAGGAACAGCAACTAATCAGTAGTTACTGTAGAGCAGGCTTGAACACATTCAGAATAGGGGTCTCGCTTTTACTCGGACCCCTGTGCCTTTGCACAGTGTCACTGTTCAGCCATCAGCACATCATTGGGATCCAGCTGACCCTTAGATTGCAAGGCATGCTGTCCTTCCTATGTCCTGTGATGACTCATACAATGCTAACAATTCTTGTGTTTTTCAGGATTATATTCGATCCCTGTTCACACAGTCTGTTCGTCATTCTTATCTTCATCACTGCAGCAGTGAAGGTAGAAAGGGCAACTTCAGAAGTGGGAATCAAGCCAGAGTTATGTGCCAGTGCTTTATGGAGGGTTGAGAGCAGTAAATGGAGTTGAAGTAGATGTACCCAACTCTTCAGATGGATTGCTTCCTTTTCCAATCGAAAATCAATAGTAGGGAAATAAACACTGTTTATTTCTTCTCTTGTTGTAGCTCTTGCATGAACTAAATATAAAAAAGTGACACAGTATCTGGCTAATCTGTCAACATGTGCCCTAAAGATATTTTACAGTTTTCAGTGAGCACAAAGGGTTAGACTTAATTAGACTTTTTAATGTAATGCACTTGACACATGACAGTGATTCACTGTGAGGCACTGTTTTTCACCACACTTAGCAGCTACATGCAGTGGTAGAAAGTTACTAAGTGCATTTACCCAAGTGCTATATGTTTGTACTATAATACTGTCTTCTGTGCAACACAAGCTGCGAAATTATCAAAAGTAAACGCGTAGTTTACACATCATGTTAGCTGTCTGGCATATCATATGGTTAATTCTGACATCTTTTACAAAGCTACATCACAGCAATTTTTTGAGTGACAACAGGAGGCAAACAGAAGAGAGCAAAGAGAATACAAAAGTTCGAGATGAACTGAACTTGCTTGTGAATTTGATGCCACACAAGTTGGGAACATTTTGACAACAGACACTTCTTCTGTTACTGCCTGCGACTGGCGAAACTGTTTACCAAGAAGGCTGCTCTGTTGTTAGATTTATTGTGGCAAAAAAATCAGTATTTCAAATGTTTTTTTTTTTTCTTTAGTTTTGAAGTTGTATTTATTTGTAATCAAACAATTGATCGGCTTGGCGGTAGGAGTTGATTGACAGGCTGGAGTTGAATAGGCCTGCTCTATGCCATTTATTACAAATACACCTCAGAGAGCTATTGTACATACTCCAATACATTTATTTGACAACTGCAGTTCTGGTTACTTTACCAATTTAAGATTTTAAATTTAAAAAATGTGATAAGCAATACAACACACTGCTAAAAATGAAACCTGTATTTCCCAATGTTCTTGTCTTGTTCCACCAAAGTACAGTTTTCTCTCTAAACATTACAGATACTTTTGTTGAATTAACTGTTCAAGATCCAAAGAGTTAAAATGACCCAATATTTCACTAAAAAGACAAAGAATCAGAGAAAGTCCAAAAAACAACAGCAAGTTTGTGCAGCAGAACTTTTCTAACCTATTAATCATCTGTAGACCCCCCCCCCAATGTTCTAACAGTGTATTTAAAGTGGTGAAAATAGCTTCAGCTCAACCTGTTGCAACAGAAAAATGTAACATAACTTGAATCACTTTGAGCAATCTAATATATAATATCGAAACACTTATAAGTGCCATTTTCCTGTTGAACAAGTATTTTTACGTTTGATGATTAAGGTACATTGTGCTGAAAAAAAACAATTTCTATGTTGTAGATGTAGAAGATCAGAGTATTTCTTCCACCACTGGCTGGATGTCAAAGTGTAAAGCAAGGCTGCGCACTGGCTGCACTGTGGAGCTCAGTCTGATTTGTGATGGTGCAGCCCACCACGTTTTAGCCCCATTTTTCTATTTTGTGTGCCCCTAGTCATCCTTTCACATTTTGTAGCCTTTATCCAACATGATGTGAGTATTCAGGGCAGGCTCAGCATATCCTGGGGTTTGTGTACTCGAAACAAAAGCATCCAAACCAGCACATATAATAAACTGGGAAAAGAATTCAGATTGTATACTAAGTTTTACAGATAGAGCCTGAAATGTGACTAATTTCAGGTATTCTTGTGCATTGTGAGCTGGCAAGAATGACCCCTGAATCAACGCTTGAACTATACAGGATTCTGTTAGGTGTCATTAGTATTGCAAAAACACAGACCCATAATATCTGAAGAGGAAATTTCCTGCGATATGTCATGGGCACAACTATTTAATCCAATTGTGATTTGATTTGATCAATGAATAAAGAAATAAAACTGAAAGCCTGCCAGCTGATGTAGTGATGTCATATAAGTTGTGTTTTAAACCAAAAAACTCAAAGTGGCAAAAAACTCAAATGGCAACAAAAGCTAAATTTACATTTACGAAAATCTATTTCGGCTGTTTTTAATTTTACATGTTCAGTAGCAATGACAAAATCACATCACTGTTGTTAACCTCATTTTCTCTGGTGCCATCGTTTGTTTTGGGCCTTCATACTTTGAAAATGCCTTCATAGGTTTGTGGCACACAGGCATTGTGGAATAATCCTGTCTGAGTCTCCTGCCATGAGGGGGCACATGTCCACTGCTTCATTCACTGCATAATTCCAGTAAGTGGATATGGTTGCAGCTAATGGATCAGAGCCTTATCCTGTCTTAAGGATCAAATCCACTTAAAAGAATTTCATTAGACTGGATTTCACTGTCCTACGGTAAAAAGTTAAATATGCAAAAATAAATAGATAAATATAACTTTCAGTGTCAGGCCTTGACACTATTAGGTCAAACCACTGTTTGGCTGCTAAGGCTTAAAGTAAAGTAGAGAAGCTACATTCAACACTTTCAAGTCTGTTCATTTCCATCAACCAAAAACTGTTATATTTTTATTTGACATTAACCCAGAATCGTCTCCTGAGATTGAAATCTAATCTTCAAGCGACTTCTGTGAAAAATCTGCATCATATTTCAAAAATCTTTCACAAAGTAGCAAAAGGAAGCTTCAACAATGAGCAACGTGCATTTACTTTTGGACTTTACCCTTTTTCAAAGGGGTCTAAATACTCTCTGAAGCCACTGTATATTAAAAGAACTGAACAGTATTGAGTTTCAAATGTTATTAAGTTAAAGGTTCCTTTGATGTCAAACACTGAGTTCACACAAATAATACATCCAGAGAGATGTGTGAGAGTGAATACATAGTTCAAAAAGTGTCACTGTTTGTTTGCTGCACTGAGGATTGTCAGCTGTTTCATGAAGCCTCTTTGTCTCTCTCTCTGTCCCCCAGCTGATGGGTCTTTGTGTGCTGTGCGTGGGGGTGTACGCTGAAGTGGAAAGGCAGAAGAATCGAACCCTGGAGGGCCTTTTCCTGGCTCCTGCTGTGGTGCTCATCCTGCTGGGCCTGGTGATGTTCACTGTGTCGGTGGTGGGCATGGTCGGATCCCTCCGGGACAACAAGACCCTGCTGCACATGGTAGGGATGATGGAGGAGGAAGAGGAGTGTGTGCAGGTTGTGTTGTGTACATGATATACACTCAGCTGGTAGTTTATTACTTTTAGCTAAAACTAATGTTGTCTAATACAGCAGTCCTGCAATAATGAAAGTTATAAGGTTCATATTTTATTGAAATAGTTTTAGAGAGGTGTTGATTCAACTGTATGATCGTTTTGGAGAATGTAGTTTGTGCTGCTGTTGAACTGTATTGCAGTATACAGAGAAGTGTTTCTATTATTTAGCCTACTGTCACTGATATTAATGGGGTGGGCACAATAGTAGAAACACCTTTCCATATAATACAATACAGTTTTACAACACCACAAACTGCAGCCTCCAAAATAAGATTTATTGCAGGACAGTAGGTATTGGACTGGATTAGTTTTAGCTAGGTGTACCTAATAGTGAAAAGTGTGTGTGTGTGACAAACCGTTTTTTTTTTGTTTTTTTTGTTTTTTTACGGGTATTATTCTGATTAATTATGGTTCTTGTTCCAATTTAGGTTTCACTCTTTTAGACAATTTGGGTTGTCAGCCAAAACAGACAAATTATACATTCAAGTGTCTGCAAACATATCGGTGTTTAAATATATATGTATATACTGTAAAAGTGCTGTAGATAAACGTACACGTACATCAATCCTGAGAGATAAACAGTGTGTTTAGAGTTTGCACAACAGCAGCAGTTCATAAAACATATAAACCAGTTATCGCTTCGGATGCCTTTTTTCTCTCCTCAAATGCCAAAAACACAGCTGTTGGTGTTGCCAATAACGGCAACCGAGCTCAAACGGAGCAGGGATATTTTACCACGGTTGCTATGCAACTGTCTAATTAGCTTTAGCTAAATAACGTTAACTGAAAAAGGGGATTAAAAGTTTGACATAAAAAAGGAAGTTAATGATGTCAATGGTTATGCTTTGAAGAAGAGGATGAGGAGCTAATTTTATACCGAGGAAGCGATAAAGTTAATGTTACTCTCTGCGAAACATATAGATAATGTTCCTTCATGTGCTGATATTTGCTTCGCTGCTGTTTGACTAGTTAAATAAGTTTTTTTAACTGAGTTTTCTATTTAAAACCTTGTCAGGAAATATTCCATAAATAAAAGCAGTTTTTTTTGGGGGGTGTCCCAGTTTTGAGTTTATGACCCCAATTCCAACCCAAGGCCTTGAATATATATATATATATATATATATATATATATATATATATATATTTTTAGTATATCAGACAATCTTGTAAATAGCTAAACCAGCTGCCCAGTGCACACCAAAGCTACAACCTTAAAATGTGACAATATAGAACCTAATTTATCCTGAAAGAAATGTTTGTGCTTCTCTACAGAGCAGCAGAGGAAGTGTAATGCAAATTAAATTCAATACAAACGAAAGAAGTAAGTGACGCAGTCAAATAACAGGAGTTAATGCTGAAGTTGGCACGCCTTTTTTTCCACAAGGCACTTGATAAATACGAAGTCCCTGGTTCAAAACTATAAAGTTAATAAGCTTCAATTACTCACCTGAATGAAAGTTTAACTGGAATTGATGTGACTCAATCAGCTGATGGGTTTTCCTAGAGATGACTAATCACTTGTTTGGCCACAAAAACACTCAAGTTTACATCAGGTTTTACAGAGTGGAGGTTCTTCACTCATAAATGATCTTTGGCCAAGCGCTAACACCAGCTTGCAGAGTACAGACAAACCAGACAGCAGCCCGGTTTCATGGTTATATGTCATGAAGTTGTTCGTGGAGTTAGCGTTGATACACTGCTGGATTTGGGCACATTTTATCCACCGCATGGAGACAGTGGTTCTCATAGAAAAGCTTAGGAAAGCAGCTGTGTGCTGCACTTTATTGGAGGCGACAAGTTAACCACACGCCACAGTATGTCTGCCAAACAGACCAGTTAGTCCTCATTCTTGAAGTCTTTCCTCTTGTGAGACTGATAGATACTGTTTGAAAGTTGCTACCTGAATGTTTAGCACACTGCGCTTTGCTAATAAGTGTTAGTGTCTGTATTACATTATTAAATCGGT
This sequence comes from Seriola aureovittata, assembly GCF_021018895.1. NCBI lineage: Eukaryota > Metazoa > Chordata > Actinopteri > Carangiformes > Carangidae > Seriola > Seriola aureovittata. The sequence goes on along the minus strand of NC_079368.1, from coordinate 4,608,842 downwards.
GTATGTTGCCAATCCAGGAATATTTTTACCAAAATATTTTCAGATAAGCACTCTAATTTGCATGTTGCACTGTAGAGTCCAGATGTCAAGCAGCTTTGCAACACTAGAGTAGACAGTAGAGTACAGTAGAGAAGGATAAGCGTCTGATCAGGGTTAATTTAGCTGAAACTGATCCCTGAAAACATGCAGGTCAGGTTAATTAGTGACTAGACCAGCCTCTAAACTATAAACAGATATAGTCAATGGGTGGATGATGCATTAAAATATTCCTGGATCAACTTGAGACATCTCTGTCATTATGTTCTGCTTTGTGTCTTTGATGTGTTGAAGAGGAGTTGCTGTGTCAGTGTCGGTCAGTTCTACAGACACATTTTGGTAAATGACTATGTTAAGTAGTTTCCTGAGTGTGTTGGTTGCTGATTATATACCATGGGGATACTGTATGAATCTCATCTCCTTCCTCCACAGTTCCTCTGTGTTCTCTGTGTGTTGCTGCTTCTCCAGGCGATCGCGCTCACCGCGGCTCTCATCTTTGAAAAGAAGGTAAGTGTGCACAGCCTGTACGTTCCTGTATACTACCCCGCCCCTAATGATACCCTCAGCCACACTTGTCTCACTTCGCTGTACTTTCTGACTGGCATCATGTTTGTCAGCGCTAATAACAGTGACCACCTCTCCTCTGTGTTTCTCCATCTCTCTGTTTTGTCTAGACGTCTGCTCTGTTTCAGAGCAGCATACGAGAAGGAATCAAACACTACTACGATGATCTGGACTTCAAAAACATCTTGGATTATGTGCAGCAAAAGGTTATATGATATTTTATCTAGAGGATGTGGGCAGACAGGAAATTTATTGGGCTGAGATACATTGAGACATTTTTATTACATGGGAGGATAGTACTATCTTTAAAATGTGTATACAGGTGCCATGGAAAGATGATATGATCTGATATTATTGCTATAAACAGAGCTTTAATGTAAACTTCAGTCATTTTTGGTATCCTGTGTTTTGATCCAGCCAGTTCAGCCGCAAATTGATCTTTTCATTTTAGAGACAACATGCTTGTTGATCTCAGTATTGATTATCTTAATTATTACATGTGCAGTGTTTTTCCATTATGCTTACTAGAAAAGCCATCAAAAAATAACTTCCCCTTAAAATCGTTCTGGTACATTATTATTTCATAACTTCTGAAGATCCAACACAGACGAGCACTGTGGGGTAATTTGGCTGTTTTCAAACATGTTAGCTGTCTGGATAGTTTTACGCCTCTGCAGTTTCTTTAATGAGAGAACTTAAAGACACAATGATGGAGACAACCTCCATCATTTGGCTCTTCTAAAAACAGACTTCAGAAAATCTAGAGGTAGTTTTCAGAACAGCAGAAAGATAAAGTGTTGTGTGCCTGACTCTGTGGATGGATGGTGAAGAGCTGCAGAAACAGTGAAGGGAAAAAAGGTTCATGACAACTTGTTGTGGCAGCCTGCAGCTATAAAAGAAAAAAAGTGGGTATTTAGGAAATGTTTCTTTTGCTCTCTGTTTGAGGTAAAGATCTAATCTACACTATAACAGTAGAACTTAAATTAGTATCAGCTCTACTGAAGGATAAACAGTCCAGGTTCATCCTCTTTATTTATTGCACTTCAAAATGAATGGCTGTAATGGATATTTAATGTTTGACTCTGAGCTCTGAAAATATTCTCTTGCCTCTCGTCTTCAATCATTTTCACAGTTTGAAAGCTTTCTATTCAGGGATCCACGCTGTTTTTTCATCACCTGCCTCAAGAGCAGAGGGCAATAAATCCTGCCTCCTAGCTCATGTGCGTCCGTTCTTTTTCTATTTTCCCTGCTTGTAAAAATGTCTTACCTGCGCAGCCAGTTTAGTGCCTGGTGGAATGACGTGCAGCCGCAGTCAGGCGATCGCAAAGATGGAGGTGTCCTTAGTCGTTTAGGAAAGCTCTCAACACGTTGGACACTTGAATGAGTTTTCTCTGCAAAGTACTTTCAAATGACAGCCTTTAATTGATTGTCAGAATCACTGCAGTCTTCACATGAACACCTGTTTTCCACTGCAGACACTGACTTCAGTTTTCTGAAGAGCTGGATGTACAGAAAGATAATTAGTCTGCCTGTGTGGGGGGAGGACTGAGGGGGGAACAGGTGTGGGTTGTACTCAGTGTAACTCAGTGGGGTTTTTCATTTGAAGAGATCTGAAAAGACTTGAGCTTGTGCTCATGTTAATTTGTTTTCATGCTTGGTTCCTAATCGCCGTGCTTCTCTTACTGTTTTGTTTTCCAGTTTTCTTGTTGTGGAGGGGATGAGTATAAAGACTGGGGGGTCAACCAGTACCATTTCTGCAATGGCACTGGTCCACTGGCCTGTGGGGTTCCATATACTTGCTGTGTTCGCCGCAAGGTGAGTGCTGGTAACACACACATGGAGCAAACAGACCTTCACATGCCTTTTTAGCTCAGGTGTAGTCTGACTCATGTTCAAACAGACTTAATACAAACAAACCAAGAGGACTGACAGGCAACTCACTGATTGGACAGTCTTTGGCACTACATGAACCCATCAGGAAGTCAGGTTCCTGGAAATGACAGTAGGTTATGCTGCACATTACTGCACCGCATGTCTTTATTTGTCTTCTCTGGTGTTAACATTTCTGGAGGGAGTAGTTTTTGCTTTTATTGGGGAACTGCTTCAATGCAGAGTTGAACACACACTTAAAAACAAACATTTGTTTTAAATGAAATCAGTGCATTAGTTTCTTGGAAGGCCATAATCACACTGAAAACATGCACCAAGCTGACTGCAAATACATTAAAGCTGTAACTCTCTCTATTTGTGCAGACTTTTGATTTCTACTCTAAGATGAGTAACCACTTCAACCAGTTAATTAGCGAGTATTGATACCATGTGATCCCAGTATCAGCCTGCTGCAGACATCCATCCTGTTAGATAATCCCAGGCCCTCCTGACAGATGGTTCAGATCCAGAAACTAGCCACTGACTTAGTGATGACTTCTGCTTTATGACAATGAAAGGAATGCTTTTTATTCACACTAAAGAGACATAATTCATTGTGAGAGAGGTGGCTCATCCAGCTAACAGGAGATGTGCTGCAAATCTTAGGTATATAGCCTTTGGGAGATTTCTCTCTTTAAATAAAGTGTTGGTCCCTCGTGGCCCCCCGCCACTCTCCATATGCCCCGTATCACTCCCCACGTCCCTCGGCTCAAAGCACTGATACGGTCTCTGGAAGCAGTGGAGCTGAGCTGGAGAAATTAACTACAGAGCCATCCCGTACTCACACACACACATACACACACACACCAGAGATAGAGGGCTTGATTAGAAAAAATGAACGTTGGCTAGGTTTCTGCTGTTATCAGTTCCTACCTGTCAGGACTGAAGCCATTTTGTAAATGCTTAAGTTCACGCTCTGGCTGGCAGGGGCCAGGTACACCTGCCTGTGAGGAGCATTACTTCCAGAAAGGTCCCCATGGTGTTTCCCCTGGCCACCTTAGGTGTCTGACTCTAAATCTTGACTCTTTGCACAGATGGGAGAGGTCATCAACACTCTATGTGGTTACAGGACTCTGGATAAACAGGTAAGAGGAACTCCTGGTTATTGTACAAATTTAGTCCTTTGGCTTTTGTATTTGTATCTCTGAGTCCCAACACAACACAGCACAGATGCAGTGGAGGTTATGATAACATTTTTGGACCTCCAACCAAACCATTCATTTGTTGATGTTATACTCACTGAGTAGAGTGGATCATTTCTGGTGTTACAACATGAGTGAAGTTCCTATTCATTTTTTTTTTTCCATCAAATCTTCATGATTATTATGTTTAACTTTGCTCTTATTTCATATTTAATCACATTGACTTATGTTGTTGTAATAAAAAATACAGTTTCATGATGTGAATCTTATATCCAAATTATGACACATGACATGACGCCTAACCCAATCACTTTGTAGATCAAATAACCATGTAATGTGTTTACAAGTCAATGCACTTTCATCATATTGATGCAAAATCCAATAAAAAGAGTGAAAATGGTGAGAAAACAAAATCCAAACAGTAATCTATATTGATGATACAAAATAACCTCAAATGAATGTGTAGTTTAGTATCATTATATAATAGTAGCAATAATATATAATACCAATAATAATAGTTTCAGAGTCCTCATCTCTGAAGCCTTCTCACTTGTCAAAGTTAACCATGACATTAAAGGAGCAGTGTGTAGGATTTAGTGGCATCTAGCGGTGAGGCTGCAGATTGCAACCAACTGAATACACCTCCCACCACCCCTCCCTTTCCCCGCGTGAAAGAGAAACTATGGTGGATCCTCAGATAACGTAAAAATGTGAAAGAGCCAGTGTTGGTTTTTTTCCGTTCTGGGCTGCCGTAGAAACATGGCGGACTCCCTCTAAGCCAACAAAACACAACAAATCTTAATTTCAGGTAATTATACACTAATGAAAAATATTTATGAATATTATATTGCATTTCTGCCATTAGTTCCCCTAAATTCTGTACACTTTTCACCCACATATAGCTTGTTAGTCAGTCACACATTCACACAATCTTGTGTCACTGGCAGTAAGTAATTTCAAGCATTTTCAAGCTGTATGAGTTCCGCTGTGACACCGGTAATTCTTGGCAGTTCGACAGCTCATTTGGTCCCAGTCTGTTTTTGTTTTTCTTCAAGTGCCACTTTTTTTATTTTTCAGTTTGAGGCTGTTTTAGTTTGAGTCCAAAACTGAAAACTCTTGTTGTCTCCCTTTGGCCTTAGTATCAGCGTGAAAACCTTCATGAGTTGATCCACGTGCGAGGCTGCATCCATGCAGTCAACCTCTGGATGAGTGACAACATTGGAATAACCATTGCATTCTGCTGTGCCATTGGGCTGCCACAGGTAATTTAAAACTCGACCCGACTCACTGAAATCCAGCTGCCCTAAAGGCCCTCTCTCCAACCACTTTCCAACTTAGCCATAATATTTTAACTGTAGATTTCCCACTTCCTGTGGAAGGCTAATTCATATTTTCATTATTTACACATTGCAGATTTTTAGCACAGAATGAATTGATTGTGGTGTAACTTGCTTCACTGACTCAGTTTGTGACGGTTTGTTTACTTCATAATTTCATTTGGTAAATCTGAGTTTTGTCTACTATACATTACAATGTCCACAAATCTAAATCACAAATGTAGACGTGTTGCAGCCCCTTTAGAGAGGAGTAATTACTATAATTACTTTTCTAAAACGGCTGCATAAACAGCATTAGTTCTCTCCAGCACTACTCATCCAGGATAAATTGAGGCTCATACAAGCTGCAAGAAAATTTTGGTCCAATTAAAAACAAGCACCTACTGCATGAACATCATGAATTGTTTGCTGTTCCTTTGGGTTGTTGTGGCTTGTGCACACTTGAGTCTGATTTCATGTAAATATGTGTTCCTATACACAAACAGCAGCGGGACTGTTGGAGATATTGGGTGACTGCGGACCGTGTAAAAGCTTGACTCGGAATATAACTTTTATCAGGTTATTCAATGCTGCAGAGTCAGACTAAATCTGGGACCTTATCTCTCATTGAAACTTGATCTAAATACTGAGATCCTGAGACAGAAGAGGTGTCACTCTGTTGGAGTTGTTGGGACTAAAAATACACTCAGTCCCTTTGTGATTGCACAGAGAGCACAAAAACACAACAACACACAAACGACCTCATGTTGGTAACAACCTGTGAAGGCTCCTGATATTGATCCATTAAGGGACTGTCTCAGGACATCTCTAACTGTTATATGCAGCAAATGCCATAGATTTCATAGGGATGGCTGTTGTTCAGGGTGTCAGCCCCTCACTAAATTGATCACAAGACAAGATTGCATTGATCTGCAGGGATTACCACCTGTGCTGTTAGACTTCCCATCTCATATCTTTTTGAATGATATAATGATATGAAATGGGAGCTGCCTAAATAACAGAAGGACTCTATAGATTTGTTTCTCAGATATCATGTTTTTTCAGTCAGGTTGGCATGGCTCACTACCCATGAGCCTTTGCTGACAAATTCAAAGTGCTTTGTTGTTGCAGTTATGAATAAAACACGGTGCTATCGTGGCAGAATTCATCCAAACTTGAACCGATCAAAAGAAACTGATTCAAGCTGCAGATTGTGAGTTCACTTTTCTGAACAGTGTAATCTGTTGCTTTCACACAACATTGTGGCACATGCATAAAAATTTCAACCACAGTGGTCAGATGTTTCTTGCAGAAATGCACACTGGGTGTTGTAGTTAACTTCTCACTTTATGTTTTAATGCACACATGTTTGTACCACCTACTTTTTGACAAAGAACCAGATATGCAGAATGCTGCTGCAGATTTCTTTTTGTACTAATGACTCACCCAGGAGAGTTTCACGTCATCCAAAGCGTCACATAACTGCCTGTGGAGAAATGAATTAGATTTTTACTTTTAGCACAAGAGGTGCCCAAAATAACTATTTCAAAACTCCCATTTCTGTAAAACAGAAAAAGTTTTGGATCAGCACCAGTATCTGTACATTATCTTGTGTTGCTTGTTTTCCCTGCACATACTTGTTGTCTTGATGGCTGGGTGATCTAAGGCCAAGTGCTGAAATGATTAATTGGTTAATAAATTAGCCAGTGACAAAAAATTAATCGATGCCAAATTGTCATAATTGAAAAGACATTAAAGTCATTTATCTTTTTTTTTTTTTTTTTTTTTTTTACATTTCTTGAGTTAAATGAATTTATCAATGAAACTAATTATAGATTGACCTTGCATTTATATGAAGATGTCCCCATGTCTCCCTGCAGCTGCTGGGCATCATCCTGAGCTGCGTCTTCTGGAACCTGCTGGTGGACATGAGCGAGTCGGCTGACATGGTGGACTTCAAGCTGAAGAAGTCCGAGTTTGAGTACAGTGAGCTGGACCTGGCCGGCGCCGGCTGGTGTATGTGTCTACCGAGGGATGGCGGCTACCTGCCGTCCCTGCCTCTGAGCCCGACCTTGACCCCATTGACATTCACCTGGAGAAGCTCAAGAAGCAGCCACCTCGCACACACTCTCAGCTGCGAGAACTGCAGCAGTCCAGATCGGCCACTGGGCTGGACGAGGTAGACGTTGGCAGGAAGCAGAAAAGGGAACACTGAGTGGTCTTTTTGCCCTTTCTTGCCTTTTGGGTTTTTGCCTTTTTTTCTGTCATTGTATTAATTGCATTTGTTGGAGTTGTGTTGCACTACTTGATGGTTGAACATGTCAGTCATTGGATCAGGAGAAATTTGGTCAGCTAAAGGGATCAAAAGTACTTTGGCACTTTGTTGATGAATTTGTTTACAGCAAAATTTAAAGGAACAACATGCGACACTGGCTTTTTTAAGAACATTTCATTTGTCTTGTTTGTGACGGTTCATAATCAAAGATTTATAGCATTATATCACTTTTAATTTAATTTTTTTAGCCTTTGAAATTGAGCTATGTCTCACGTGCTAAAGCTTACCTCAGGCTGTTTTGACAATAGCCCAGTAGTCAGAGGATGGTACTATTTGGTGTGTAAATTAATGGTAGCTTAAAAAGATGTTTTTCAGTGTCGGAGAAATAGGAATAGCCAAGTATGTCTTGCGTGTAACGTCTGTGACGGATGTATACAGTTTGTGTATTATTTCTTTTTGTTATGATTTTAATTTGAGTTTGTGCAATCAGTGTAAATTGTAAGACTGATAGTTGTGGAATAACATGGGATGCATGTTTTGTACTGTATATGAAGTAAATTAAATAAAAGAAAAACAAAAAAGAAAAGGAAAAAACTGTTTACATGTTAGGCTCTCATCAGGGGGACTTCAGTCTGTTCCATTTTTAAACTAAACTTTTTATTCCTTCCATCTTTTAAAGAAACAACTACAAGGATTATCAAGACTACAAATTCAGTAAAAAGCTACTCTGATGGTTTTTTGTATCTGAGTTATGCACTGTTTTGAGCTTCCCCCTAGCTCCTGCCTTGTAACAGCACAACTGTTCTTGTCAATAAAGCTGAATTTGTCTACTGATTTTTGCCATGTGTTCCTGCTTTGCATGTAAATATAATGAATACTGCCATAAATTTCAGCCACAAACTGAAACATTTCACATTACTTGCTCCTGCCAGTTTCTAGCTCACATTTAACTCGAGTGCTGCCAACACTGGTGTTCCTGCAGTGGTAAGGACCTTACATGCTTGACATCTTAATGGAAATTGTTAAATGGTACATTTTTTTTCTTGAAATCGTTTGGCATAATCTTGTCATATAATTTCCCTTTTCAGAAATTGAAGAAATCAACAGAAATCTGACACAAACCACAGAACCCCACCGGAAACAACCCCAGTGTTGAAATGTCTGCTGTCAAAGTTTAAAAGGTAAGGAGAAGTAAATAGTCTGAACGCTGCGAAATCCAGACTTTAAAGTGATAGTTTGGGTTATTCGACATGGGGTTGTGTGAGATAGTTATACACCGATGAGCCATAACATTATGACCACCTGTCTAATATTGTGTAGGTCCCCCTTTGCCACCAAAACAGCTCCGACCCGCCGAGGCATGGACTGTGCTGTGGCATCTGGCACCAAGATTTTTTAAGCAGGCTGCGTTATCCTGCTGAGAGAGGCCACTGTCATTAGGGAATACCGTTTCCATGAAGGAGAGAACTTGGTCTGCAACAATGTTTAGGGAGGTGGTATGTGTCAAAGTAATGAACGGCAGGACCCAAGGTTTCCCAGCGTAACCTTGCCCAAAGCATCACACTGCCTCCGCCAGCTTTCCTTCTTCCCTTAGTGCATCCTGGTGCCATCTCTTCCCCAGGTGAGCGATGCACGCACACCTGCCTGTCCACATGATGTTAAAGAAAATGTGATTCATCAGACCAGGCTACCTTCTTCCATTGGTCCGTGGTCCCTGACCCCATCCACAGCAGCATGTCCCGCAACATCTGTGCCGGTGCTCTTGTCTGTTTCTCCAAAGTAGGAGCACATCAATCTGAATCTACTGCAGGTAATACACTGACTATATAAATACCTCATACAACCTCACGTCACATAACCCGAACTATCACTTTAAGGCAGGTATCCGGGAAACCGAAGGTTCACCAGCCTGGTTCAATCAGGAAGCCAAGAGCATCACTGCATAAACTGTAAATAGGAGACTTGTTACATGCATCAAAACAGTATCATCAACCCCCCTTTGTTTTTTATATGCAAACTGGACATGCTCACTGTGCACATCTACTTCCTCCTGTAACTGGGACAGAACAAGCCTCTCATAGCTTTTCATTACCAGAGGTGTTAAGATGGTCGGTAGTTGTTATCACAGGTGTGGTTGCTTTCCTTCAGTACTGGACAAATAATAGAGGATTTCCATATTGGAGCGATTGAGTCTGTGTCTTGCCCAACACTATTCACTAAGTTATTTTGCAGCTCAGTGATGAACTGTCTCTTTAGTTTCAATACTATTCCCGCAAACTCAAAGTTTTAGAAAGAATTTAGAGCCCTTCATTTTTGCACACTTTATTTGTCATAGATTTCATTTTTAATGGATACATTTTTTGCTTATTATTTTACACTCAATAACCCATAATGACAAAGTGAAAACATTTTTTTTTAAAAATCAAATTTAGAGAAAATCAAAAATTCTCTCACTGTCTCAATTATAAACCTATTTACCTATTTACCATTTGCTGTGGAACTAAACTGTGGTCAGGTGTGTCCTGTTTGCGTTAATTATCCTTGAGATGTGTATAGAATTTGACTGGAGTCCACCTGTGGCAAATTGAACTGATTGGACAGAGTTTAGAAAGGCAGACGATGTGTATATGAGGTCCCACAATTTACACTGCATGTCAGGACAAAAAGCTAACTCTCTGCAGACCTCTGAGATAGACATGACACAGATCAGCGGAAGGGTAAAAAAGGAAAGACACAAATTAGCATGGGAGCCTTAGACACTGATGGTGGAGGGGTAAAGTTGTGACAGACTGCAATGACAGTAGAGAGAGACAACAAACATGGAGTGGTTTAAATGTTCCTGAGCTAAGAGGATCAGTGGATGATAGGAAAGCCTGTCTTCCTGCTTGAATTTGCACTAAAAGCCTCATTTCTAAAGCTTTGAGTGTTCCCAGGTGCACAGTGACCTCAATTATTGTGAAATGGAAGAAGTTTGGAACCAACAGGACTCCTCTTACAGGAGAGTCAATCAGAGTAACCGGACAAGAGAGGCCTCACTGTAACAAAACTTAAAAATATCCTCTGCAGAGATGGGAGAACCTGGATGGAGGACCACTCCATCAGTCAGGCCTCTATGGCAGAGTGGCTAGACACAAGCCACTTTGAGTAAAAGCCTGCTTGGAATTTGCCAGATGATATTTAAAGGACTCTGAGAACATGAGGAAAAAGATTCTCTGAATCTCTGAGACAAACACTAAAACTGGCAAACACCAGACTCTGCTCATCACCTGGCTAATACCATCGCTACGGTGACGCACGATGGTGGCAGCATCATTCTGTGGGAATGATTCTCAGTGGCAGGGACAGGGAAACTGGTCTGAATTGAGGAAAGAATGAATGCAACCAAATACAGAGAGGTCCTTAAAGAAACCAGCTCCAGAGTCCACATGACCAGAGACTGAGGTAACCTTTCAGCACGACAATGGCCTGAAGCGTAAAGTCAAGGCAAAGCTGGAGGGGCTTCAGGAGTGTCTTTGAGTGGCATTGACAGCGTGGCATTTGTGGCAAATCGGACAGATTTTTAATGAGAAGACCTAACCTTTCCAACAACAAAATTTTTTGTTTGGCCTTTCAGATTGTTCTTTTTTTAACATATGCTCAAATATCATCAGTTATACAAAAGAAATGTAAAGACACAGCTGTGCCAGCCTCATGTTCGGAGTGGGATCAGCTTTTAAAGAAGACAATCCAAACAGGAGGTGCTGCCTCAAACATTTATAGTCCAATGTTTAGGGCTGTTAATGCTCTTCTGTGCAGCTGGATTGGGAACATGACCTGACTATATCCTTGACTGCCTCTCAGTGGAACACAATCTGGAGATCAGCTATGAGCTCTTCTAAATGTGTGAGATACACAATTATACAATATATAAAATTTTAAACAGAGCATATACTGTATTAAACCTGTTAGATTATCCAAGATGGATGACAAAAGGCTAGATGTATGCTGGGACAACTGTGGCAATCAAGGTTCATTACTCAACTAAGTCTGGGACTGTCCAGCTATTATTATGATAAAAAAAAAAAGCCAAACTACTGAATTAAGGGTCTGAATACTTTTGTAAATTAGACATTTTTAATGTGTACAACATCTGCAAAAAAAGAAGGCACCTGAATGCTTTCTGAAGTCACTGTATATTACAGTAACAAAAACTATGGTTTGTAGGACCACCGCTATGCATCCTGGGCTGGGAGAAGAAGCTACACACCTGGCTATATTTATAACTGCATCTGCGAATGTGTTTACAAAAGCTGATCTCCATCTTCCTCTGTATCCCTCCTCCCCTGTTTCACACACTGCCTTCTTAGAGCGTTCTCTCTCTATGGCTGAGATACACCACCAGCCGTATTAATTCAATCCACGAGCAGCCCATTAATGCACACAGCTCTCTCTCCTCTTGCAGGTCATCTCTCCTCATTCACTTCTCACCTCTCTTCCTCCCTCATCATGATGATCAAGAGACAGTGGGTGGAATAATGAGGAGAGGAATTGCGTCATCTGAAAAAAATCTTGACGGCCTGAGTGCAGGATGTGCGCATACAAACAAGCCGTTATTATGATAATTTGGACATGTGTTTTTTTTTGCAGTTACAATCAGGAGAGGAAACACACACAGACAACAGCCTCTGGTATTTGCAGACTCAGTATCAGTATCACTTGTTGCAGTCAGCACATGAATTGAGCTCAGATTATAAATGCAATTTCCAGGATTCTTGGAAAATGACTGTAATCACACCAGTCATCACAGCAGCCGGCAGCACATTCTGACAACAGCCATATGGTCGTGAGAGGTGGAGAACAGAACTACAGATAGTGTACATCATTTTCTATACTCTATACTCATGCTATTAAGATGAGAGTGTGTTTCTTTGATTGAACAAGGAAAAGCAGACTTCACCTAACACTAAGGTAGCCTATTTCTGCCACCACTGATCAGCACAACCTAAAAAATCTATAACTGCTGACCAAAAATATATAATATTTAGTCAAGTGATAAACTAAAAGATAAACAGGAAATCACAGCCTCGTACCTATGACCGAATCACAGCCGTGCTGATATTCAGTACGACATCACTCCCTCTTGTGTGATATTGCTTTTATACAACAGTTCTGTTATTAGTAAAATAAGAAACAACACGTTATGATTTGTTTGTTTATTTCATAATTTATTTGGCTACGACAACACAAATAGTTCTGGACTGGGACTGGACTGTTGCTAAGCAACACATAAACATTTTCCTGACCTGCACAGTGCACACTAGCAGCCACATTAAGTGTTCATTATAGAAATAACCTTTGTGAAAGTGAAGCGTCTAACTGTGCACGATTTCTGAAGTAGTCCTGCTTTTACCCTGTTACAGTTCCTCCCTTTGGTGTAAACCTTGATCCTTATGACTCTGGTGACCATTTACATGCACAAAAACCTATATAACACACTATAAGAAAGGTAAACTCAGAAAAGCATAATAGGTCCACTTTAACATTAGCAATGCAGACAAGTGTCCATACCTATGAGCACCCTTGATTGAATTACCTACATATCTCAGTTACAAGGAAAGCTTGAGCAAGCAATCTGCAGTCAATTTCACACTGAGCGCTCCATGTGCTGTGGGGTAGAAAGACAGATTTTCATACTTTTACCACAGGCTTCTCCTTCAGGGTATCAATGCTACATATTCCTTGAAGTGGATGGCTGCACACGGGGCTTCTTGTCATATGTATCCCCTGTGTCTCATCCTCCCACTTAACCTCTTTATGGATTCAGCGCTCTTTATACCTGCGCCTCTTCGGCTCTACAGTCCCACTCCATTAGGTTATAACAGACTCCCGTTAATAGCCTCTGGGGGGGGGATCAACGACACAATCAACTGAATAAGCTTCAGTTGATTTATTCCTAAGAACTGGGAGTTATTCAGGAACAAAGAGAGTTGATGTCATTTGGTTTGGTGGGTTTCATGAGTTATTTTGTGATGAACTGCTGTAATTTATTCTCTGGGTAGCCATTTTCCCTCAATGTGCCCCTTCTACCTCCATTATGTTTACTCATTTTCTCCCACATGACAGTGTAAAGATTATCAGTTGTTGCTTTCAGTGAAAGATGAGTGTATCACTATGTAAATATATCATGGATTACATGGAATAATTACAATAGGAAGGGTGTCATCCACCTTGACTGTGAGCCCCTAGCACACTAGCTGGAGTGGTTTGTATTTTCCTCTATAATATGAACCAAGTTTGTGTAAGTGTCTATGAGCAAGTCAGTAAAGCCCAGCCCACTGTAAGTGCAGATATATGTGAAAACACTACTTCTCCTACTTTATATGCTTTATATGCTTCGGAAAATTGTGATTTTTCCATATGCGCTTTGTGTCCTTACAACTTCAGGGTTGATGAATGGCCAGCCATTAACAGCCATTAAGGACACTGTGTAGATGAGTCAGGAGTGACAATTTGAACCTCCCTAAAGAAGTAATTTAAAGTTATTATATTTAACTTTTCCAGAATGAAACTGAAAATTGTCCATCTTTTTAATACCTTTACGTAAAGGTATATAACATGGAAGCTCTTGTGATCTGTATGAAACCTGGACTAACCAAGGGCCTAGTGTTTATGATCATTTCAAAAGTACCAGTATTAGTTGCGCCTGGTATTTTTGCTGTATTTTTACCACCAAACTCCTCGGTCCAACTGTGAGTTTGTAGCCTGAGTGCAGGATGTCACCATACGTCCTTTGGTCTGCTCAATGATGAGGAAGATCAATCATAAGTGGAATGGTTCATTATTTAAAAGGTCAGTTTATCCAGATCACAAACAACATATTTTCCCATGGCTTTATCCAACCATGCTTTGTTTTTCTCTGCTAAAATATTCAGACGTAAAACATCTAAACAAGGAGTATTACAATCTACTGGTTGCCATTTTAGATATCCTGAGACATGTTGTCATTCCTGTGTTCTGGGTAGTGGACCTGTCTTTAGGCTGGAAGTCCTTCACTTGTGTCTATTGACTGATGAAGGGTGATAGGAGAGGCAGTGAAAGACTTTGGTGAAATGTTCCCATTCCAGGGCCATTGTGAACAGTAACCACCAGACTTAGTGGCTCCCACTACAAAGCTACCATTATTGATCCACCTCCATGCTAATTCCTGTGGAAATCCTTTTTATTTTTTTAAAATAGAAAGTATCCTTGAACATATATAGCAGCACCTGCTTGTCATAATCCTGCAAATAATTGGAGTGAAAGATAAGTGAATAACTGAGGTTGACAGCTTGCATCAAACATGGTGGGCTGAAAGGCTTTTGGCTGTCTCCATACACAAACCTCAATGTAGACTGTGAGTGTAGACAGAAAGGCGACTTGTCTACAGGTAAATACCTGCAGTACCAAACTAGAAGGGTCATCATGTCCTTATCAGCCGCTTCATCAGTCTGTAGAATCTCAATAACTATTGATTGGTCCCCAGACGAGAAGTCCTAATGACGTTACCTCTATAGCGCCACCAAGAGATTGACATTTTTAGTATGTAGTGAAATATCTAACTATTGGAGGGATAGCCACATGAATTTTGTTGCAGGTGTTCATGAAGCCCAGAGGAAGAAGAATGCTGACTTTGGTCATCTGCTGAGATTTCCTCTAGTGCTACCATCAGGTCAAAATGAACTTTTATTCCATGAAATTTCTAAACATCTACAAGACTGATCAGCATGAAATTTTGGTATAGACTTTCATGACTCCCAAGAAGATGAATCCCTATGACCTTGGAAATACCCTGATTTTTTCCTTTAGCAGCACAATAAAGTTGACATTTGTGATTTTGAATGAAACGTCACATCTGTTGGATGGCAATGTAATTGATTCACGTCATCCCCAGGATGAGTGGTAATAACATTGATGCTCCTCAAACTTTCTTCTGGTGCCATCATCAGGTCAAAAGTTTCATTTGTCCAGTATTTTGGTTAATGAACAGATCCCTGCAAAACTAAGATACTTTGTGTTAAGTGCTAGTTAGCAAATGTGAGCATGTTAACACACTAAACTAAGGAGTTTAACATGGTAGCCTAAACATTAAACCTGCTATTCATCAGCACTCATGAGCATTTTGCTATACTGACATTAGCATTTAGCTCAAAGCAGCACTGTGCCTGAGTACAGCCTCACAGAGATGCGCTAATGAGGCTTTCTTTTTTTCTCTCTCTTAAAAAACCTGATGTAAAAAGAAGACAGGACATCATATTTTTGCTGGTCAGATAAGGTCTGTAACCACCTAACCCTAACCCTTCAAATCCACTCTTAATCTGCCGTGTGTTCTCCCGAGCAGCATCCTGTTACTTCCTATCCTTTCATCAATTTTTCCACAATGCTATATTGACCTGCTGGTACAGTATATTGAGGGATTTTCTATTGGTGGTTGTTGTGAAGCATATTCTGAAACAACTTCCTGCCTGGAGCTCTCTGCTGAGTCCTAGTTTGCCCATTATTGAACCAGTCAGAGTGAGAGCCGGTCTGACAGACAGACAGACAGACAGACTGACAGACAGAGACACATAGAAAGGAGCTTTTCTCTTTGCTGAGTTTGTACCATTCGATAGTTTGTTGGAGCTCCACTGGCATGTTTTCATTGATGCAACCCTACAAGCAGCAAAGGCCTTTTCTCCTTTCACTCATTCCAGCTGACAACTAATCCAGGTAGGTTGTCTTATCCATTTGTCTCTTTCTCTGATCCTGTTTTTCGTTTTCTATCTGCACCATTAATATCTGTCTCTGTCTTCCTGAGCTCTGCTGTCTGAACTCTAAACAGCAGAATTTCATTTTCCCAACTTGTTGAGTCAGAGATGATTTTTCTTCCCTTAGCTCGAGGCCTAGCAAGTAAATGACAACAACACAGTAAATGGTGTGTGAGAAAAGCAGTAATATAAACATGTAGGCACTTTAGAGGATTATGGGGTCTCGTTTAACAATAGCAGACTTAATGTTGCACTGATGTACATAATGTCCATGACAGCCACCACTGATACCTGAAAGTGTCAGTCTTCATCTGTAAATGTCTAATATCGTCAGTAACAGCAGTGTTTAGTCATTATAAAAGTGAGGGTGTGATAGTCTGAAAGTTTGTTAGACAGCAACTTTGTCAGGGGTTTGGACATATGGTTAAAATATGGTTAAAATTCATAATATAGCATGTAAAGACATTTTCTTGCTTTATTTTTGCAAACCTCAGTCAAGTAAACAGTTTTCATCTGACACCATCCTCTACTGCGAGAAAATAAAGTTTATTAGACAGCTTTTTCAAGATTTCCTGAGAAGTCAATGAGACATACAATAATTTCTTTAAGCCTACTGAAGAACTAATGAGCTCCACTTATCCTAATAACTCTAATTTCTCTTTCACTATCTCCACAGAAACACACAAGTACACACACACACACACAATTTGATAGTTGTGTGTGAGATTAGCACCTAAAGTTTTAACTAGCTTAAACTTTTGTGTGTGTGTGTGTGTGTGTGTGTGTGTGTGTGTGTGTGTGTGTGTGTGTGTGGGTGTGTGGGTGTGGGTGTGTGTGTGTAGGTGTGTGCGTGCGCATGCGTGTCATATGTAACAAGTGAGTTTGATCATATTTGATGAGTGGGTTTATGTTAATGCTGATGGTGTGTGTGGCTGTGTGCATGAATTTGTGCAATCAGTACACTCCAAAAAAATGATAATCAAGAAATTATTGTTCAGAATTGAATCGTATTGTGTGTTCGCTTTAAAGTGGTTGAATATTTGTCATTGCCATGAAATGGTATCAGTTTCTTATGTAGTTTGACTTTTGTTTAATTATCTTTGTAAGAACAGAATGCCACTTCATTTAAAAAATGTGAACTGGTTGTTTTATATGTCAAACTGGGTGAATTATCTCACCTCATTGGAAGCTGTTTTCAGTATTAAAGACTCATCATTTTACAGGGTACCATATGCACATTTTGCCTGTTTTTGTTTGCCACAGACTTTTGTACATTTGCATGCACAACAGCAGAGCACATGAACACATTACCCCTTGTGCACGTGTGCATGTTTATGTGTGTGTGTGTGTGTGTGGTGTGTGTGTGTGTGTGTGCATGTCTCTATCAAGTGGTATGAGGGTTTTGGAGGCAGGGTGAACCCATCGATCAGCTCGTGAGGGGGGCAGCCTGCAGCTCTCGCTCCAGCTGCCCACTGGGTGTGAAGGACACTGATGTGACAGCACTAATTACCGAGGCAGGAAGCCAGCGCTACAAACATTCACAGCGGCAGCTCAACTGGGCTCTGCTGCGCTAAACCCATCCTCCACCAGCCACTTTACACCTCTCAACCCTCCAGGGTGGATTGTATTTCAAGTGTCATGCCAAAATGAGATATTACCCACAAAGAGACAACTCAAAAACACTGCTTTGACTCATGGGATGTAAACATATGCTTATGTATATGCTTATGTAGAGATAGACAGAAATGTTTGGAAATAACAGGGCAAACCCTGGAGGGAAACACTATTCAAAAAACCCCACGGAAAGTCTGATCTGTTAAAAAACCTTTCTTGGCTTTTTGCAGCTTCTGCAGTACAATATCAACTTTTCAAGATGCCAGATCTAAAATAGTATTTTAATAATTTAGGACAAATTAATTCCAGTGGAATTTCAAAACTGATGAAACATCAGTAGAAACAGATGGACAATCGATTTGATTTTGTGATGCTACTTTCAAAACTGCATAATTATTTTTAACCATAAACTAATAAAACATAAAACTAATAAACTAACCATAAAGATTTTGCCTCCAGACTTGAGTTAAATCTAAATCCAAAAGTTAGTTTTGCAGGACAAGGGATTAAAAACAAACCATCCAAGTATCTTGTTTTTGTTACTTAGATTTAAACCTGCATTCATTGATTTTTTTGGACCACAGCATAATGAGCTGTAAACACAACACTGAAATATTTTCATCAATACCATTTTAGTAAACAGCAGACCCAGAGTATTAGTTGTGTCTCTGGTCACCTGATGAAGTCTTATATTATATGTAAGTTCAATATTTAGTCATATTTTAGCTCTGTCTTGGTCTCCACCAATTCCTGCGGGAAATATATGGCTCTTTAGCTACTTTAGCCATGCAGGTAGCACACACTGGGTTTATTAGAGCTTTTTCTACTATACCAGCTGCCTGCTGCACCTGCACACTGATGCAGTAACACTGAACCAAATAAGTAAAGCTGTGGTCCAGGAGACCAAAACATGAGCTTAAAGAGGCTTAAAAGCGCCATGAAGCAGCAGGGAACCACAGAGTTGGGTTTTGGGTTTTTCTGTATGGGTTCATCAATATCATGACATCTTTCATGTAACACATGCCTGTGGTCATTTTATCTCTTGTTAAGATAAAAATATTAATTAGTGAGGCTTTAGGTTTGCCCATATGTAATTCAATGTCTAATCTTATCTTGTACTTGAGTCAGGTGGTTTGCCAGGTAGTGGCTCAGCTACTTGTGATGTAATAGATCTTATACAATTAATAACATTAATAACATTGCATTTTGCAACAAACAAGCATGATAACTTGAAAAGGAAGCAGGAACATTTGAATGACTGATATGCAGTGCAGAATATTCCATTTAGGTGAACAGTTTCTGGGCTGTGGTGTTGTGCATGTTAGTTTATTGGCATGGCTTATACTGGGACGCTTAATGGAAGTGAGCCATCATTAATGTTACTTACACTCTTGCTATTCCTGCTGTGACAAGGCAAAAAAGGTAATTGTGAAAAGAGTTTGCAATCAGGCGAATAGTCTGAATAGTCGCACCACTTGTTTAGTGGCTTAAAGCTGCATCAGTAAGTATTTTCATATAAATACTTATTGGGCAGCTTATTTCAGCAAAAATAAACCCACTGTACTCTGCCTGCCCAGCATCACACAGCAGATTAAGTTAGTGGCAAGCTGGTGAGGAAAGTCAAAGTTAGCGAGCTGAACAAAAATAAAAACAACAGTAAAAGGAGATTGAATAATGGACTCATCTGGTGGCCAGAAGCACAAAATGGACCAAATGAATGCTAATGAGTGCTAACATGTTAGTTATAATAACTTTATACAGTCATCATACCTGTGTGTTTGTCAGCTTGTTTTGAAGGTCTTCCCCCAGCAGCACAGAATTGATTAATGCAGCTTTAAATACCACCGCTAACTTAATCCAAGAAATGTGTCTTTAACCATGTCTAGATGCTGAAACTAAACTTTTTTTATTTGCCAATTTGTTCACTTCTGAAACACACTTTTGCACTTGTATCACACTGTTTTCATGTTGCAGTGAGTTTTGTCATTGACATAATAAATTTGTCAGTTCTCACATGTCACAGGCCTGGTTCATCATGCTGCCTGTCTAGTAAAATGCTGAGCAATGTTAACCTCTAGCAGACATATAGGTGTATTCAAGTTTCAAACTGCAGCTACCCTACAACTACAGTACTGTATACTATGAATATATACACTCACCAACCACTTTATTAGGTACACCTTGCTAGTACCTGGTTGGACCCCCTTTTGCCTTGAGAACTGCCTTAATTCTTCGTGGCATAGATTCAACAAGGTGCTAGAAACATTCCTCAGAGGTTTTGGTCCATATTGACATGATAGCATCACACAGTTGCTGCAGTTTTGTCGGCTGCACATCCATGATGAGAATCTCTTGTTCCACCACATCCCAAAGATGCTCTATTGGATTGAGACCTGGTAACTGTGGAGGCCATTAGAGTACAGTGAGCTCATTGTCATGTTTAAGAAACCAGTTTGAGATGATTTGAGCTTTGTGACATGGCGCGTTATCCTGCTGGAAGTAGCCATCAGAAGATGGGTACACTGTGGTCATAAAGGGATGGACATGGTCAGCAACAATACTCAGGTAGGCTGTGGCGTTTAAACGATGCTCAGTTGGTACTAAGGGGCCCAAA
This sequence comes from Seriola aureovittata, assembly GCF_021018895.1. Taxonomy (NCBI): domain Eukaryota; kingdom Metazoa; phylum Chordata; class Actinopteri; order Carangiformes; family Carangidae; genus Seriola; species Seriola aureovittata. The sequence continues at coordinate 4,588,590 of NC_079368.1, read as the reverse complement.
GTTTGCCAAGAAAATATCCCACACCATTACACCACCAACACCAGCATGAACCACAAGGCAGGATGGATCCATGCTTTCATGTTGTTTACGTCAAATTCTGACCCTGATCAGAACAGCATTTTTCCAATCTTCTTTTGCCCAATTTTGATGAGCCCGTGCGAATTGTAGCCTCAGTTTCCTGTTCTTACCTGACAGGAGTGGCACCCAGTGTGGTCTTCTGCTGCTGTAGCCCACCTGCTTCAAGGTTCGACGTGTTGTGCGTTCAGAGATGCTCTTCTGTACCATTCTCTGTAAACCTTAGAGATGGCTTTGTGTGAAAACCTCAGTAGATCAGTAGTTTCTGAAATACTCAGACCAGCCCGTCTGGCACCAACAACCATGCCTAGTTCAAAGTCTCTTCAATCACCTTTCTTCCCCGTTCTGATGCTCGGTTTGAACTTCAGCAGATCGTCTTGACCATGTCTACATGCCTACATGTATTGAGTTGCTGCCATGTGATTGGCCTATTAGATATTTGCGTAAATGAGCAGTTGAACAAGTGTACCTAATAAAGTGGCCCGTGAGTTTATAATCCCTCTAACCCCTCTTCAGTAGGAACGTGGTGGCCTTAACCTTTGCTGGTGGTGATCAAAGTGTGAATTGGTGTCACGTGCGATAAGTTACCCTCACATTTGTTTTAATCATGCACATTTCCATTGACTTGGCCTCGCTTTTAATTATTTTCCCATTGATCTGCACTGTAACCCAACATGCAGGTCAGTGAACAGGAGCTGCTGCTGCTGCAGGCTCGTACTCCAGTAATAATGCAATGATACATACATTACCAGTATCACCAATACACACATGCAACTGTCTAGTGAAACTGCAACACTAATATACACGCACAATTAAATAAAAAAAGGACACACAGGTGTTACACAGGTGCATGGATACATACACGCACTTGCATATTACATATTATAAAACATACAAATAACCTCTCTACTTCTTTACCAGGATGGACCATGGAGACCGAGGGATGGGCGTCTCTCATCTTCGCTATGAGGAGGAGGAGGGTGAGTGTGTGTGTGCACATACGTGTGGTTCATATCTACGCTACATCTATTATAGACTGTCCCACTGCTAATAATAAACAGGAAATGAAGTCGTTACACCCACCTTGTCTCTTAATATTATCATGAGGCAATTGACTCGTCACACTAACTTACTACTTTCTAAATTGTCTCTTTGTTTTTAATTTGTTCTGAGAGTTTGTGTGGGGTGTGGATGTTGTTAATGGGCTGAAAATGAAGATTGAAGATTGACATGAGATCACTTATGTGTGTGTATGTGTGTGTGTGTGTGTGTGTGTGTGTGTGTGTGTGTGTTCTGCCTTCACACTGAGCAGGAGGTTAGCAGGTACCGCTCTTTTTCCAAACAAGAAAATATTGGTTTGGATTTCCCTCTTGTTTAGTTATTCCACGTGGAGTTTTGTGCGCAATTAGTTTTACAGCGACACATTAATTGCCAGCACACGATGAGACTCAAATCATCCAAGTTTTTTGTTGCAAAACAGGGATTATAAAGCCAAACAAAATCAGGAGAAAGCTTAGGACTGAGTGATTCTCAGTAGACCTGATTTTCTTTTTGTTTGCGACTGACTGTGCCAACAGAGAATGCTGCTGCTGTTGTTAATAAGCAGACATGAACTATGAAACATGTTTCATTCGGTTTGTTAACATTCATGGAAACACTGTGAGAGTGTGAGAGATTAATGAAATACCTCATTAAACAATCTGCCACTGAGTGTGCCACTCAACTATTTTGGGGCCTTTCATAAAACTTTCCTTTAGGTCACTTGAAAAATAGTTTTTTTATTTGCAAATTCTCATTGTATTCTTCTTGAAAACCTCTATATTCCTCCTTCGGTTTTGCATTTACATGATTGCAACCATCCTGCAGCACATGTTTATGTAACCACTCATATTTGTCCCCAGACCATCAGTCCATCTACATTGGCGTTCCAGTGCCTCGAGGATATCGACGCAAGCGCAGGCGAAGGCGCTCTAGTCGTGACGTCCCTGACATGGACAGGGAGAGACGCTACAGCCACCGCAGACACCATCAACACGACCAGTACCAAGACATAGACATCGAGGAGGGACTCATGGATTCAAACGAGCAGAGTCTCCAAGACATCAACCGCACAAGTAAGTCAATGGCCAGGGATTCACAAAAAGACACAGCTCACAGTGGTCTCACAAGGTCTCATCAGTGTACACCTGTGTTACTTCCTGTCTGTGTTAAATTTTGATTGGCTGTTGTCAATCCCCAACCTCTACACTGCTACTGAGAGAATTTTACATGTCAAAGGTTCTTCACTTGTTACAGTTAGTGCTATTCATCCTGCATCATGTCTTTTGTGGAGCTTTATCAAATCTGAGAAAATAACCTTGATGATCAGGGCCATCTTAGCTTGGGCTTTAAGCTTCATTATCCTTTTTAATATAAAACCAGAGGCAGCATGTGAAGTTCGAAGACATGGCTGTTTAGCAGGCAGTGAAATGAAAATTCTAATGAAAATTAGGTTGCATTAGGGGAAATGTAGGATCCAGTGTTTTGGGAGCTTGTGCTATACCAGGAACTAATTCAGGATATCTCAGCCTCTGCTTTAACTGATTTCTGGAAGAAATTAAATGCTAAACTGTTAAGTTTGATCAAAGATCTAAAGTGTATGACAGGCTAAACATTGCTTCTTTAATGAGATGAATGTGCTGCAGATGTGTGTTCTGTCATACACGATTTTGTGATTGTAGAGTATAAAAAATGACTCATTGCTAGTGTTAAAAAAAATAAAAATAATGATGGATATGATAAAGGATGTTTTTTGTCATTTAAAAAAAAAAACCCTTTCCTCTTGGCCTGCGTCACTGCACTCCAGTATTAAGAGAAAACTATGAATAGCTTCTAATACATCTTCTGCCTCTCGTTTTAATTAGTGAGCTGTGACTACATGGAAGTGAGGCTGCACTCTTAGAAATAGCAGGGTGGCTTTTTCTTTAACTATATTTAAGAAAAAAAAGCTTTCCAAAGGATTGACACTGATATGAACCAGGCTGTGTCATGTATCATAATTCAGTCACACTCCTCTAGCTCATGTTTTTGATTTGATTTTGCTTCCTTCCAGCAGATATAACAGCGAGAAGCAGGGGGCCTGAGCTGTAGCTTTAGTTTCAGATTTGAGTAATGAGAAAACCTAGCAGGAAACTGCTGCTTTCATGTTCAAAGACTGTGATTAGGATAGTTGTGGTGCAATCAGTGGCAAGAGGTGTTTATTCTTTCTGGACTGTATGCACACACACATACAAACAGTCTTTTGGAGTGCGTGTGCCTCAGTACACGTATCAATAATGCATATGGCATCATTATCAGCAGGAGGATTATAGCAGGGACAATAAAGATGTACATCAATGACAACAATGGGAGAGAATGGTTCCCAGTGAGGGGAAAGTAAACAACTTAGAGAGCAAAGGGAGTAAAAGAGATTCTGATTATCCTCATTTTGATTGTAAGAATGATGTTGTTTTGGCACTTGTCTGTTTAGCAGCAAAGACTCAGTGCATTTTTTCTGTTTTCCATCACCTGCTGTTGTGACTTTACAAAAGATGAATTCAACCCATTTTGTTATCTCCCCCCCCCCCCCCCCCCCCCCGTTTCTTCACATTGTTAACCATATCAAACAAAAGCAAACTTACCAGGATTACACGTCCCGCTTTCAAAACCATCTGCCTCCCTGCCCTCAACCTTTCAGACATGAATAACAGAGCCATCATGTGCCTTGCCCTTAGAATAATAAAAAATGGCAGTAGCATGCACTGATCACCCCCTGGTCCACACATTACTGCTGCCTGTGGTCACACATCCAGGACTGTAAAATGGACAAGAGTTTGGTTTGGCAGAAGTTTGGTCCCTTCTGTCACAGCAGCCTTACACTGCACTGTTGACACTGTTATACAGATCCAGACCATCTGTGTTTGTATATATGGGTGTGTGGGCAGGGACAAGAAAGCTAGGTATCTGTATGTTGTTCAGCTGTATGTTTCGGCTGTATGAATGTGTATCATCTGTGAAAACACACCTCTCTTGGGACATTAAAGGCGTATTAACTGTATGTTAGCAGCTAAAGCAGCTAATGAGTTCTCACTGTGGTAGGAGAAGCAGCAAAACTACCTCGCTGAAAGATATAGTCATGAATATTGTAATTTGTTGGTAAACTTTTTTTCAGATTTTGTATTATTGATTTAATCACTGCTCCCCCAATCTGAAAAGACAACATATAAGTGGAATTCCCAGTTAGTAGCTGTCAATATCATTGACCTCTGGTGTCATTAAAAGACCCCATGTGCAGTTATTACAACACAGCTCAGTTCATATGTTACCAACACAGTGATCAGCTGATATGTGATTACCCTACAGCATTAATGAACATGGGGTACAATTTAACCTCCATACAAATAATAGATCAGTGAAAATGTACTGTTAGTACAGCAGGCTCATGATTGAATACCTATAATCAGGTAGTGATGTATGATCTGGATGTAGGTTTCAGTGCTGGAGGCATTACTGCTGATATATCGTGGGATGATATGCAACAGTCTACAGCTGGTTGTACACAAGATGTAAGTGAAAAGATTTATAGTTTCATCATGCAACACCCAAATTTCACCAGGTTATTTAAATTTTCATTTTCATTTTTAAATCCATTGAATAACCTCAAATGATACAAAGGTAGTACAAAGTGATAAACTGCCTGAGGTATAAATAAATAAATGAATAATTTAGGTCACCAAAAATTAAAACATACAACAGTAAATTTCATATAAATAAAATAATAAAAAAATACAGCTTAATAATTTACAGCTTTCCTGCAGCAATGGAAGTAAATGAAGCTGTGGAAGTTAATTCAAGGAGTTCCTACAGGTGCCACAACTTTTGTTGATGACAAACCCTGTGTCTGTTCAAAGGCAGTGTTGGAACAAACTGTGTTACTACAGCCTGTGATGTAATATTAGGACAATGCCGTACTGCACAAAGTAGTACTGTTGACTATTGTTGTCAGAATGATGAGAAAAAGGCACAAAGGAAGACAGACTGGTTCATCCCAAAGCAAGATAATGAGAAAAAACATTCGACGAAAAGAAGCAGACGCTGGCGTCACATGATGGAAGAGCAGCACAGACTGCAGACTTAAACCCATTGGAGCTGGTTTTGGGATGAACTGGACAAACCAAGCAAACTGCCAGTTGAAATCATTTGTTTATGGGAACTTCTGCAACACTCAATCAAAATATATAAAAATATAATTTCCATTATATATATATTTGGCTGTGGAATGAGTCAAAACTTTATATTAAATTTTGTTCAACAAAAAGATTCATAAATCTGAGATTGTTTATTTATTCAATGCTTTAATTTATAGGTATATTGACATAAAAATGGAGGTGCTCTAAAACTTGATATGAGTAGTGTATAAGCTTATGTGAAAGGTCAGTTTGATTTGATCTCTCAGTATCGCAAAAGGGACATTCTGCTGATGCTGTAGGCTAAAGCTCTGAGGCGCTGGTCATAAACACAAAAGTGAAGCCAAGTGGCAACTGCAAAAAACAGATAAGAGCCAAGCAATTACAGCTTTTTCCTTTTAACATTATGCTTTAGGCATCTTTTATAATCCTCAGGACCTTGAAGCCTGTTAAAACTCTATTACATGATATTACAAATGGTAAAAATCTCAAAAACATTCCTTCGTTCCATCAAGTGTCTCCGGCTGCAGAGCGGCTACGTTACATCCTGAGTGAAGATGATGACATGCCCACGCCGACGCTCTTCACTGAGATGGACACTCTACAGAGAGAAGGAGATGAGCTGGAGTGGAAGGAGTCTGCCAGGTAAATAAGTACACACACACACACACACACACACACACGCACAAAGTCACTTTTCTACCACTCTAAAATAAGATTGCTCTGGTGTTATGCCTTTTTGCTTTTGCTTTAAGGTTGAAATCAGGGATATATCCAATTGACAAATGATTTAGCCAAGTTGAATTTCAGTATAACTAAATCCTAGTACAAAAGTATTTAAACTAGGAATAGATCATTGTCATACACAGGTTTATAACATTAACAATGGCTGTATTCAGTGTAGTCACAGTATTGTATCAGTCAGTGACACTGATTGCTGATGCAATTAAATACAACAGAGCCATGATTAATATTATTGGTTCCACCTGTATTCTTCCTGCTTTTGACAAGTCAAAATGTCTACTCTGAAAAGTTATTTTACTGATAGAAAATAAAGCATGTTTTTGCAACTCCATGGATAATATCTAGCCCAAAACTTCAGAATCTGATTTTGTGGGTCAGTTTGATATTTCAAGAGGAACTGCCATGATGTTTTTGAGATTAAAGGAAGTACAGACCAAGACCAGTAAAGACCAGGTGTGTGCAATCAGATGCACAGTCAACAGCTTATGTTACAACTGTTAAAACCAACGGCCTTAAAACATCAAGTTTCTGTGAAAAAAGTTACGTTTAGTCAAAGTTGCTAGGCGACTTTGCCAGGCAATGGTAATTTGGCCAAAACGTCTAATTTAGGTTCAGCCCTCGCAGTCTACAACGGCGACGAAGGAATTTGGATGCAACTTGTAAAATCTGCGTAAAATTTAGTGTGACTCAAGCAAACGTAGGTCCCAGTCATAACAGTGATTATTTAAGGCCAACCACGGAGCAGCACAGTATTCCTCTGTGAGTGAACTCAGGTCGGTCTGCCCTATACTTAACACAAACACACTGCTTCACATTCATAGTGTCATGAACAGGAGCTCGACAGTTGTATTCCTCACCTTTTCTTTCGCTCTGTACTTTGCCGCCTTCAGGTGGGTGAAGTTCGAAGAGAAGGTGGAGGAAGGAGGAGAGAGGTGGAGTAAACCCCATGTGTCCACGCTGTCCCTGCACAGTCTTTTTGAGCTCAGGACATGTCTACAGACAGGAACAGTGCTCCTGGACCTGGAAGGATACTCACTGCCTCAAATAGTTGGTGAGATTATCAGGACTTCTTTCCTGATAAATTCATTTCTTATTGTGTGTAAGACTTCAATAGTCACTGTTAATGTTTTATATTCAGTCATAGAGGCATATCCTTTTGGCCCTGTATTTTTGTGGATACATAATGTTAGCTTTAAACGTATGCTAGCTAGTAATTTGTAGCTAGCTATGATGTGTTATAGGAACTGGAACCAGACTCAAAGATGGCGCCCGCACATTAACATGGAAATTGTCGGCCTGGCACGAAAGCCAAAAGAGTTTTCTGGCTTTCAGGGTTGCTTACACATTGTGCAGCAATTACACATGCACAATTAGCCCAGCTGGAAATTCATATTACAATGACTAAAACGCGACCTTGTTTTCAGTTCTAAGTATCTCGTCAACAGTTTTATTCATCTAAGAAGAAGGGTTATTAGTAGCAAGGCTGAGTGGCAGTGTAGCTAGTTGTGAGATACACATACTGTATATAGAGTGATAGGAGTGCCATAAAAAAGACAAAAAATTGTGTATTTGAACATTACTTTGTTCATTTACTTCTGTATATATTTATTTATTTGTTTGTTAATTTATTCATATTTAAAAATGTTTGTTTTGATATGTTACAATGTTTTTTTAAACATTTTTTAAAGTTGTTTTATTTACTTAGCTTCATATAGTGTCATTTATGTATTTTGGTGGAAACTTTTTAGCACGGACAGCAAGAAAAGACATGATGCGTGGAGGAGAAGTAAAGGATGTGCTTTCTCTGTGTGTACTGGCCATTATGTGGTCTTCTACTTCAAAGTTGTTGATGGAAACTGCTGACAGTCAGGATGCCTTAAGTTTAAAAAAGCTTGTTGGACACCTTTCCTTAACTGTTAATCCACTTGATCATGATGTTTCGTGTCGTGTCTCCTTCCTCTTGTCTTTGCTACAAAGATTCCGTCAAAGCAGGATTAATGTCTGCAGGAAGGCCTGCCCAAAGACAGTTGATTGTCAGCTTATCCTTTCAAGTAATAGCAAAAGCAGTTGGGAAAAGCAAAAGCAATAAGGAAAATTTAACATATAAAAATTGTTGAATTACATTATATATATGTATATATTTATTCTTTTATTCCTCTCTATATTTCCACGTGTATTTTCTGATTGTTTTACAGATTTATTCTTTTTTTATGGCACACCTACCCCCATAAACTAGTGACCAAATAACGACACACCTTCATAGTATATGCTGGTAGTTGATTCGTGAATAGTGTGAACATTAATCATGGTTCTTTTGCCCACAAGTTACTGTAGATAGTTTCCTAACCAATTGAGCTATTTTCAGGAAGGCAGTGTTTAGCTACTGCTGCTACTACAAACATGAAATTTTCACAACTTTATGGGTATCCTTACACCATAACAACCTCTTTTAACTTTCCCTGCTGTTAAAACACTGTGACATTTGCAAAGAGTGTGCCAACTCATGCTTTCAGCATTCTCCTCATACTACTCATGCCATGTAAAAACGGAAGCCACAGATGCATTTGTATGGAGTTGTCAATAAATCAATTAGGCAATCAATAGAACAAGAATCAGTGATGACAGTTACAGTGTTTCCCAGTTTGCAGCAAAATTAAAGAGCTGCTGGTCATTTTTTGAAGCTCCATATAGCACGTTAAAGTTTTTATATGCATGCATAAAGCTACCTCCATGTTGTTTTAATAGCATATACTTCAATTTTCCATTCTGTGGTCAAGTGATTGGTGCTGTAATTTTAGACCTATATAGCTGACTCTGGAAAATAGGTTTAATTTGGCTCAGTAGTGTAAAACGTTTATTCACATTAATCAGTTGTATTAGCTTAGGTGCTGGATAATTTTTAAGAAAAAAAAGAAAATAACACAAAATAGCTTTAAAATTGATAACCCTTGCCAGACACATTTAGAATTTTTAAAGATTAATATCCTTAGATGACTTGCGTTTAAAATGTTGAAGTCAATGTAAGTGTAGGTGCATTATTTGGAGTAATGTATACATAAAGTATACGTACAGCTGTGTCTGTGACCACAGCCAACAGCTCATATGTGATCTGTTTTTCCCATAACAGTGTGAGTGGCACAAAGCACATGGAATGTAATCTCTTCAGTTCTGATTTGGCCCACTTCCATATGTGGTCCTAAATCAGATACAGGTCTGATTTTCACTTTAATGTCACTCTAGATCAACATTTGTCACAGTTCAGTGCTGGCAGGAGTCACTGTAGTTAAAGGTATCCCTTGACATCCTGAAATTTTGGATGAATTCCGTTTCACCGAAGACATTCACATCATGATCCCACTACTCCTGACCCTCTTTCTCCTCATCCTTGTTATCATATGCTCATGAATTTACTGGCCTCCATGTTTACTTCTGTACAACAGCATGCTGCGTGTGGCATCTTTGTTATTGCACATGTGGGTCAGCTCATGACAGTGTCCAATTCACACTGGAAACTGAGAATGGCCACATTTAAAAAATAATGTGAACCGCCAAACATAAAAAGCTTTAATCCAAATTAAGCAATAAGGCTTGAAGAGTGAACGTAGCCTTATTATAGTAAAATCAGATTTGGTGTCTGGCTGTCCTTTTAATTGAGCGGTTATTTTTAAGTAAAAATGACCATCTGAGCATCTGGCTGAACATCAAACCGCTTCAGTGCTACTTAAACCCACAAGCTACACATTTTAATTGTAGTATGACAGTATTAATGAATGGTATATATATATATATATATAATATATATATATATATATATAATATATATATATATACCATTATATATATATATATATATATATGTGCACAATGTGTATTGTTAAAGGGCATTTTCCATTTGATACAGTTTTCAGAAGTGTACTACTATACACTGTTTGGACTTTAACTGACTTTATTCTAACTATATTCAATGGCAAAGGCCCTTTAACAATACACATATTGTACATATACATATATTTATGTATATGTGTGTGTGTGTGTGGCTGTGGCTGTGCTGGCCACATATATATATATATATATATATATATATGTACATAGATTTTCTCATAGATTATATGTGTGTGCACAATGTGTATTGTTAAATGGCATTTCCCATTCGATACTCTTTTCTGAAGTTTACTACTATACAGGATTTGGACTTTATATATCTTTATACATATTAAATAGACCATAATATAATATATAGCAACAAACTACAGTATTATAGTTTTGGAAACACTAGATCTGAATGTCATATTTCTTCATGTAACATACAGATGTGTTTTTCTCCAGATGACATCATTGAGAGACAGATAGAGGAGGGCATGATATCCCCTGATCTGAGAGAGAAGATCAGTTTTGTCCTGCTGAGGAAACATCGACACCAGACCAAGAAGCCAATCCACCGCTCACTTGCCGATATTGGCAAGTCCAGCTCCTCGACCAGTGAGTGTCTTTACCTGTAGCTATTGCAATTTGTCATCTAGGCTTATCCAAAAACTACTAAATGGGACAATTATTCCTTTGAGTTTGATAGTTTACTGAGCACTTTAAAAAATTATAATCAGCTCAGTTATCAGACACTGCTGCATTTTCTTTCTTTTCCACATTTTCATTCCACAAAATTTGAGGAGGTTGTAGTGGTGAATGGCAGACACTTTGTCATCTTATTTTCATGGTTAATAAGACTACCCACAGTGTTGGACGGCCTGAATTGTGTGTCCCTGAAACGTAGCAATTTTTTTTCTTTATCAATGATTGGTCCATTCTGATCCCTCATATGATTGTTCATTATCTGTATATTTGACTCACTTGGTAAATTAATGAATCCACTCCTGCAGTCAACAAGGCTCATATCCTCCACAGGGAGTGTATTAATGTTTGATGAGTTTATTACCGCTGTGGCATTTCCTCATCTCATCTCATCTCATCTCATCTCATCTCATAGATAAATGATAAAGTATCACCTCTAAACACTGTTGCTGTTTGTGTCTTTCTCTGCTTCCCTTCCCTTGCCAGATCGTAATGTAGGGTCCCGAGGTGGACCAGGTCCAGGGCCAGTTCCGGGGCCAATAGCCAACTTTAACCGATCCACAGAAGACCTCAGAATGAAACAGCAGTCTGCCAACTATGGCCGCCTGCGTGAGTGACTGCCAAAGGGTTGTTTCACCTCATATGCATCTCTCTCTATGTGTTTTTGTTTTTTTCAGGGTACAAGGTACGACTAGGTTTTGATTCATGAATACCATGATTGGTTTTGTTTTTTGAAGGCAGAGACTGATTTTTTAACAGAAAATATAAACCATTTCAAAATTTCTGACTATTTTCATGAGTCTTGTTGGGTGGAAAAATCTCTGAAACGCCATTTAAATCATCCAAGAGCTCAAACTGACACCCAGCAGCTTTCACAGAGATTACACAGTGACTCCCAGATCACAGTTTAATATTTCTTTGATTAGATGTTTAATATAAAAACCCTAAGAGAGAGAAAAATCTGAGGTGGATGATGTTTACAGGCATCTTCTTACTTTTTACTCAAAGTCCTGTATCAGCCAGATTGATTTGTTAAAGTGAGTCATCTACCCATAGAATGACGAATGCCTTCACTGTCTGCACTCAAATCACACCAGATGTTTTTTTAATTGACCTCAGCTTGTGAGAGTCATGGCTGCTTAAACTCAAATAGTGTCACTGCCTTTTCGGTGAATTAACATATTAGAAGTAACAAATCATGATTCAGTGGATAGGCATTCAGCAAGACAAGATATCAATCTCCAATTAGTGTGATAAAACTATCGTCTTTGAATTCCTTCATTATCTTAAACCCTAAAATCCTGCTGTAGATTTGTGCAACAAGGATCAATTTCAATCTTATTGCTTTTTTGATTGAAGTTTCCCTCCCTGTTAAGTTGTGCAATGCTAAACATGTAATTTATTTTAACAGCTCACTGTCAAAAAACCTGAACATTTTTGGCATCATAAAAGCAGACTATACAGATGTACCTAATAAAGTGGCTACTGAGTGTATGCTCTTGATAACACTGTCAGAGCTTATACGAGCTAAAAGCATGTAACATATAATTAAGGGGTTATAAATGTTACTATTGCTGGTTTTTCCATCCAGGTCACGCTCAGAGTAGGAGCATGAACGATATTGCAGATACTCCCAGCACAGACCAGGTGAGTCATTGTTGTGACTTTACAGCTCAGCTTTGTTTTAATCTTCTTTGCATCAAGAGCACATTAAAATATATAAACATTAGATACTGATATTGAATAAGTTTAAAATACATATAAATTTATAAAATATTTTCCATTAGTGCAGCTTTGGTGTTATACACCCGAATATTTATAATGGCCAAATTCATTTTCCTGTCTTCTTTAATAGCACATGTCTATTTATCTGCATGGAAGCTATCTCTACTCATTTTCCACTTTGTTGCTTTCCATTATTTGTGAGATTACCTATCTCATATGTCGGTAAGGCATTGTGCTGTGCTGAATTGATGTTTCACTGGAGAGGAGAGAGCTAGCTCAATCCTAAGTTGCATCAATCTTTCATTGCAGTTGCTAGTGAAGGTGAGAGCCAGTGATGGAGGAAGCGTGCAAACACATAACTCCCTCATTATTTTGTCTGATGCAGTAATGTGGCTCAAACCCGGTGACACATGCTTGAACAGTTGCAAGGGCATGCTGTTGTTACTTGGATTAGGCTACCGGGCTTTTAAACAGACAGGCCAGCATTAAGTGTCATTCAGTGTAATGACTAATGTATAAAAATAAATGAATGGGAATTTGTGTGATGTGGGCTATGAACTTTATTTGTTAGTGCAACTATGAGGACAAGCACTGGTTGTCCAGTTCCAAGTACCCCAGTTATGAGTGGTTGGCTGGATTTTCAAATTGTATTTACAGGACTACAGTAGGTCACATGTGACAACGGACAAGTGTCGGTTTGTTACTGTGTGTGTGTGTGTGTGTGTGTGTGTGTGTGTGTGTGTGTGTGTGTGTGTGTGTGTGTGTCAGTATTGAGCTGGCACCAGAAAAAACATGGATCTCACTGTCCAGTCCGCGTGCTTGCCCCTCACATGTAGCCACAGATTCGGGCTATGGTTTATTGGCAAGGCTCTCCATTATTGAGTGTTATTGTGCTGCCGTCCAATTTCCTGCCACACCTTTACATTCAATCAGACAGGTCAGGTTAGCTTGCTGTGCCTCTTTTTTGTCACAGCTGTGTCTGGCTATAGTTGTGTTGCCTCTGTACTTGGTGTTTCTGGAGGTTTAATGTTCATGGAGCAACACTGGGTTGTTGTATTGCAAATGTCTGCTGATTTAACGATGTCCCTCCAGAATTATCTGCCAGATTCTGACTGTTGGTAACAAATTATGTCACCAACATCATTTGCAGGAGAAAAACCTGAATGAATAAACACGTGGGGCTGCAGCTAACAGTTATTTTCACGAACAGTTAATTTCCCAATTATTTGCTTGATTAACACAATTTTTCTATAACATGTCAGACTATAGTGAAAAATTCCCTTTACATAACTTCCAAGACCATGAGCAACTCTTTGCGTTGTTTTTATTACTGCAGTGTATTCACTTTACTATCACATATAACAAAGAAAAGCAGCAAGTCCTCACATTCAAGAAGCTGTAACTCGGGAATAGTTGCCATTTCTGCTTAAAAAATTACTGAATTGATTATCTAAACAGTTTGCAAACAATTCTCTGTCTCATTGTTCTAGCTTTAAAAACATGTAAATTAGAACACAGATGACTGAAAAGTAATAAATATAAGAGAAAAAATATGGTGCAAATGACCATAGGAAAAAACCTAAGATATGTATATACCAATGTGGTGCAAACCCAACTGGTATACGATGTTGTCTCACCATGTTTGTCTTTGTGGCTCCACCTTCCATAGCTAAAGAACAAATTCATGAAGAAGATCCCCAGAGATGCAGAGGCATCCAATGTCTTGGTGGGCGAAGTGGATTTCCTCAACAAACCCTTTGTGGCCTTTGTCCGCCTGGCCCAAGCCACGACACTAGGAGGTCTGACTGAGGTCCCTGTACCCACCAGGTGAAATGACCTGTTGCTTGTTGACCCTCACTTAACAAAGTCCTTTTCACAGACACCTGCCAACCCTGCACTTACCTAAAATTTGTCTCATCACTGTACAGATTCCTGTTTATACTGCTGGGACCACAAGGAAAGGCCAAGTCATATAATGAGATTGGCCGAGCTATTGCAACCCTAATGGTGGATGATGTAAGTATCTCTCATGAAATGTTTACATGATACACCTCCTTTGTTAGACAGCACACACTGACACTCACTATGTCTCAGTATACATGTGGAACAAGAAAGTGTCATTTCCTGTAAAGGGCTGTGAGCTGCAGTCAAGCTGAAATATATGCAGGGTGTGTGGTGTGGGCTTTAGCCTGCTGATCCACTGGGATACCCACTATTGTGTTTTAATTACGTCTGGAAGTGATGCTGATTGTTAAGCATCAGGTTGGAGCAGGGTTTCTATTGCAATATTGAGTCACCATGGTTTGCTCATAGGAGTGTTATTCTGGCTGCTGAATGCAGTTTGAGCTGTTGTGTTGATTCCTAACTAAGCCAAATATGCAGTTTTAATAGCAGATGAAGTAGTGAAGAAATGATAGGCTGTTATTAACAAGTTATACTGTTAGACTGTTATTAAACTGAACTTGTTTAGGTTCAGGCACAACAATGCTATGTTTACCAGCCACAGTTAAACACTGACAGTCAAGCTCTGGTTGGTGATTTGAAGTTGACCTCCATTATAATCTGGCATCTTAATAGGAGTTAAATCTTCCCAAATATGGTCTAACCACACTCCTTCCTCAGGTAGCAGAACACCTTCATAATGTGACGTTGAAGGGCAGTTTTAAATGATTTTTTTATTCTGTTTTAAGTAATATCATAAATATTTGTTTCGTTTACGCTCAGTAAGGTAACATATATGGATGACTTTTAAAGGTGACAATTTTTATTTTCCCTTTCCTTTAGTAAATGACAAAATACCTGCAAAATTCCCATGTGACTTAGCTTGACTTTGTGCCAGTTAGCAAATGTTAGCTTGATAACATGCTAAACTAAAATGGTGAACATGACAATATAATATTTGCTAAATTTAAAGTACCTATATTTCTACTGCTACATAGCCAGCGTTAGCATTAACAGTTGTTTACTGACCAGTCTAGAAGAAAAAGTTGAGCATCCAATTTCATTCCTTTACTCACCAAGAGCTGTCTCCAGCGCCAATGTTGACTTGTCTCCATCACGTCTTTTCTTCAACTGAAGTTAGCATACTGACCTGCTAGCAACTTACAGTAGCCTGAAGACATAGTGCTGCTCAGAGGGCGTATTATAACCTTGTCTTGTAAATGCAACAATGACTGAAACAGCCCCTTTAAGTATGTAAGCTTTGTCATTGTGATCTGACATTAGCATTCAGCTCAAGTACAGCCTGACAGAGCTGGTAATGTGGCTATAGACTCTTGTTTGTTGTTTTAGCAGGACTCTATACTAATGTTTCCTCCTCTATTCAGTGACAAAATGCCTGCTGGGTTTATTCTTGGGTTTATTTGATCTTTATGTGACCACAGAGAAGCTGTCTGACAAAGAAGCAGAAAGCCAAAGATTATAACACTGACTTTAACTGTGAAACATTTGTCTAATTAAGTGGTTTATCTTAAGTTTGAGTGTTTACTCAAACATACAGTAGGAGCAGGCAGCCTATAAAATCCATGTGCAGTTATTAGCTGGATTTGAGTCAATCTAGAAACTTGGCAGTTTAGAGCCAAAGGCTCCAGTACATTCAGTGATTGTTCTGCAGACCAAAATCAAGTTAGACTGTTTGTGTGGGAGGGAGAAAATTAATGAAGGTGCTACAAACCACTCTTGGGAAAAAATATTCCCTAGGCTGCAGACACCTGCTGTGTTTCACTCAGATATTTAGCTGGTGCTGTTTTTTGGATTACAATCCTAATGACCTGAGGTCTGTGCAGCGTGATGTGACCAGTTACAAAACTAGAACTGGACCAGTGCCCACGTCATTGCCAATTAGAATCTTTGATTTTTTTTCTGTGTTATGCTCCTGTGCACTTGACTCACAGTGTTTCCAGGGCATGATTAGGTACTGACTGACAGTTGTTTTTGAATGTAATCCAACTGGGGTCAAAATGTCGATATAGCTTTCACAATTTATGTTTAACAAGTCCCCAGAGACCATTAGAGAGGATTGGAAACTGTCAGATCCTAGTTTTAGAGCATTACATACTGATCACAATCACTGTGATATAAGCCAAGTGAAATGGTGAAATTCTCTCCCTTTATCTCTCCCCCTCCCAGCTCTTCAGTGATGTAGCTTACAAGGCCAGAGACCGGGAGGACCTCATCGCAGGCATTGATGAGTTTTTGGATGAAGTAATTGTGCTTCCACCTGGAGAATGGGATCCCAAAATCCGCATTGAGCCGCCAAAGAAAGTCCCCTCAGCTGACAAAAGGTTGGAGTTTTACCATCCACCTGAATAATGCACATTAATCTCTCAGTTTCTCTGTCCCAATGAGCAATATGCTTGTTTTGTCCAAGATTTAGACTTACAGCAAACTAAATTGTTTCCTGAATGAAACCTGCAGAGTAGAACTTAATGCAGGGTGGAATAATGCCTCCATGTCGTCTGCTAGCATCAGCCAAAGCTTGTGGGGTAGAAAAGCCTCTGAAACAGTCCTTACAACAACACGGAGTAAACACAAATAAACACAAATTAATTGTGACGCCCCATATTTGGTTCCAATCTGTGCCGCATCGTTTCTGCAGGAAGTCAGTATTCTCCTTGAATGAACTGGGACAGATGAACGGTACAGCTGGGGGAGGAGGAGGCCTGGCTGAGGATGAGGAGATGCCAGTGCAACATGAGCTCGGAGAGGAGCTGGCATTCACTGGGCGGTAGGTTGTCCAGGCCACATGGCAAACTGCTGAGAGGTTTGGATCGAGCTTAACCTGACTCTGGCATATGGAGAGGAAATTTGAATATGAATTAATCCAAATATGGCAAAGTGGGAAAATAATCTGGGTACAAATTCAACTCCCCAAAATATGCAGATGCTCCCTAATAAGCACTTTAACTGAATATACAAAGATTAATCTTCAGTCAATTTGGCAGTTTTGGACTGCCAGTTTCAGCTGTGCCTAAAACAACAGGATCAACGAACCCAATTTGCCGCCTCCTGTTTTATTTTACAACAGGAAATGTACAATAACATTTGATTTAAAGTGTATCTTTATTCATCTGATGCATGATCTTTTTCAGAACATTAGTACAAGCTGAATTGTAGAGAGAGAAAAATCAGTCTTGAAAGTGTAGGTTTCAATGTCTATTTCGTTGTGTGTCATTCAAAATACAATGCAGGAGTCCTTTTTTTTTAAAAAAGTTGCATAGAAAAGCTAGGCTCGCTGTAAATGATTGTTACAAGTATTCCATCCACTCTTGGGAAATGCCAGGTTAAAATACTCTTCTGCTTTAGAGAAAGTAATATGTGTCATGCTGAGATGTGTGAACCATCCTAACCACTGTGTATGTGCATGTATCACAGCTTCTGTGGGGGGCTGTACCTGGACATAAAGAGGAAATTGCCATGGTTGCCTAGTGATTTCTACGAAGGTTTTCACATTCAGTCCATCTCTGCTGTGCTCTTCATTTACTTGGGCTGCATCACCAATGCCATTACCTTTGGCGGCCTGCTAGGAGATGCCACTGACAACTACCAGGTAAACCAGAATGGCAACTCAGGCAATAGAACAAGTCAATTTATTTTAGTCAATTTATGTAACATGGTTTATTAAGTAGACAAGCCCTGACCTTTACATGCTTTCAGACTTTGTCTCTAACTTTACACCATTACAGAATGTTTATGACATTTTCAATAATCTTGATAATAAAGTAGTTTAATAGAACTTTTTCCAAATGATGATGAAATTATGACCTAGCACTTAATTCTGTTTTTATTTATTTATTTGTTTATTATTTATCAAGATGACTGATTTTGTTTAGGATGATTGCCTCATAAACAAAACTGCACAAAAAAGATCTTGCAATTGTCAGTTTGGGATATATGCTTATTCGCTTTCCTCCCCAAGAGTCAGATGAGAAGATCGGTTTCTCAGTTATATAAATATATCTCTACAGCCAGCAGATGGTTAGCTTAGCTTAGTATATAGATCCAGCCAAAACTTCCTTAACATGTTAACATGTTGTAATTTGTTTGTTGAATATATCCAAAAAATGTATGTTGTACTGTTACAGTTGTACTGTTAGCTCGGGCTCTCTGTTGGTGTTGTTTGCTGCCATTTTATTTTCATTACTGGTGTGTAATGAATTTTGGGATAGGTTGGGCCAAGAAGGATGCACCTGAGAAGGCCGCATTTCTCTGCATTTGAAGGAGCCTTCAAAGTGGGACTGCCTAGTTTCTCTGCTCCGACGCATTCAGTCTTCAAATGCAGCCCCTGAATTGGGACACAGCTTATGTGTGGAACTACTTCTTGGCTGAGAGCAGTGTTGTCACCATGAGGTTTCCCAGCAACCAGCAAAAACCTTTAGTCAATACTCCCAGTCAAGATATAGTTCAGAAATTAACCAACCGAAACTAGATATGACATGTTAATTAGTGAGCTCTAGAGGTGCTGGTAGGTGGATTTGTTACCTTTGGACAAAGCCAGGCTAGCTGTTTCCCCTGCTTCTAGTCTTTGTGCTGAGCTAAGCTAACAGCTGCTGGCTTTAGTCATATATTTACTGGACAGATATGAGATTGATATCAATCCTCCCATCTATCTCTTGACAAAACAGCACATAACACATATTTCCCAAAATGTAGAACTATTACCTTAACATTTCTTAAAAATAAGGGAATGCAGCTACAACAGAGATGATTTCTGATGACACAACTGTGCACAATGCATTCTTCTTTCTTTTCCCCTCCAGTATACAATGGGTGCTCATGAATCCAGGGGCGAAGCTTGCCTAGATTATCTAATGAAATCCAGTCACATTCACATGTAACATGGCTGGAAAGTCTTTTACAGTGAACCAAATACAGTATAAACACGGGCGAATAGCAGCTCTTAGATTGACATCAACTGGTGTCAGCCCAGGAAGTTCAAGTGTAATTTGTGTGTCATATTTATCAGGTTAGCTAAGATATATTGTCAGTTTTTAACCAAATGCTGCTTCTTTGTCATACAGTTGACACTGTTTTCCTCCATTTAATTTAGTTAAACAATCTACTTCAGCCTGTCAATCTTCTTTATGTGTGAGAAAAACTGAAAGACATCATCATTAATTTAATTTTACTGCTCAGTGATAAAACACTGATGTCATTCACTCTCTAATACGACCTTCTTGGCCTCATAAATAAGTCTGAAGGGCCACTGCACTTGTTGGTTCAGTTCAGTGTGGTTTTACATCAGATTGGGTCTCTCCTTTTTCTATTTGTGCATCAACATCTTTGCACTGACACAAACATAAACACTCATACACAGACATACGCAGGAATCATTTCAGATAAGTACTTTGACTGGCACTCATTCATTCCCCTCCCTGTCAAGTTGCAATACAACAGTTTGACCCTTTCTCTTATGTCAAATGCACTCACACACCGAAACTACTCCTACTACTTCTGCATTTTCATTTTTCAAATTTCTTTCCACAACAACTCCTCTCTCCCTCCTCTGTTTCTGTGCAGAATAACCTTCTTTCTGTGACTTCCACCTCGTCTTTCAACAGGGTGTGATGGAGAGTTTCCTGGGTACAGCTCTGGCTGGCACTGTCTTCTGTCTTTTCAGTGGTCAGCCACTCATCATTCTCAGCTCCACTGGACCCATCCTCATCTTTGAAAAGCTCCTGTTTGAATTCAGCAAGTGAGCGTCTTTGGAACCAAATTATGCTGAAGTACTGCTTTAATATTAGAATTAGAATATTCTTTGATAATCTCATTATATAGAAAAAAATCTTTTTACCTTTTAACCTTTTACTCTGTAGTGTTTTACCCCTTTTCAATGTTATGGTCATGATTTGAATTCAGTTCAATTCATAGTTTGGAGAACAAAAAGTTGATTTTTACCTTAAAAGAAGAAAGTCCTAATTGGGTTCTGATCTTTGAGATTTTCACCTTTACTTGAATAGCAAAGTGGACTCAGACCTTTGGAGCCCACTGTAAATATAAGGTATAGATACATGATACATCTTTTGACATTTAATTCGACATCCTATTCTAAATGCTCAGTCAACTCTTCCTATAGTAACAGCATACATATATACTGCCCGCTGGGTGACTAATTCATTCATTCATCAAATTGTTATTCTAATATCAAAACCTAATGTCAGAAGTAACTATATGAGCATTCAGTCAATGTCAAAGGTCTTTAGAGCAAGTTGTTACATTTGTAACATTAAACCTTACCAATACATTCACTTTATAAATGCACGTAATGCAAGTGAATTATGTTGGTTGTGTACATGAATTTCATTCCTCAGTACATTCACCATACTCCTCTGACTTCTCACTCCCAAAGGAATAATGACATAGATTACATGGAGCTGCGTCTGTGGATTGGCATCCACTCCTGTCTGCAGTGTTTTATCCTGGTAGCCACTGATGCCAGTTACATCATTAAGTATATGACGCGCTTCACTGAGGAGGGCTTCTCCAGCCTAATCTCCTTCATCTTCATCTCTGATGCCATCAAGAAGATGGTGGGCTCCTTCAAATACTACCCCATCAACACTGACTTCAAGCCCGACTACGTTACCACCTACAAGTGCGAGTGCCTGGCGCCAGACCCGAGTGAGTTCACCCCTTGACTCAGGGAGATACAGGGGGATTGTCCACAAAGAGGAAGTGTGGCTCCAAGTGGCTCATTTTGGGCTCAGTAGACTGACATCACAGGCAGGTTGTAGAGGACAGTAAAATCAATCATAGTCATCAGAGTGTCTGCTATTTTACTTAAGGGAATTACATTAGAAGGTTTTTTTTTACAGGCATGCTAAATAGCAAATTTATCTCAAAGAATATTTATCTTGTCAGCCAAAGTAACCATGTTGTGCTGGAACTGAGAGGAGAGTTCAGTTCACATTAGTGGAGGGTAGTACCTTCCATCCATACTTCAGATCTGGACTCTAAGTTGGCTATTAAGCAGCAAGCAGTTGCAGCACAGAAAAGCTTGTTCGAGGCCATTTAGTTGCACCATGGCATGACCACCAGGGAGAATTGACAAGTTAATTTTTCCTCTGTAAAATACCCCATTTAATGCATATTTTGGTTCAGTTCTTTAATAATCAAATTTAAAGGATCCAATAAATCACTGATAAATCAGATTTTCTAAACTCTTCAATGTCTCAAATCAAATATCTGTATCCTGTATCATTTGGGCTGTAGTTGCTGTCTATTATGATTACGAGAATGTTGATTACCAACTTCAGCTATTTTGTGTAGGGTTGCATGGCTTAATAAAAATTCAAATTCAAGTTGGATTCCCTCTATGTACAAATTTCTTAGAGACTCACTAATCTGTTTACTACTTTTGAAAATGGCAGTGATTTGCAGTAATTTCTGTAGACACTGATCTCTGTAACTGATTTGTCTCTTGTTTGTTTTTGCCATGCACAAACAATTTGGCTGCCGTCTCTTGCAAGTGAGTACCTTTTTGTTTGTCTGCATGGGCCTCAGAGTGCTCTCTGCAATGTCCAGCAGCTGGATTCTCATTATGTTTTGCATTTCTTTTTCTTTCCCTTTTGTTTTCCTCCTCACTACCTCTTCATTTTCTGTCTCATTACCTCCCTGTCTCTATCTGTCCTTCTCCCATTCATAAACAGTGGCTGCAATGATCTTCAATGGTTTAGTTCCAATGCCAGATAACAGCTCTAGTGTCTCTGGGGTAAGTGCTTTCGTTTTTTTACTCAGTTTTGGTGCATTGTATTTCAAGCTGAATGTTTAATGGGTTTGTAACATTTCAGCTTTTGCAGAATGGATTACAGGGGATGTTTCATAATGATGATATTGTTAGGAAAGATAAAAAAATAACTTGTTTACAACTAACCCAGGTATCCACTCTGTCTGACAAAGAAGCCGCTTTGCTCTCCTCTTTCTCTCCTTTGTTTGTTTCTCACCATCTATCCCATTAACCTCTCACTCTCCTCCATGGATTATAACATCATATCCGTGCCGACAATTTTCTCTCTGTTTTGTGTTTACATTTTCCTCTGTCTTTGTCAAAACACTTCACTCTTCTTCATCCTCTCCTGTCTCCCCACCACTGCCACCCACCATCCCAGTTGAATGTGACAGCTCTGGACTGGAGCCAGCTGAGCAAGAAGGAGTGTCTGAAGTATGGAGGTTCTCTGGTTGGAAAGTCCTGCAAGTTCGTCCCTGATCTGGCCCTCATGTCCTTCATCCTTTTCTTTGGCACCTACTCCATGACCGTCTCTCTCAAGAAGTTCAAGTTCAGCCGCTACTTCCCCACCAAGGTAACAAAACTATCTGTTCGTCTATGTATCATTTCAAATGAACAAAACAAGCTTTCACCATACTTTGCAGAATAAGTTCCAATCCAATTACTGGAGTAATTAAAGGTGCCCTGTGGAATTTTCTTGAAAACACACAAAAAATCTGTTTACATTCAGTGTCTCTCACGAAGACATGCAATGTATTCTCATCCTTTGTGTTGATGCCCATCCCATTCTCCTGAACACGACGTCTCAGTAACACCTCAAGGGAACTTCATAAAATTTGGCAGAAACATTCACTTGGACGCAAAGATGAACTGATTAGAATTTGATGGTCAAAGGTCAGAGGTCACTGTGACCTATCAAAACACATTTTTGGCCATAACTCACAAATTCATACACTGATTATGACACAATTGAACTCAAACATCTATAAGGATAAAATGAAGTGATTACATTTCATATCCAAATGGTCAAAGGTCACATCACTGTGACATCATAGTATTCTGCAAAAACACCTCTGGCTATTATTCAATGCTGTAACTCAGGAAGGAGAGATTGTAATCATATTTCCTGCAACTTGGCTCGGTGGCAGAGGTACACAGCCGCGAGGCGCTAATTGTACTTTCTGTGAGGTTTACCCTTATGAGAGTGGAACTAACTAAATCCTTGTAACTCAAAAAACCCTGAGGTGGCTGTCAGAGTGAGAGCCTTTTCCTAAAAATTGTCAATGCCAATAAAATCCAAAAAGAATAGTAAAGAAAAAACATTTTAAAATTTCTCAGCAAATTGGCATGATGATATGATGAGCAAAATATTAATGTTAATATTAAGAGTTATTTATTTTTAGTTGACCCTACTAACAGCTTGTTTGTACAACTGGCATGAGTCCCATTGTGTGACTCCTTCGGGTTAAACAAACATGCTGAATGCATTTTCTTCCACCTTTGTTTGCCATTCATTTATGCTAACTTTTTGTCTTTACTGCCACCAACTGTCAACTGGTGGAATGACAGGAATGTGTGAACAGTTCCTGCGTCCTTGTGGTTGTACATGATACAAACAAAACAGGGATTTCTTTGTAAAAACATTGCTCCATAGTGCCACTGATGGTCTAAAACTCCACATCTTAAATTTGAATTTAAATGCAAATAGTGAACACATAATGAAGACTTCCATACCGAGGGGCAAATATAGATGGTAATAAAAAAACAGTGTCTTATGTAGTAAAGAAATTTAAAGTAAGTCTATAAAAGTGTTTTTGAATGAGTACAAAGGTTTTCACTTTTTAGTCTGTGAAACTGAACCAAACAATGTGTACCAAGCAGATTTTGACCAGGAGTTGCAACACTTTCTCACACAGATGGCCCATTTATTATCACTTTTGATAATAAATGTACTTTTTAGCAGCACTGCGGCCTGTTGTTGACTGTCTAACTGTGTTTGTGCAATCCACTCAGGCCCAACACGGCACTGCTGCTCACATCTGTTCTGTGTCTGATCTCTCAGGAAGTGATTAGTCATACAGACAAAAAAAAAAAAAAAGAATTATCTTTACTTCAAGTGAAGCCAGGCGCAGCTCAGCTTATGAGTTGCTTCCTATCAGACTTGGTTTCTCCTTTTAGTTCTGCAAAGAAATTATTTTGTTTCTCATCCAAACTGTTTGAATTTCAATTGTTTCTCCCTGTCTGTGGCACCAGCTGAGGAAACTCATCAGTGACTTCTCTATCTTCATGTCCATAATGACGTTCGTCGGGCTTGATATGTTGATGGGACTCAAAACTCCCAAGCTAATTGTCCCAACAGAATTTAAGGTATAGAAAATAATTTTCAAACTGTCATTCAGAAGTAAGATAACTATTTAAAAGATTATCTGCTCTTACAAAGTTATAGACTGCGCAAGTAAATCATGGCATTAGTTTTAGTGGTCATTTTTAGTGTAACAAAACATTCTTTCCCAGACTGGATTATACAGGGTATGTTTTTTAAAGGTTAAAATGTTCAACAAATACAAATATGTTTATAATTAAATAATTAGATTTATTCCCTTAATTACTGAATTTGTACTGATTCTGTAGAAAATGTTCATGTGCCACTGAACATGCTCAGTTGTGGAAATAAAATGGGTTCTCCTCTCCCACTAGCCAACTCGACCTGGCCGTGGCTGGCTGGTGATGCCATTTGGAAAGAACCCATGGTGGGTATATGTGGCCAGCTTTGTCCCTGCCCTCCTTGTCACCATCCTCATCTTCATGGACCAGCAGATCAGCGCTGTCATTGTGAACCGCAAGGAGAACAAACTTAAGGTAGGTGTACTACCACTATGTACTGTATACTGCTATATGTTTACCACTGAAGAAATACAAAGCCTTCAGAAAACTCATATTAAGTCAGAATTAGACTTTAGATTTGTATGCGTTTCCATTTTAACATATTTATGGATACTGATCTTTTGTTATTAATATACTGTAAAATGACTTTGAAAATACAACAAAGCAATTTCAGATATTAGCTGATTATTCTTGGGTCATGAAATCTTATTGTTTTGTTATTGAAAAATGAAAAATGATCTATGTCTGGTTTCCCTGGCAGAAAGGCTGTGGCTATCACCTGGATCTATTCTGGGTTGGTGTCCTGATGGCTGCCTGCTCCTTCATCGGCCTGCCCTGGTACGTTGCTGCCACCGTCATCTCCATCGCCCACATCGACTCTCTGAAGATGGAGAGCGAGTCAAGTGCTCCTGGAGAGCAGCCTCAGTTCCTTGGGGTCAGGTTGGTCCACAGTAAAATAAAAGCACAGAACACAGAAATAAACAGAAAACTGTAACTTGGGATTAATCCCGTCATACTCTTGTTGGCAATATCAGAGTATGAGAATTTGCTTTGTGGCTGAAATGCAGCAAAGCCTTGTGAAATTGACTTGACGGTCTCTTGTGTATATTTCATCAATGTCCAATATACAGAGAACAAAGAGTGACAGGCATTTTGGTGTTTGTTCTCACCGGAGTTTCCATCTTCCTCGCTCCAATACTTAAGGTAGGAAGTACATGGTGTGTTTGCTCTGGATTTTTGTTTCCTATAACTTGTAATCAAGGTTGTAGTGGAGGGTGACACCATCTAAATTCAGCTTACTGAGTGCTTTAGACTGACTGATTTAAAACCTGTACAAATGCTTTTCTGAAAATATAACTGGTCATATTATTGATCATTTCTCTTACCATCTTTGTCGGTGTTATTATTTTCCACTCATTATTACAGAAGCTCAAAGTGTTCAGTATTAAAAAAATGAATGAAATATCATGAAATAAATTATCATGAATAAATTGAGTCAAATATATATAAAAAACAACAAATTGTGAAATAATGAAAAATTCTTAAAACTCAACTCATTATTTTGAAATTCATTTTCATTATTATTCAACAGCAATTATGTAATAATAACAACATAATGATAGTTTCATTGGAGTGAATTTTTATTGTATTATCAAACTATTTATTTCATAGTTACTCATTTCTTTATTTAATATTGAACACTCTGGGGTTCCACAAATCACCACCTGTAGTGTAGGCAGTCTAGAAACTTAAACAAGTTGCGAACTGTCTAAACATTTTACATGTTGCCTCTCCTTCCTTTTGCTTGTAGTTCATCCCCATGCCTGTGCTGTACGGTGTCTTCCTCTACATGGGCGTAGCCTCTCTCAGTGGAATCCAGGTACGCTGTGTGCCAGCTGTTGAGGTTATTTATCATATTAAATTGAGTTATTGTGGCTGGACATCTTACTTATTGCATATCTGACAGCAGGCGGGAAGTGGCTTATTTAGATCTGCCAAGCAAACAAGCAAGCAGACAGGCAGACATGATCTGCAGTGTCCATACAAACCATAGAGACAACAGAATCACATGGGAAAAAAATTGTATAAGCTGAGTTGCCCAAGATATCAAATTGTTGACTGAATATATAAACTGCACTTGTCCTGATTGTGTCTGAGGCTCTGATGGGGTTGTGTTATAATAACCAATAACTAGAGTATAAATTTCACTGATGCATTTAGATGAGTTTGTGATAGAGCAGGTGCTACTTGGAAACTTTCCTGCAACTCATTGCACACTGGCAAGCAGAGCGCTGACGCATACAAATCTCCCCTGAATGATTTGTGATTAATCATTAATATGAGAGGTCTGCATGTAGTTAACCTGTGCCACTCAGACCTTATGCTCTTCTCTTCAATCTGCCCCGTCTCATCGTCCTCCACAGTTCTGGGACAGGATTAAGTTGTACATGATGCCATCCAAGCACCAGCCAGACTTTTCTTTCCTCCGTCATGTTCCTCTGAGGAGAGTACACCTGTTCACACTGGTCCAGATCATCTGTCTGGCTGTGCTCTGGGTCCTCAAATCAACGTTCTTGGCCATCATCTTCCCTGTTATGGTATGTGATGGAGCAGGCTTGCATATCAACACAGGTTCTGAGGGATCCTGTGTTGTTATTATTGTGAGTGCATGAAGACGGGCGGCAGTAGAACACATTTTCTTCTTTTTTTGTTTTTTGTTTTATTTGGATTGGTTATGTTTTTCTTTTTGATATTATATGTATTAAGTATTTACTTATTTATGTTTTTGTATTTTGTTTAATTTTTTATTTTTTTTTCCCTTGTTGGATGCCTGTAATTTAATTCACTGGTCTTAAATTGTTTCCATATTATCTATTTTGACCTATCACATTCATATTTTTGTTTGCAACTGAGTCTCATTGAAGGCTTTAAATGGGCCATGAAGTATTACAGTTAAAAAAATTATAAACAGTTTCAAACTTTAAAACTGTTCATATCAAAACTGAAGTTAGAATCTTATAATATAAAGAAACAGGTTTAATAAAGGTACATTTTTAAGAGTGTAAACATTAACATTTGATTTCACTGTATATACCAGGGAGCCAGACATGAATGTTACTAGGAGTTAAAACAAGGCTTGTGTGTCTGTGTATTTCTGTGCCAACCCCTCAGATCCTGGGTCTGATGGTTGTCCGGAAGATGCTGGACATGGTCTTTTCCCAGCATGACCTGGCCTGGCTGGACGACCTCCTGCCTGAGAAAGAGAAGAAGAAGAAGGATGACGATAAGAAGAAGGGTAAAGAGAAGGAGAAGAAGAAGCCCAAACCACACGACAGTGAGGAGGAGGTGAGAAACTCAAGCTTCTGCTGCCCCCTGTAGGAATAATGAATCATGAGACGAGTTTCTGATCTGTGTGTGTTACACGTGTGTGTGCTTTCTCACAGGACAAGTACCACCCCTACTCCAACCACTCACCCAGCTCAGAGTCAGACTTGGATCGCAGGTACTGTGTCCTCAAACTGCACATCCCTTACAAAGATCTCGTATATCCTGATGTTGCAGAGACTCAGTGGGGAGCGTACTGCCAGCCTGCTGACACACACAGTGCTCTTTAACACACTAACACACAAACACACGCACAAGCTCTCTATTACACACACATAACTTGACACCCATTGTGGTCCTGTGTGCATATGAACATTCAGTCATTCACAGGAAATGTGCACACACACACAAACTCTCACACACACACACACACACACACACACAAGCACATTGACAACAAACCAGTCTGTTGAATTGGCTAAAAACAACAACGCATACCTGACCACTTGAGATCAGATCACTGAAGAAGCATGTTAATGCAGGTCTGAACGGGGCCTATGTAACAAATATCTCAACTAAAACAGAAACTTTCTGCATGGTTAGATCCCACTACAGGTCCATGATAATATGTTTTGTAATTTGAGAGAACTAAACCTTTAAAATATGGACAAAACAACACATTATAATTTAACAGCTTATCAAAAGTAAAAAAAAACCGATCACAGCAAACTTTAACCTGTTATTACAAATCAAACAACAGGGTAGACACAGTAGCATGAAAATAGCCCATAAGGGATCTTACTTTGTTATGGTGTTGCATTGCATTGTGTTATGCTGCCTGAAATACCCCCCTCCCCGATGAAGAACAAATTATTAGCTCTATTGTGTTATGGGCTGGTCATTTTCAGATTTTTTTAATCAATGTAATCAAACACATGTTCACTTTTATGGCTGGACACATGAATCACTATTGGAGTCAGATTATTTACATGTAATATTGTGACCACAGTCCAGTTTCCCCTTATTGTCATGTTTGGGCTCAGTCTCCTCTCCATGCACTTTAAGGCAATGCAGATGACTGTAATGTTATTAACTGTATAATCCTGCTGCTGCTCTTCCTGTGTCATGTGCTACATGTCCAACAGTATGTGCACGGCACTGCCCTTTGTACAAAAAACTGTAATTCTTCATTGTTAGAGATCAACTCCAAAAGGCAGTGACTGTGAGGTGAAGGGTGATGAATTCAAATGCATGCTGTGTAGTTTTATCTGTGTCTCAAAGCCACTGATCAGGGTTCTGTGAGGATTAATATATGTGGAGTTTAAATAGAGGAACAAAACTAATGTGTTGTATATCTAGAGCATATTTATTGATACATTTATTGTAGGCTATTTTGAACTGTATAATCATCCACATGCAACAAGCATCATTGTTTTGGTTGTTTCTTTTTCCTTCATGTGCTGAATCTGTTAATAAAACCAACCACACCTGCATGTGAAACGTAGCCTGACCCCTAGCTTCCTGCTCTATGAACTGCCCTCACCTGGAGCCACAGCAGTTTCAATGGAATGATTTTGCATTGAAAGTGCAGCCTTTACTCATTTTGCTAAACATTTAAGCATAAATACTTTGTTTGACTGTTTTTTATCCTTTGTGGGAAATTTGGAGTTTCAAAATTGCCCATCATGTCTGCATTGCTTTAAAAGAGGCATGGTTTGGAATTGACATTGTAACTGATTGATATGAATTTATTTTGTCAACTGTGGATAGATAAGATTATGGTTTGTGATTTTGTTTTATTGAAAGATTTCTGCGTACCTAGAATCCATTTCTGTCACCAAACCCTCCAAACTCAGTTCTTTGGCAAAGTACAACATTTTTAAAGAGATACAGCTTCCACTTTAAGCTCTGCATTCAGTCATTCTTTAAACCAATAATGTGACAACAAGCACTGACTGACTGAGCACAAGTAAACATAAGAACTTAGGTGCAAAACTTAAAGTATCAATTGACGTCAAAGTCAAAACCAGTGCATATTTAATTTTGTACTAGTAAATATTCATATTTAGAAAATCAGGTTTTGTTTAATAAAATATAGTAAAAACTTACGTATCCTAGTCATCAGCCCCAATCTTCACTGTGAGCCGTTGTGGCCACAAACAACCACTGCAGCAGCTCATTAAACTCATTAGTTTATTTTCTCTCGTTCATCACTGACGTGAGCTGCTGTAGTTTCTGCCTGGGGTCATGACCCCTCATGGCTGAGCTCCTCCGCCCTGCCCAGTAGCCCCTCGGTTTATTTGGCTGTCGGTGTGTATGGTAACTGGAGCTTGCCCTTTCTCAGCATCACCCTCCACCTGAAGATCTCCTGCCCGTCATCTCCGGCCATGCCCATGGGCCGAGGAATGGCCTGTCCCGTGCCCCAGGTCAAGATTGAGATGGAGTCGGACTATGACTCGGACATCGACCACCACCGGCCCCGGGACATGAGCAGTGAGACCACATTATAAAGCTGAGACACGGCGTCTTGTTGACAGAGCAATGCACATTATGTGGGCAGACTACTGAATGCAGCCAGTGCTGACCCACAGACAGTACGAGGTGGCACAGACTGACAGCTGTGTGCATACTGACACCTGAACAGACTGATATGGGACCGATGCAGTCAATGCAGCTGGGGAAGTTAAAAGTTTTAATGCACCTGCATTTAAACTGGTGCAATCTTGACAAATTCTGCTCTAAATAGTTTATTGGAAACTGAATTTATTTATTTACTTGTATGATGTAAATGGCCCTAATGAAAGAGGAAATATTTATCTGTATAGAATGATATATTTGATGTGAAAATATGTATCTTTATTATTACTAGCTACATTGATATTGTACTATTATTGTAATTATTTTAAATCCAAGCTAATCTTGAAATCAAACCAAAACTTATTGTACAATAATTTCACATCAGCCTGTGTGAACAGTTTGATTTTGAAACAGGAAATGTGAAAACAAGCTCCGAGTTAGTAACAGAACTATTTAACATCAAGTTGTAAAGTCAGCTGTACAAAGCCATGCCTTTTACTGTAAGTTAGTTTTTGCAAATTTGTGTTTTGGTGTGTGTTTGAATATGCTGCAGTGTGCCTCTGATCCCAGAGAACCAGCTCTGCTTTTCCCTGTTTCCCTCCAGTTCAACTCTCAGCATTGGCACATTTACCAGGAACAAAAAGAAACAACCAAAAAGTCCTGATGTTGTGATGTTGCTGAAAAGCATCACTTTATTTTGCAAGATGTAGTGTAACATGTTCATGTTTGTTTTTACTCTCCACAACTTTGTACGAGAACATAATTAACTCTCAGCACAACACTAAATTCATATGGCAATAAAAAACAAATGCACAAAGGATGGATATTCATGAATTGATAGATATAATGTATGTAATTAAAATATTATTATTCCAAATTATGTGTGTTGTCTTAAGTTGAACATGGTGATTTTTATCCATTCTGTAGCAGAACTGAGAAATCTGTCCTGGCTGTGTCAAAAGAGAAATACAGATCATCAGAAATATATGTTCATTTCCATTCTTCCTAATCCAGAGATCTGATCAACTATTTTCTATATTGTTATTTTGCAAAAGTTGAGTATTGGCCAGATATGACTCATCAACAATTTAATTATAGAATTCAAGTTTCCTGTGGACTTTTTCTTATACAAACAAAAGTTTCCTTTCTCATTTCCTTTCTCATAAAACATTTGCAAAGCCAAAATTTTTAATTTATTCAAATCCTGCATTGGTTACATCTATGTTTGCTAGCTTGCAGTCTTGCCTTTGTTGGCACACTGCCTCACTTCTTGGAAAAGTACGAAGCCAGCAGCCTTTATGTGTATGACATTTAATTTTTGTGCATGCTACAAATAAAACAGGGATCCACTGATACAGTGCTCTGTAGCACTACTAATGTGCACAGGGTGCATTTAAATGTTCCTGCTAATTTCATTTAATTGAGTGCCACTGCAACACTGACCTCATGTTACCTGATACAAAAAGGACAATTTTTTTTTTTGTTTTAAAAAAAAAAAAGAAGGGGTTTAGTAATTTTAGATTTAGGGAAAGAGGACACATTTTTTGTTGAGTTTTAGTTTATTTCTTTGATAGGGAGAATGCAATTTAACATTTCAAAACAGAGCATGAAACTGATGTGTTGCACAAACACTTTATAGCTATTGCTAATTCGTGACTCCTGTCCCTCCCCCCTGAATTAGATCAATACTCAGTTTAAGTAAAGAAAAAGATTGGCAAAGCGCTTATTTTAAAATAAACCTTCTCTAAATAATCTTTGGCACAAGTAACAATCACATTGTACGTAAACACAGGGGTGTGACCAGTGTGTGTTTTTTTTGTTTTTTTTTAAATATAACTGGATCATTAGGAAACTAAATTGAAAGTCTGAAGCCCAGAATTATAGTAATATCACTATCTTTTAATAGTACAAATAATATATATTAATCATTCCAATTTGGAATACAGTAAAATGTGTCATTAGAATTAATGTTTTTCTACTGTCACCCAGTGTAATCTTGGTTAACTCTACAACCATGAAACTACAGCAGCAAATCTGTCTATTCAACTGCATCCCCAAACAATTTAGATCAGATGAACAAAAATCATCGTTCCTACAGCATCAGCAGGAGGGAGCAGCCTGCACCGCTGTCTGTCAGTATCCTCTTCCAAAACACCTGGGGAAGCCAAACTCGCAAATTTCAATCTTACACACAATGTCTTTTATAAAAGACCTGTAGCAGCTGGATACACTACGTCAGCACACAGGAAACGTTGAGTGAGGCGTTAAAGTGTTTGGTGAACCCATCAGCGAAGCCCTCTCCCTCCACCAGTGTCGGCTTCCTGTTGCACATGGGGCACAGTTTGTTGCGTTCCTGCGACGCTCTCATCCAGATGATGAGGTTCCAGCGCTGGCCGGAGGAGATGGGCAGGGCCCCGTGCATGTGTTGGCCCCGGTGGAGGAGGCCCTCGGTCACCCTGTGTTCAACCTCTGAACACTCTGTGTCACTTAAAGGAACCTGCAGGGGGCAACAAACCACTGGTCATGAGAGCATTTCTACACTATCACTACACGTTTTATTAGCAGGATTTATTATCATGGAAATTGTCTTAAGCTCATAACTTTTCACCATGGAAATTACTAATATTATTAACAATAATAAAAACATAGCCTATATTGCAAGGCGTAATGTCAACAATAAATGTATATGTACAGGCAAAATCTTTTTTTACTTATTTTTTTTATCATTATGTAAGTTTTGGACAGGTGTTTATTTTCAATAAAACTAGGAATTCAGTTATAGTTATAAGATATTATAAAAATAAAAATATTATTAACTTTAATGTCTTGTGTTGTATTATAAATCTAATACTCTTAATGGGTAAATACACTGAGCAATATATATATATATATATATATATATATATATATATATATGTATTTTATAATATATAATATCTATCTTATCTTATATCTTTTTAATAGAAATTTAATTACAGTTACTCCTTAAGACTAACCCCAAACAAAAAATCGTGTACATTTCTGTATTTGCTTACTGTTTATGTGAATACCTGATAAATGTTTATATTTATTCTTTTATCATTATGTATTTATTTACTCCACTTAAACCTATATGGTGTTTATTTGCACAACAATGCACCATGTATCCAGGAGCTGAAAATATATTCATGTTTGTTAATGTAGGTAGTGGTCGATGTGGTGGTTGTAGGTGTGGTGATGGTAGTAATAATAGTATAATAGTAGATCACTATAACCATACAGTCACCTGTCTCATGTCACCAAAATAAAGGTTTCCCTCCGTGAATTCCTTCCCCAGCGAAACATTAAGGGTGACCTCTGCATTGTCGTAGTGGTAGCTCAGGTCCAGGTCTTCATTCATGTCATATTTGACCACAAAGGCCTTGTGGCTATCCAGACAGCGGCCCCCACAGTCTGGGTACAGCAGGGAGGTGAGCGGGTGAAGGTACTGCTCACGGAGAGGCGTGAAGAATCCCTCGTCAAAACCCAGTTCATTCAGGAGGACCTGGGGAGGGAGAGAATCAAAAGGATATCATGAATAAAAAATAAAAAGCTCTTTCATGGCTTATACTTAAAAGATATAATATGCAGGTTTTTCCTAAACTAGAAATGTGTGGAAGTGTATTTATCTAGACAAGAGCCTGTATTTTCTAATTTTCTTCTTATTTTGCTGTGTATGGGACATTTCTGGGCTGCAGCCTTTGGCCTGTGGGTGTTTGGCCCCCAGCCAGTAACAGGTTGCAGGGTGTGACGGACTCTATAGAAACACAGTGACCAGGTTACATCACTGTCTCTCTCCTCTGCTCTCTGTCATGGAGCTGCATTCACTCAAAATCCATCAATGCGGCACGGTCCTGCAGGATTGTGTGTTGGTGTGGGTGTGTTTATTTATATTGTAGAAATTAATGAGTTTTCTGAATTTTGAATGGTGTGTTTACAAACAGCAACAACAAATCTTGCAGATTATTCCTTTTTAAGGTTTTTGCTGAAGAAAAAAAATCCAAAGCCATTCCCTGACTCAAAGTCCCTGCATGTAATTCATGACCAATGCGGCCATGGCAGGCCAAGGATCCAAATGTCAGGGCACAATAAAGATGAAACATGAATGAGTGAGCAATGATTAAATGGTGCTTTAAGGGCTTTCAGCCAGTAGACATAGACACATTACCCCATAATGGTTCATGGTGTTGGGTCTTCCTTTAGGGGCTGAAGACTGCTCAAAGTGCTCCAGCTCCTCCACCAGCTCCTCACAGAAGCTCTTCTCAAACACAGGGAAGCGATACACTTGTGGAGCTAAAACAGAGAGATGGGAATCAATCAAAGATGATCCATGTAGCATTTTCATAGTTAAATATATCATTGTTTATTCAACATAAACAAATGACCGTAAGCCTCTGTTAATACTTTAAGACCCATAAACTTTGCTAATTCCTGTTCTTGCTTCATATAACTGTTGTATAACTAGGGTTGCAAAAAAAACAATTACCTTAATTGCTGTTTAATCTTCAGATCAATTTTGAATATTTGTTTGGTCATTAGGGTCAAATGACATACTTAACATATTTGACTCTGTCACTTTTTATTTCATGGACTTAAAAAAACAAAAAGATTGAACAGTAATTGTGGACATGTTTGGCCACCATTCTGCAGGTAAAACACTCAACTTCATCATCTCATTTTGTCTTAATTGACTCATCAGAACTTGTAATGCAGGTAAATTCTCTGACTCTTCAAACCTTGTGGTGACACTCAACATCCATGGCTGAGGCTCTGAAAATGAAGCTAATTGATGTCTACAAATCAGCAGAGCTTTGGTCTCCGGTAGAAAATGAAAGCGCACTCCAGCCCACCTGCCTCCTCCTCCAACAAGCCTAAGAGGCTGTGTTCACTGGGGTCGCCGCTTCGACACAACTCGACAATCTGCTTGAACTTCGGAGTGAGGTAAGACTCCTGAGGAGAGTCGGAGCGCAGACGCGTCTTAGCAAAGTGTTCATGACGCATTATAAACGACACTGTAAGCAGAGACGGGTGCAGTAAATACCTGCAGATGGTAGACATGAGGATGGATCGGCTGGTAAACGTCTTTTATAACAGCAGCTCTCTCAGCAGACGTCACACTGAGACGCCTTCGCCTGTCCACTTCCTGTGAAACCTAAACAGAACAGACTCACAGTTACAGTCCGGTAGAGATGGTGAGTTAACTGCAGAAGAAAAAGGTGAGTTACCTCATGATCCCGACTACAAGAGAAAATGTCTTATATTGATCACCAATAATTATGTGATAATATGGGGGTCATCATGAGGTGTGGATCTACTAACTGTATGCTATGCAATTTTAGCTCTGTTCTCTACCAGGATGAGACCAACTAGACAATCAGGTGATAAAACAGTGCAACCAACATAACAATTAGTTATTTCATTACTGATTAATGTGACTGTGTATATTTTGATAAATTGATCCATAATTTATATAAATTGTATGAAAATAATGAAAACATATCAATCACAGTTTCCTAGAGTCCAAGGGGAAGTCTTCAAGTTACAGTCTGACCAACATTGGATATTTCAGGCCGATACTGATGTAGATATTTGGGAATAAAAAACAAAACAACAGATAACAGTGTATGGGCCCATAGTAATTTTTCACATAAACATAATACATAAACTATTAATCTTGATCTGGATCTTTTGGATTTTTTTTTTCTTACTGTGACCTCAATATCCCTCACTGCCACACAAAATGGGACGTTTTACAATGTGAGAATCAACTTGTCAGTGCTATCTGGTGGAGAAATGACTCATTTTTTGTAATGCTGTGTCTCAAATCGCATACTTCCATACACACACTTGTTATTTTGAGTCCTTAAGTGTGTTCACAAGTACAACATGCAGAGAACTACAAGCACCTGGATGCTGCGCTCAAAATGGTCAAAAGGTTTAGTGTAAAACAACGGACACTTCTCACCCTATAACGTTGCCATCTTGGCTTCGTAGTGGAAGTGGAGGGACCGCCAATGTTGTGAAAATGACGACCGTGGAGACTGCAGCTGTCACAGTGGACACCACACCATATGTATATTATATTTATCTACACAAATGTTTTTGTCACAAAGTAGTTTGATTTGGGACAACACTGCTATGTTGAAATTCAGTGTGTGGATGAAATGACTATCATTAGCGAGATGTTTGAGGGTTTTGTCTCTTCAACATTTTAAACCTGATCACTGACCAAACAAATAAAGTCATGTCATGATGCACTGAAGCTTTAGCGATGTCACTAATTTGTAGGTCGCTTTGCATAAAAGTGTCTGTCAAATGAGTAAATGTGATGTAATGTCAGGAATTACTGTAAAGCTGTTTTTGGTTTTAATGGTAAGGCACCGACACACACGGAGTGAAAACACACACACACACTGCTGTCGTTACCTCGTGCAGCACATCCTCAAACTGTTGGTCCGTGACGCAGCCGAGCCTCCTCAGCAGCTGCGTAGCAATAATGAACATGAGAGATACACAGATTACAAAAAGGGTACGTCACCGCAGCTACTGTCTGTGCATTGATAATGTAACTGATATCCACTCACAGCATGATAGTCCAGCCTGAACTGCTGCTCCGACTCAAAGCGAACATGGAGTTTGTAGTCCTTCAGGAAAATGTTATCAGTCGTGAAACAGTTACAGGTGTAAAACTGAGACTTTCCTTCTTCCTCGGTTTTCATCACTACCTGTTTAAAATGAATTATCCTACTAAAATACACAGGAAAACATAATAATGCCACCAACGATGTCGACTCACAAGCTAGACGTCTACTCGTGTGTGATCAACAACAAACACAACACTTCCGGTTCCAGTTCGCAAAATAAAAGCGTCATATCCACAGATCCAAAATTGACTACATTAACTGTTTCAGACAGAAAAAATAGCCACTAGCATCCGAGTGTATATTCCTACTAACTGTAAGCAACCACAGAACCTCAAAAGATATTTTGCAATCATCAGGAAGAGAGCACTTAATGCCGACGAAGCTAAATGCCTTAGGGTTACAGTCAAGCCATTGCGCGCACACCTGTTTTTTTTATTACAGGAAAAGAAACATGACATTGCTCAAATTTAAGGCTATGCTGTGCTAAAAGTGTAATCTGTTTGTCTGTTTAAAAAATATATTTTGAAGAGGCTCACAGGAACATTGGTCGGATTTGACGCTTAAATTGCTAGCTGCCATTTTTGTAATTATGAGCGGTT
Source organism: Seriola aureovittata (assembly GCF_021018895.1). Taxonomy (NCBI): domain Eukaryota; kingdom Metazoa; phylum Chordata; class Actinopteri; order Carangiformes; family Carangidae; genus Seriola; species Seriola aureovittata. The sequence continues at coordinate 4,551,005 of NC_079368.1, read as the reverse complement.
TACTGCCCTCAAGTGGTCAAAGAGTATAATTACAACGGCCTGTGTTTAAAATGTTAGGTTTCCTTTGCATTTCTTTGACTGTCAAAACAGTCAGGTGGCTCCTCTTGTGTATTTCTTCCCAAGGACTCCTCCAATCTGACCTGAAAGGTTTTCTGGAGGATTTTCTTGCTCATTTGAGGAGGTGTCAAATCAGTTCCCGTTTTTTTCTTATTTTATTTCATAAATGATAGGTTTCCTTTGCATTTCTTTGACATCTCTGTTCATGAGTCAACCATACACAAATCATGGTGCATGGTGTCCGTGGCAGGAAAACATGAAGGAAGCTGATGCACTCCAAAAAAGAAACATCATTGCACATCAGATATTTGCCAAGGAGCAACTTAACACATGACACTTAGAAATGATTTTGTGGACTGATGAAGCTAAAGTTGAATTGGTTGGGAAGAACAAACAGCACTAGGTGTGGCATAAGAAGGGAACTGAATCAGAAAACAAAAACATCATCTTAGTTGTGAAATACAGAGGAATGACCTCAGAAAGACATTAACAGCAGACATCTTAAAGACTATGTCTGAGCTGCTGCAGGTCTGAATAGTCCAAAATTCATCCTGAACAATATGCAGGTCTGATTAGCACCTACTGGAAGAGCTTGTATGAGGTTAATACTGGGACCAGTTTTTTAATCCAAGGGCCACTTATTTTTTCCACCAGCATTGTGAGTGTTTAATGGCTGTGTTCAATATAGTCACGAGCACTTATAAATGTCTGTGTATTGTTACCTTAAGTACATTGTGTTTACTATATGTATGTCTTACATAAAGATCAGATCACATTTTATGGCCAATTCATGAATAATGCATAACTTTTCTAGCTACTGTTTAACCCTGAGGAGTGTAGTATTCAGTAGAGAGCATTCAGTGTGTGTGTGTGTGGAATCCTCATTATGACGTCATTCTAAGTTCTAATCATTATGACTATCAAAGCCACTTTAGAATGTCTGTCTCCATATACCTGACAAACAACCTGGCAGCGACACAGTGGATCGGGGCACAGCTGCTGAGACATCTCAGAGTTTTCCTTCACTATTGAAGTTTTTTCTTAACTTTCTGAGACCTGTAGCTGCTCGAGAAACAAAGAACATTTTCTGTCATTTGTGGAAAAGGAAGAATACACATTATGACCGTCATTTAATGACTGTCATGATATAGCTTCTGTTATTGGATTAGTAAATTAGTTTTGCAAATCAAATTAGTAAAGTCTCACAGCAAGTAGGTGTGGTAGTTGTTTGACTTAGGCAACTGTCATCTGGTGAGACCACAGACAAGATGGCAGATGCCTAAAAGAAAAAAAAAGCGACATGTTGCTTGACTTTGACCTGCTCTGGATGTGGATTCGGAAAACTTAACTGCAAAATCCTGGATATAACTTCTAAAAGGTAAGGATCGACGTGCTGATTAAGAGATTTCATTTGAATCATTACTGTAAAAGAAAGTTATATTGATGACTGTAATGTTAAGTGATGGTGTGTGACCTGAAGGGTATTGGTGGGCTGCAGTGCTCTTCTTATTTTTTCACTTTCTCCATTTTTTCTCTCACAAAACCTACAAGATTTTCTGCTTTTTTTTCTAATATATTTTCATCATTTGAAATGATTTTACTGTCAAGACACCTTCAAGCCTTGGAAGATGGTCCCTCTTGTGTAGTTCTTCCCAAGGACTCCTCCAATCTGACCTGAAGGGTTTTCTGGAGGTTTTTCCTGCCCACATGAGGGAGGTGTCAAATCAGTTTCTATTTTTTTAATCATTATTTTATTTAAAAGTAATATTTTATTTACATTTCATTGACTGTCAAGTAAGTTTCCAGTTTTTCTCTTATTTCATTTTTTAAAATGTTAGGTTTCCTTTCTGTTCTTTGATTGTCAAGACACCTTCACGCCTTGGAAGAAGGCACCTCTTGTGTGTTTTTTGCCAAGGATTTCTCCAACCTCACCTGAAGAGGTTGTTGTGAAGATATCCTTGTACACTAGAAGGTGTCAAAAAGATTTATTTATTTTACTCCTTTTACTGTTCATATCAACATCATTTCCCTTTTTGTTATTGCCAAGACGCACTGGAACTTTGTGACATTGCCGCACTTAACTATGTTTTCCAAAGATTTCCTTCTTGTTTTTGTAAAATATTTTCATCATTTGAAATGATTTTACTGTCAAGACACCTTGAAGCTTTGGACGATGGCCCCTCTTGTGTAGTTCTTCCCAAGAATGACTCCATTATGACTTTAAAGTCTTTCTGGAGGTTTTTCTTGCTCACATGAGGGAGGTGTCAAGTCAGTTTCCAAATTTTTTAATTATTATTTTATTTAAAAGTAATGTTTTATTTACATTTCATTGACTTTCAAGTCAGTTTCGAGTTTTTTTCTCATTTTATTTTTTAAAATGTTAGGTTTCCTTTCTGTTTTTTGATTGTCAAGACACCTTCACGCCTTGGAAGAAGGCACCTCTTGTGTATTTTTTGCCAAGGATTTCTGCAACCTCACCTGAAGAGGTTGTTGTGAAGATATCCTTGTACACTAGAAGGTGTCATATAAGTTCTTTATTTTCTTTATTTTATTGTTCATATCAACATCATTGCCTTTTGGTTATCATCAAGACGCCTTGGAGCTTCATGACATTGCTGTATGTGAGTATTTCTTCCAAAGATTTCCTTCTTGTATTTCCAAAACATTGTCATCATTTGAAATGATTTTACTGTCAAGACACCTTCAAGCCTTGGAAGATGGCCCCTCTTGTGTAGTTCTTCCCAAGGACTCCTTCAATCTGACCTGAAAGGTTTTTTGGAGGTTTTTCCTGCCCACATGAGGGAGGTGTCAAATCAGTTTCTATTTTTTTTTCTTATTTTGTTTTTTAAAATGTTAGGTTTCCTTTCTGTTCTTTGATTGTCAAGACACCTTCACGCCTTGGAAGAAGGCACCTCTTGTGTATTTTTTGCCAAGGATTTCTCCAACCTCACCTGAAGAGGTTGTTGTGAAGATATCCTTGTACACTAGAAGGTGTCAAAAAGATTGATTTATTTTACTCCTTTTACTGTTCATATCAACATCATTTCCCTTTTTGTTATTGCCAAGACGCCCTGGAACTTTGGGACATTGCCGCACTTAACTATGTTTTCCAAAGATTTCCTTCTTGTTTTTGTAAAATATTTTCATCATTTGAAATGATTTTACTGTCAAGACACCTTGAAGCTTTGGACGATGGCCCCTCTTGTGTAGTTCTTCCCAAGAATGACTCCATTATGACTTTAAAGTCTTTCTGGAGGTTTTTCTTGCTCACATGAGGGAGGTGTCAAGTCAGTTTCCAAATTTTTTAATTATTATTTTATTTAAAAGTAATGTTTTATTTACATTTCATTGACTTTCAAGTCAGTTTCGAGTTTTTTTCTCATTTTATTTTTTAAAATGTTAGGTTTCCTTTCTGTTTTTTGATTGTCAAGACACCTTCACGCCTTGGAAGAAGGCACCTCTTGTGTATTTTTTGCCAAGGATTTCTCCAACCTCACCTGAAGAGGTTGTTGTGAAGATATCCTTGTACACTAGAAGGTGTCAAAAAGATTTATTTATTTTACTCCTTTTACTGTTCATATCAACATCATTGCCTTTTGGTTATCATCAAGACGCCTTGGAGCTTCATGACATTGCTGTACGTGAGTATTTCTTCCAAAGATTTCCTTCTTGTATTTCCAAAACATTGTCATCATTTGAAATGATTTTACTGTCAAGACACCTTGAAGCTTTGGACGATGGCCCCTCTTGTGTAGTTCTTCCCAAGAATGACTCCATTATGACTTTAAAGTCTTTCTGGAGGTTTTTCTTGCTCACATGAGGGAGGTGTCAAGTCAGTTTCCAAATTTTTTAATTTTGATTTCATTTAAAAGTAATATTTTATTTACATTTCATTGACTGTCAAGTCAGTTTCCAGTTTTTCTCTTATTTCATTTTTTAAAATGTTAGGTTTCCTTTCTGTTCTTTGATTGTCAAGACACCTTCACGCCTTGGAAGAAGGCACCTCTTGTGTATTTTTTGCCAAGGATTTCTCCAACCTCACCTGAAGAGGTTGTTGTGAAGATATCCTTGTACACTAGAAGGTGTCATATAAGTTCTTTATTTTCTTTATTTTATTGTTCATATCAACATCATTGCCTTTTGGTTATCATCAAGACGCCTTGGAGCTTCATGACATTGCTGTACGTGAGTATTTCTTCCAAAGATTTCCTTCTTGTATTTCCAAAACATTGTCATCATTTGAAATGATTTTACTGTCAAGACACCTTCAAGCCTTGGAAGATGGCCCCTCTTGTGTAGTTCTTCCCAAGGACTCCTCCAATCTGACCTGAAAGGTTTTTTGGAGGTTTTTCCTGCCCACATGAGGGAGGTGTCAAGTCAGTTTCCAAATTTTTTAATTATTATTTTATTTAAAAGTAATGTTTTATTTACATTTCATTGACTTTCAAGTCAGTTTCGAGTTTTTTTCTCATTTTATTTTTTAAAATGTTAGGTTTCCTTTCTGTTTTTTGATTGTCAAGACACCTTCACGCCTTGGAAGAAGGCACCTCTTGTGTAGTTCTTCCCAAGGACTCCTTCAATCTGACCTGAAAGGTTTTTTGGAGGTTTTTCCTGCCCACATGAGGGAAGTGTCAAATCAGTTTCTATTTTTTTTTCTTATTTCATTTTTTAAAATGTTAGGTTTCCTTTCTGTTCTTTTATTGTCAAGACACCTTCACGCCTTGGAAGAAGGCACCTCTTGTGTAGTTCTTCCCAAGGACTCCTCCAATCTGACCTGAAGGGTTTTCTGGAGGTTTTTCCTGCCCACATGAGGGAGGTGTCAAGTCAGTTTCCACATTTTTTAATTTTGATTTCATTTAAAAGTAATATTTTATTTACATTTCATTGACTTTCAAGTCAGTTTCCAGTTTTTCTCTTATTTCACTTTTTAAAATGTTAGGTTTCCTTTCTGTTCTTTGATTGTCAAGACACCTTCACGCCCTGGAAGAAGGCATCTCTTGTGTATTTTTTGCCAAGGATTTCTCCAACCTCACCTGAAGAGGTTGTTGTGAAGATATCCTTGTACACTAGAAGGTGTCAAAAAGATTGATTTATTTTACTCCTTTTACTGTTCATATCAACATCATTTCCCTTTTTGTTATTGCCAAGACGCCCTGGAACTTTGGGACATTGCCGCACTTAACTATGTTTTCCAAAGATTTCCTTCTTGTTTTTGTAAAATATTTTCATCATTTGAAATGATTTTACTGTCAAGACACCTTGAAGCTTTGGACGATGGCCCCTCTTGTGTAGTTCTTCCCAAGAATGACTCCATTATGACTTTAAAGTCTTTCTGGAGGTTTTTCTTGCTCACATGAGGGAGGTGTCAAGTCAGTTTCCAAATTTTTAATTATTATTTTATTTAAAAGTAATGTTTTATTTACATTTCATTGACTTTCAAGTCAGTTTCGAGTTTTTTTCTCATTTTATTTTTTAAAATGTTAGGTTTCCTTTCTGTTTTTTGATTGTCAAGACACCTTCACGCCTTGGAAGAAGGCACCTCTTGTGTGTTTTTTGCCAAGGATTTCTCCAACCTCACCTGAAGAGGTTGTTGTGAAGATATCCTTGTACACTAGAAGGTGTCATATAAGTTCTTTATTTTCTTTATTTTATTGTTCATATCAACATCATTGCCTTTTGGTTATTATCAAGACGCCCTGGAGCTTCATGACATTGCTGTACGTGAGTATGTCTTCCAAAGATTTCCTTCTTGTATTTCCAAAACATTGTCATCATTTGAAATGATTTTACTGTCAAGACACCTTCAAGCCTTGGAAGATGGCCCCTCTTGTGTAGTTCTTCCCAAGGACTCCTTCAATCTGACCTGAAAGGTTTTTTGGAGGTTTTTCCTGCCCACATGAGGGAGGTGTCAAATCAGTTTCTATTTTTTTTTCTTATTTGGTTTTTTAAATTTTAGGTTTCCTTTCTGTTCTTTGATTGTCAAGACACCTTCACGCCCTGGAAGAAGGCACCTCTTGTGTATTTTTTGCCAAGGATTTCTCCAACCTCACCTGAAGAGGTTGTTGTGAAGATATCCTTGTACACTAGAAGGTGTCAAAAAGATTGATTTATTTTACTCCTTTTACTGTTCATATCAACATCATTTCCCTTTTTGTTATTGCCAAGACGCCCTGGAACTTTGTGACATTGCCGCACTTAACTATGTTTTCCAAAGATTTCCTTCTTGTTTTTGTAAAATATTTTCATCATTTGAAATGATTTTACTGTCAAGACACCTTGAAGCTTTGGACGATGGCCCCTCTTGTGTAGTTCTTCCCAAGAATGACTCCATTATGACTTTAAAGTCTTTCTGGAGGTTTTTCTTGCTCACATGAGGGAGGTGTCAAGTCAGTTTCCAAATTTTTTAATTATTATTTTATTTAAAAGTAATGTTTTATTTACATTTCATTGACTTTCAAGTCAGTTTCGAGTTTTTTTCTCATTTTATTTTTTAAAATGTTAGGTTTCCTTTCTGTTTTTTGATTGTCAAGACACCTTCACGCCTTGGAAGAAGGCACCTCTTGTGTGTTTTTTGCCAAGGATTTCTCCAACCTCACCTGAAGAGGTTGTTGTGAAGATATCCTTGTACACTAGAAGGTGTCATATAAGTTCTTTATTTTCTTTATTTTATTGTTCATATCAACATCATTGCCTTTTGGTTATTATCAAGACGCCCTGGAGCTTCATGACATTGCTGTACGTGAGTATGTCTTCCAAAGATTTCCTTCTTGTATTTCCAAAACATTGTCATCATTTGAAATGATTTTACTGTCAAGACACCTTCAAGCCTTGGAAGATGGCCCCTCTTGTGTAGTTCTTCCCAAGGACTCCTTCAATCTGACCTGAAAGGTTTTTTGGAGGTTTTTCCTGCCCACATGAGGGAGGTGTCAAATCAGTTTCTATTTTTTTTTCTTATTTGGTTTTTTAAATTTTAGGTTTCCTTTCTGTTCTTTGATTGTCAAGACACCTTCACGCCCTGGAAGAAGGCACCTCTTGTGTATTTTTTGCCAAGGATTTCTCCAACCTCACCTGAAGAGGTTGTTGTGAAGATATCCTTGTACACTAGAAGGTGTCAAAAAGATTGATTTATTTTACTCCTTTTACTGTTCATATCAACATCATTTCCCTTTTTGTTATTGCCAAGACGCCCTGGAACTTTGTGACATTGCCGCACTTAACTATGTTTTCCAAAGATTTCCTTCTTGTTTTTGTAAAATATTTTCATCATTTGAAATGATTTTACTGTCAAGACACCTTGAAGCTTTGGACGATGGCCCCTCTTGTGTAGTTCTTCCCAAGAATGACTCCATTATGACTTTAAAATCTTTCTGGAGGTTTTTCTTGCTCACATGAGGGAGGTGTCAAGTCAGTTTCCAAATTTTTTAATTATTATTTTATTTAAAAGTAATGTTTTATTTACATTTCATTGACTTTCAAGTCAGTTTCGAGTTTTTTTCTCATTTAATTTTTTAAAATGTTAGGTTTCCTTTCTGTTTTTTGATTGTCAAGACACCTTCACGCCTTGGAAGAAGGCACCTCTTGTGTAGTTCTTCCCAAGGACTCCTTCAATCTGACCTGAAAGGTTTTTTGGAGGTTTTTCCTGCCCACATGAGGGAGGTGTCAAATCAGTTTCTATTTTTTTTTCTTATTTTGTTTTTTAAAATGTTAGGTTTCCTTTCTGTTCTTTGATTGTCAAGACACCTTCACGCCTTGGAAGAAGGCACCTCTTGTGTAGTTCTTCCCAAGGACTCCTCCAATCTGACCTGAAGGGTTTTCTGGAGGTTTTTCCTGCCCACATGAGGGAGGTGTCAAGTCAGTTTCCACATTTTTTAATTATTATTTTATTTAAAAGTAATATTTTATTTACATTTCATTGACTGTCAAGTCAGTTTCCAGTTTTTTTCTCATTTAATTTTTTAAAATGTTAGGTTTCCTTTCTGTTCTTTGATTGTCAAGACACCTTCAAGCCTTGGAAGATGGCCCCTCTTGTGTAGTTCTTCCCAAGAATGACTCCATTATGACTTTAAAGTCTTTCTGGAGGTTTTTCTTGCTCACACGAGGGAGGTGTCAAGTCAGTTTCCAGTTTTTTTCTCATTTAATTTTTTAAAATGTTAGGTTTCCTTTCTGTTTTTTGATTGTCAAGACACCTTCACGCCTGGAAGAAGGCACCTCTTGTGTAGTTCTTCCCAAGAATGACTCCATTATGACTTTAAAATCTTTCTGGAGGTTTTTCCTGCCCACATGAGGGAGGTGTCAAATCAGTTTCTATTTTTTTTTCTTATTTGGTTTTTTAAATTTTAGGTTTCCTTTCTGTTCTTTGATTGTCAAGACACCTTCACGCCTGGAAGAAGGCACCTCTTGTGTGTTTTTTGCCAAGGATTTCTCCAACCTCACCTGAAGAGGTTGTTGTGAAGATATCCTTGTACACTAGAAGGTGTCAAAAAGATTGATTTATTTTACTCCTTTTACTGTTCATATCAACATCATTGCCTTTTGGTTATCATCAAGACGCCCTGGAGCTTCATGACATTGCTGTACGTGAGTATGTCTTCCAAAGATTTCCTTCTTGTATTTCCAAAACATTGTCATCATTTGAAATGATTTTACTGTCAAGACACCTTGAAGCTTTGGACGATGGCCCCTCTTGTGTAGTTCTTCCCAAGGACTCCTCCAATCTGACCTGAAAGGTTTTTTGGAGGTTTTTCCTGCCCATATGAGGGAGGTGTCAAATCAGTTTCTATTTTTTTTTCTTATTTTGTTTTTTAAAATGTTAGGTTTCCTTTCTGTTCTTTGATTGTCAAGACACCTTCACGCCTTGGAAGAAGGCACCTCTTGTGTATTTTTTGCCAAGGATTTCTCCAACCTCACCTGAAGAGGTTGTTGTGAAGATATCCTTGTACACTAGAAGGTGTCAAAAAGATTGATTTATTTTACTCCTTTTACTGTTCATATCAACATCATTTCCCTTTTTGTTATTGCCAAGACGCCCTGGAACTTTGGGACATTGCCGCACTTAACTATGTTTTCCAAAGATTTCCTTCTTGTTTTTGTAAAATATTTTCATCATTTGAAATGATTTTACTGTCAAGACACCTTGAAGCTTTGGACGATGGCCCCTCTTGTGTAGTTCTTCCCAAGAATGACTCCATTATGACTTTAAAGTCTTTCTGGAGGTTTTTCTTGCTCACACGAGGGAGGTGTCAAGTCAGTTTCCAAATTTTTTAATTTTGATTTCATTTAAAAGTAACATTTTATTTACATTTCATTGACTTCAAGTCAGTTTCCAGTTTTTCTCTTATTTCATTTTTTAAAATGTTAGGTTTCCTTTCTGTTCTTTGATTGTCAAGACACCTTCACGCCTTGGAAGAAGGCACCTCTTGTGTATTTTTTGCCAAGGATTTCTCCAACCTCACCTGAAGAGGTTGTTGTGAAGATATCCTTGTACACTAGAAGGTGTCATATAAGTTCTTTATTTTCTTTATTTTATTGTTCATATCAACATCATTGCCTTTTGGTTATCATCAAGACGCCCTGGAGCTTCATGACATTGCTGTATGTGAGTATTTCTTCCAAAGATTTCCTTCTTGTATTTCCAAAACATTGTCATCATTTGAAATGATTTTACTGTCAAGACACCTTCAAGCCTTGGAAGATGGCCCCTCTTGTGTAGTTCTTCCCAAGGACTCCTTCAATCTGACCTGAAAGGTTTTCTCGAGGTTTTGCCTGCCCACATGAGGGAGGTGTCAAGTCAGTTTCCACATTTTTTAATTATTATTTTATTTAAAAGTAATATTTTATTTACATTTCATTGACTGTCAAGTCAGTTTCCAGTTTTTTTCTCATTTTATCTTTTAAAATATTAGGTTTTTTTTTTCTTTGATTGTCAAGACACTTTGAAAGTGTGTACTGGAAGTATGAGTGAAATAACATTACATCACAACATTAATTGTTATTTTTAATACTATTATTATTATCATCATTATTGTGTTTAGTTCCATTCTTTTTTAAAGGAGCGTTTGCAGTAAGTACTTGTGTTTGTCAAGTAGTGGCGCTAATGCAAAAAAATCTACCGGCTAAATTCAACAGTAGAAGAAGACGCAGAGCACAACTCACGCTTTGTGTCTTCATCCTGTTTGTGATTTTGTTGTGGATTTGTCTTCGTTACCAGCAGCAGCAGCAGCGCTGTTTCTAAATATGCCGATTGGTATTCAGCATATTTATGTTTATCGAGGTGTGTAATTGCTCTTATTTGTGCTAATTTTTAAGTCTGAGCTGAAATGTTAAGCGTGGAGTCGTTGCAAGTTGCTGAGGAGGAGGTGGTTGAATCCAGCTCCAATAAACTCGGTGACATTTACACTTTAGTGGCTAAAGGCTGTTTGCCCCAGACGATGAATCCTTTACGAAAGAAGAATCTCAAAAGATACGCCCAGAAGTTTATCGTTGACGGTAAGAGTTATATTAAAACTTGAATTTACTAGTGGCAAACACTGAGTATGCATTGCTATCCTCGAGCTCTACTGTCTATTGACATGACGTACTTCGATTCACAAAACTGCCAATTTAAACTTCCCTGGGTTGTCAGAAAGTGTGAACCTTCTAGGACATAACAAAAGATATTTTATGAATCTGACTGAGTCGGTAGAAAATTCGGCTCATTGACTTAGTGGCTCACCATAACCAGTACTCTGTATCAGTTAACTCTCAACTTCTAAAACTAGCTATTGGTGCTAACTAAGTTATATTGCTTAGGGGAAAGAGTTATGGCAAAAACATCTAAACTACTTTTAAAAGTTTACATTTTCAGGAGATACGTTGTGTTCGGTAAATTGAGTATATGCCGAATTGAAGAATGAACCTCAAATGCTTCCAGCAACTCCAAAGTTATATTCAATCAAATATCCAGCTTTTCATATAAACACGACTACGTTAAGTACAAATATTTTTCAACTGAGCATGGTGTCATGTTCTTTCTGTATGCCTGGAGTCGCTCTCTTACACATTTGTCTGCATTCAGTAGTAGTCTTCTGTCTGGGGGTTTTTAAACCTTGCTTACACTGTCAATAATTGTCAAATATCTCACACATCCCCTTCATTCATATTTTTATTCAAGAGGGCAAGTTGTACTATGTGGGACCCAAGAAAGAGGAGAAGAGGGAGGTGGTGATTGAGGCTGAGAGGAAGAGGCAGATTTTTCTTGACTGCCACTTCAACGACATCGGCCATCACCTGGGCCAAAAGAAGACTGTCCACAGAATCCAGAGCAAGTACTACTGGCTTGGGATCATCAAGGATGTAGTGGATTGGGTACTTAAATCTTTGTTTGGCTCAGTTAATATCACAGGGTACTACACTGATAATATGATAACTGTTTCCTGCCTGTTCCAGATTAAAGTGTGTGAGACCTGTCAGAACACAGAGAGGAATAAAAACCTGGCAAGGACGGTTCGGCCTATAAAAGTGGACACACCTTGGGATATTGTTGGGATTGACATTATAGGTTTTTGCCTCAATTAAATCAACATATAACATTTTTCTGTTTTTTAATTTATTTCCTTAGTTTCACACCTGTTTTGTTTTTCTCTTCCCCAACAGGACCATTTCCAGAGACACAGCAAGGCAACACTCATGTTACAGTCCTCATCGATTACCTCAGTAAATGGCCAGAAGCATTTCCAGTGCAAAAGACAGATGCTTTCTCTGTTGCAAGATGCATTTCCAAATGTATATACAGGTAAAATACATAAAACCTTGAATAGTCACTGGGGTTGAAATGAGATCTAAATCTAGGCCACTACTTGTAGTTTAATGCATGTTGATATCCTCAGTTTTAAGATATTTTTAACCTGAAATTGCACTAAATCTGTTCTCTGCTGAATTAGGTTTGGTGCCCCTAAAACAATAGTGTGCATGCAGAATGCTGACTTCTGTGATGAGGTGAGCTGTGAATCACAAAGTTCATTTGAAATAAACCGATCAGAGATTGTGGTACTGCTGTGGGTCAGTTTTGTCAGTGCATATACGGATGTTTTCCAGGTTACGAAGCTGCTGTGCGACAGGTGGAGCATCGTGCAGAAGGTGTCTCCTCTGGATCAACCTCAGCTCAACCCGCTCCACGACTGCACGAGTCCTTTACTGAAGGAAGCTGTTGTGCAGATGGTAACAGAGAAGCAGGCGGAATGGGACGACTTTCTGGACCCTGTGCTGTTTTTGTTCAGGACGTCCACCAACCCTACGACCAAGTTCACCCCTTACTCCCTCATGTTCAACAGGAAAGCTAATTTACCTAATGAGGTAAGACTGAGGGAAGAAGCCTAACTAAGCGTGTTGGTGTCTGCTTATTACATGTCCCTTCCTGTCCTCTAGACTACACTGAGCCTGCTGAATTATGACGAACAAGAGCAGGATATGTATTCCACAAAGGAGGAGGCCTCTACATATATGACAATAATGCAAGAGCAACAGAACTCCATTAAGCAGCTGGTAATTCACATTAATTTATTTTATCTCATGAATGAAAATAATGCAGGTGTTGGAGTTCGTTCTTTGTTTGATTTTCACATGTGCGCAACCTTACATACATGCAAAACTGAGGAACGATGTTTCTCACTGCTGCGTCTTTAAAGGTCACTTGAGATGGCGTTAAGTCTGTCTTAAGACAATAGTCACATGACCTTATACTAGGGCTGGGCAGCTTTAACAGTTTTTGTTCCCTCTGTGACTGGCCACAGTTGATAGTAAACTTACATTCAACCAAGCTTGCTGTTGCATTGTTTATGTTTTCATGTGCCCCAGACGTGGTGCTTGGCATGTATCGTAACATGTTGGACATGATGTCTTCATGGTGACGTTTGTGTTGACTGTTGTGCACAGTCATGTGTATTACATGACAGAAACCTGATTCTTACACCTTTCTGTCACAGAAACCTCAGGTGTAAGAAAATATTAATTATTTAGGATACAGAGTCAACACTAGTATTACCCATGTGTCATTCAACAGCAAACCTGTGGACAGAATAATCACAAATAGATACATTTATCTGCTTTGATTTGTTAACTCATTACATAACTGTTATTTAACATATGGTAGATATGGAGGGAAATGATTCGGCTCAGATTTTTTGTATTGTTCTTTTAACATCCCTTCTGTTTTGTGCCTAAATATGTGTTTCACTTCCAGGTGCTAGCCAATATGAATGCAGCGTACAAACAAGAGAAGAAGAAGAACGCCAAACGCAGGGCACATAACATGCCCTCAATGACCTTTAAAATTGCAGACCCTCTGTTCGGTGCTGGAGACTCGCCCTCACCCAAAAAACTGAAAGAGAGTTTATATTTGTCTTTTCCTGTTGACACGGTGCTTTCCACTGAGCAAAACAGCGCCGAAGACATAAAGACTGAGTTAGCATATCACTTACCTGAGTCTGACGTCCACTGAGAGGAACAGTTTGAAAATACTGGAGAGTAGAGATCCCATCAGAGCACGACTGCATGTCATCATGAGCTGCCTGAAGTCTTGGACCGAAGATGGAAATCCTGATGAATGTGATGATGAGTGCTACTACAGTTGAAGACACTGCGGGTTGATGTGTCACTTGTAGATGAATCTCACACTTAGAAACAGAATTCGCTGGCCAAAGAACCGGAAGGAAGCGTTGACCCTAAAGAATTGTTGAGCTTTTTCCTCCCAATTCCCAACAAAAAAGTGTTTCCCATGAAAATGATGTGAACTTAATTGTTTTCACTTTGTCGTACAACATGTTCTTACACTGCAGTGCTTTAAAATAAAGGTATTGTTTTATTTGTGAAGCCTTGGTGTATAGCCATTACATGACAGGAAATTAGATATTGCTTGTGAGCGTTCGTTACTGTTAAAATTAGATTTAAAAAGCTGAAAACATGGCATTTTATAATCTCATAAGGTTGTGGTATTAAATGTATTAGCAAATAGTTGCCTATTAACACATTCAGGATAACAGAGAGCAATATTAGAATTCATTTGGAGTCATGTTTTTATCCACTTGATGAAGGTAAGTCCTATATTCACTTTTCTTTCAGCTCTGGTTTGGTCTCCATCTCCCAAGAAAAATGTGTCTCTAGCTGCCAAATGCTCCACCGTGTGTAGCCACTAACTGCCTGTTGTTTGGGGCAGGACACGTTGTGAAAATTGAGTCTACTGATGATGAAAACAAAACAGCTGTCTGCTGCTGCTGGAAAAAATGCTGATAGGAGCAGTGAGAGTGAAGGCAATGAAGGGAAATTTATTTGCATAGCACATTATCATACACAGGTCATTCAGTGTGCTTAACAGAAATTAAAAGAAACATAACAATAGAATAAAAAGCACCATAGGAAAACAGTATGAAAACAGAAATTATAAATTAGATCTAATGAATATATAATATGAACCAAAACAGTGAAGTTGCGGCAGTGAAACCAAAATGAACCTAAAGACACTATACACACTTTATTCTGGTGTTTCATTGAGATTTCACAAAACATCACTTTCACAAAAAAAACTTTCTCCCATCAAAGAGAGAAGGGTCGTTGGTTTGTGTGATGCCTGAATGTTCTTATAATACATTATTATAAGTTCTTATAATACATCCATGATCATGCCTGATGCTCTTAAACGCGCTACAATTCCTGGTGAGAGGGGCTACACAACACGTTCACTTCCGCAACAACTGCTGTGCGTCAGAAAGCAAAGGTAGGTCAAAAGCAAAGAGGTATCATTCTGACTCCTTTATAAATTAAAACCACTGCGGAGTGAGCTCTCCGTTTCTAAAGGGTAAACCTGTGTGGCAGTTTGAATGTGTTTGGAGCTCGCTAACTTTAATTCACTTCTTTTTTCATGTAACAAGAAGTGATTTATTTGAAGTTTAATTTTGAAAATATTAGTTCACTATATATATTAGTACTACTATTGATTATGTGAAAACGGGGGGGGGGGGCTTTTATAATATGACTGACTTCACTGATGCATAGGTCATTTCATCACGGATACATCAGATTTATGACAGTTAGGATACGTATTGTACGAAGCAGTAAGCGTGTGTGTGTGTTTATGCCAGTTTGTAGTTCCTGTCAAGTGGGAGTCCTCTGTTGTGTAGACGATCTTTGAAACCGGCGTCCACCTCGCTAGTGTCACTTCATTCTCTTAAACCTACTTTGCTCGTTTTGAGTAAAGTAGCATGTAGCAAGTGTAGGCTACTATTTACGATGTTGTGTACTTTACTATGCATATAGAAAAACTATAGTAAATCGGTTAAGGTTCCTGTGGACACCTGGCTGGACCTTCAGGGATTAAATAACATGGACGCATTTGTAACCTGACGCAACACAATTCACTGCCTGCTAATGGCTAACTTATACATGCAGCCAGTAATGTAGTAGAACATGTGCCAGACTGAGAGCAATGTTACAACCTTACAGGGCAATTATTTATAGCGTAGTTACAGCTTAAATTAAGCTTGTTGTATCATACTACCTCATATTCCTCTTGTTACGAGCCGCAGAGGACCGGAAGCAAATTCCTTCAAAATAACAGTAAGTGTGAAGAAGTCATTCAAATATTCCTATTTGGAATCATTTCTGCCAAATTCTGAGTGATCTTAAAATACCACATAATGATTCTGGCAGTATGTATTTATTATGTGTTTCGGAATGTATGGCCTCAATTAAATTTTGACCAGATGTCCTATATTTGAGTCTAGTTGCTAATCACCCTGAGTTTTATTTTGAAAAGGCAGTTTTTGTAGTTATCTGGGATATTATACCACTGATAGTACTTGTCATAACTCCCTGTAACTCTGCCTTGATAATCAGCATGGGCATCAAAGTAAGTGTGAGCTGCACTGTGTTGTTTGTCCTACTGGATATTGTCGTCAGCACTGTCCTATACACACATGGATCACACTTGATCATATTCAGAAAGGATGTCCTGGACTTTAACATCCTCCGGTCAGTGTTGGACCTCTGGGGGACTGTGCTGCTCCGAGCCTCCCTTCTGCTGGGAGCCTCCATAGGTGTATCATGGAACAAGGAGGACGGCCCACCAAGGGTCGTTACACTCACCACCCTCATTCTCCTCATCTGCCTGGTCATCATCACCTATGCCCTGGCCAAGCTGCTGATGCTGTCTGAAGTGGAGCCTCTGACAGACCAGCCCTGGCTCCTGAGCCTGATATGCTGGACTTGTGCCTCCTCTCTGGGAGTCATGCTGCTCTGGAGCCTGCTGGGGAAGCAGTCCGTCTCGGTGAGCACTCACGACAGCGGCACCAGCAGCACCAGCAACAGAGGCGGAGGAGACTCTGAAGACACTGAGAAGCTGGTGGGGACAGGTGGTGAGGAGGAGCGGGGTGTGGGGTGTGAGAGGAAGAAGCAGAAGGAGAAGGGAAACCAGGAGAAGGAGAAGACCAGCTCTGGGGCAACACTGGGACGTTTGCTAACCTTCTGCAAGAAGGATGGTGGACTGGTGTCTGTAGCCGTCCTCTTCCTCCTCATCTCTGCTGTGTGTGAGTGACCTCAACATCGTAATATAAACCTGTCCAGTCACAGTGTTTCCACCTGACTGTTACACAGGATTGCAACACTAATGCTCAATATCTCAACAGAGCCTTTTTATGGCAATTTAAGTACTGAGTCTGAAGGTTATGACTCATTCCTTATCACACAACACTTTAAAATTTGGCTTCATAGAAATGCAGTTACGTGCCAATGTTAATGTCAAAGTACAAGGCTCTTGGGTTCTTCATCTTCCACAACAGAAAAAAAGAAGAAATAACATTTGAGACTGGAACAGGAACTTTATAGCACCTTATTGAAGATACAGAGCCTTTTTGGATGCAGGGTTTTACATACTAACTCCTCTAAAAAGCTTCTAAACAGTGCTTGTCCATAAAGTGTAAACTGTCTGGCAAAAACACCTCACCTTCAAAATGCGTACCAGTATAAATTAAGACCCACTGAACAGGGGCAGCAGATAATGATTATTTTTATTATTGATTGATTGATTGATTGATTGACTGATTATTTTCTCAGTTAATCGTTTGGTCTATGAAATGTCAGAAATTAGACAAAGAAGAAGTGTGACTTTTTAAAAATCAATTGTTTTCTTCAGCTATTGGTCCAAAACCCAAAGATACTTAGTTTATTATCACGTAAGACGAAGAAAAGCAGCAAGTGCTTACACCTGAGAAACAACTACACTCTTAACCTAACTTTATTCCATTTCTGAAGTTAATTTGAAAACAAATATCTCATTGTTGTCCAAGAGTTCTCACTAAGCATCTTGCTTTTACTGATGACATTTAAGATAACTCATTATGTAGGAATAATCAATTCCAAACCCAGAAATATGTGAACATCTCTGAGAGTGCATCATGGTGTCTTTCTTCAGGTGAAGCCTTCATACCGTACTACTATGGGAAGGCCATAGACAGCATTGTGGTTCACAAGAGCATGGAGTACTTTGCGAAACCAGTCATTACAGTGGCAGTGCTGGCCTTAGCCAGGTGGGTGTTTGCACAATATACAATACAATATACAGGTTGTCTTCTGATTGTGAAATGTATGTGTGTCGTCACTGTAATCCCGGGTGGATTTTGAAAATGAAATGACTGGCATGAGAGGGATGTGTGTTATGTTTGTTTTATTTATTCTTCACGTGTCCTGTCCACAAACCAGAAAAATGTTTGACGACCTTTTCTTTCTCCTCAGTTCACTTGCAATGGGAGTGCGTGGAGGAGTCTTCACCATGACATTTGCTCGATTAAACCTTCGGCTCAGGAACCATCTCTTCAGAACGCTGATGAGGCAGGAAATTGCCTTTTTTGATGACAACCACACAGGTGACCTGGAAACGCTATTAATACATCCATCCATCTTTTGTTCCTTCATCTACTCAAGGGCCCTCTTTGACAATAGAGCTGTCCTCCTAATGCTACTACGTGCCTATATCACCCTGTAGGTGACATCATCTCACGTCTGTCAGCTGACACTACCCAAGTGAGTGATCTCATCTCCCAGAATGTCAACATCTTCCTGAGGAGCATCATCAAGGGTGCTGGCTTCTTCATCTTCATGTTTGGGATGTCCTGGAAGCTCACACTGGTGACCATCATGGGATTCCCTTTCATTGCCGTCGTCTCTACACTTTACGGACAATACTACAAGGTAAAGTAGTTTTGTTTTGTATCTGTACTGATGATTTATTTTGAAGATAAAACTGAGTAACATCTCTGTTTTAATGTTATTTTTACAGAAACTGACCAAAGAAGTGCAAACAACTCTTGCAGAGGCCAATAAAGTTGCAGAAGAAACCATTTCAGCCATGAGGACGGTGCGGAGCTTTGCCAACGAGTGTGGGGAGGCTGACTCCTACTATGCCAAACTCTTAGTCATGTTCCAGCTCAACAAAAAGCAAGCCCTGGCCTATGCTTGCTACATGTGGTCCAGTTGTGTAGGTATCAACAGTAAAGCTCTAAATCTGTTCTGTTTTTTTTTATTTTTATTGATAACTGTTTGTTACAGTACTTGTGTGTGTTTTTCAGATTTCAGAGCTCGCTCTGGAGGTTGCTATCCTCTACTATGGGGGTCACCTTGTGGTTACTGGTCAGATGAGCAGTGGTGCCTTGATATCTTTTTTCATATACATGCTTGAGCTGGGAGAATGTCTGGAGGTATGTTATCTGTTTCCTTTCTATCTTTTTATTACAAGTCTAAAAAAACAAGTACATGATGCTAATGCTCCTTTGTAATTCATCTTTCAGAGCATTGCGTCGGTGTACACAGGCCTCATGCAGGGTGTGGGAGCAGCTGAGAAGGTTTTTGAGTATCTAGACAGGGAACCCAAACACCGAGCTGATGGTACAGAGGTTCCAGACACATGTACCGGTCTGGTTGAATTTAAAGACATCACGTTTGCCTACCCGACACGCCCTGAGATTGATATCCTCAAGGTTTGTTCTGAGGGATCTTGCTGCTACACTGTGTTGAGAAACCCTGTATAACTAATACTCTATTCACAGCTGGTCAGTTTGGCTTTATGTTGCAGCTCGGGGTCAGTTTATATAAAATATTGGGCCAATACAAGCCTTTCATTTGAATTAAAAGTATTTTATGTAATTAATCTGTGTCTAAAAGCTACTTTACATTGTTATTCTGGGGAAACAGTTTTTTTTGTGATATTTGAACACGATCATGGTCATATTTACAGATCGAATTTTATGCAAATATTATCAGATATAAGTAACATAAATCCCAAATATCAGTAGCCCCTCCGGCCTTGAAACCCATTCTTCTTACTAGATAAAAAGATGTCTGATTTTCTAAGTTTGAAGAAAATCACTTCCTGAATCGGTTCCTTGTGTAGGGAGTGTCATTCACCCTGCGGCCAGGAGAGGTCACAGCCCTCGTAGGACCCTCAGGCAGTGGAAAGAGCTCCTGTGTGAGTCTGCTGGAAAACTTCTACCTTCCTCAACAAGGCCAAGTGCTGCTGGATGGAAAACCTGTTCACACCTTCCAGCACGACTACTTCCACTCCAAGGTCTGTATAAATCAATTTAACAGACATCGTTTCAGGGGTATGACAGGGTGTTCTTTTAAAGGAGGAGACTGATGTTGTTCTATATTTTTTCTTATTGTCAAAAAATCCCAGCAAAAGCCCAAAACCAACAAGGCCCTTTTTCATCTGTCAATACTTTACAGTTTCCCTACTCCGTCTGTGGCCCCAAGCCCATTTGTTCCTATCTTTAAAAATGTGTGACATACTCTATATACATTGTTTGTTTTTTTTAAGGCTAAGTAATTTCCTGAAACAGCTGGGTGCTGTAGTTTTAGCAAATCTTACTCAAACTGGAGTAAATGGTGCATGTGTGAGGGCCTATTTTCAGCTGCTGATTAATCCACATTGGGTGCTCCAGTGAGTATTTCCTACAGCAGGAGGGTGTGTGTGGGAGTGAGTCAAAATAAACTACAGTGCGTGTGTTCCTGATAATGAAGGAACATGTCACCCAGTTCAACAGTGCGGCTCACTGGTGTGTTGTAATAGGTTTTGGACAACAATGGAGCTTTATGGCACAGAGGAAGAAGATATATACGATATATAGGAATATGCTTAACTTGTTGGTTAATGTTTTTCACACAAAGTTTCATCCATTTGTTATTTTGTCTCTGCAGGTAGCTCTAGTGGGCCAAGAGCCTGTGCTCTTTGCCCGGACGGTCGAGGAAAACATCACCTATGGCCTGAGTGACGTCCCCATGGAGGCTGTGGTGCAGGCTGCCACCAAGGCTAACGCTCATGACTTTATCACCACCCTTCCCAAAGGCTATGAGACAAGTAATTATGTGATCTGTTAATATGCAAGTCACTGTATTAGTAATGGAAAAGGTATGTTATCAAGGACATCCAGTCAGTGATTAGCATAATAGAAACAAACACTAAGTAATATCAATATTGCACTGATTTACGTTTTTCTATACATACCTTGGACTGGTCTCCTGCGAGAGAGCTCACGGTTAGTTCAGGTTCAGTGGGATCTAGTCTCATCTAGTCAAGTTTCATCATAATCATTACTTTATTTTGAAAAGTACGCGTCTTGCATAAAAAAAGTTTTTACAGATATTTATTATTGACACATAAAAGCAGTTTTAATCCAAGAATATCATTATTATTAGTCACATCCCACTTATTCTGGTCCATATTCAAGTACAATTGAGTCTGGCTGGGAATTTATTCTCACTACGCTTATTTCTAGTCCTCTCTCCTCTGTCCACTAACCAAATAAAGACACACATGCCCCCAAAATGTAAAAGAGCCTAACAGTAAGTACATATTATTGTTTTCTGAAATTAAATACTACTAACTATTATGTATGTCACACCTTATTTTTCCCAGGTGTTGGAGAGAAGGGCACCCAGTTGTCAGGGGGACAGAAACAAAGGGTGGCCATAGCAAGAGCTCTCATCCGCAACCCACGTGTTCTTATCCTGGATGAGGCAACCAGCGCTCTGGATGCAGAAAGTGAGCACATTGTAAGTAAACTGCTACAATTACCAAAGCCAAGTGACATCTGCAGCACCTGTTAGATGTAGTGCAGTCCTGTAATATAGCCTGTAGTAAATACAACATTAGTGAATGATATAATGTTTCAGAGAGGTGTTGATTTATGTCTGACCATCCATTGCAGGTTCAGCAGGCTCTGAACAACATCCTACAGGAGCACACGGTGCTGGTGATCGCCCATCGGCTCAGCACAGTGGAGAAAGCAGACAACATCATCGTGATCGACAGGGGACGTGTGGCTGAACAGGGCCCTCACAGTCAGCTGATGGCCAGTGGGGGGCTCTACTGCAAGCTGGTGCAGAGGCAGGTCCTGGGCATAGAGACGGGGGCGGAGGTCCTAAACCCATCAGAAAACCTCCCTTGGAAGTCTGACGGAGGGAATCAGCGGAGAAGACAAAGCAGCAGCGCCAGCGAGTCTGAGTGCAATGTTCGCTACTGAGAATCAGCAACAGCAGCTTGTTGAAATGGGAGTGGACTGCTGCTAAAACCCTATACTGTAGAAGCTATTTTATGCAGATTCTGTATCTTAGACAGAATATAGACCACAGAGCACTCAAAATGCTCCAGTGAAATCCAGAACCTTGATATATTTTAATGAGGAATTTGATGAAATGATCATGTCAGAATCAGTTCAGGTAAAGATCCGACGAACTGAGTAGCATAATTAAGTTATAATAGAGTCAAATGTATCAAAACATATCATATCAAGGCTGACCCTTGATTTGAGTTTGCCATTGGAGATAAAACTTGAATGAGTGGTCAATATGACTATTAACTGATTGATGTACTGTATACGATTGTGTGTGTTTTTACTTTTTAATACCTCATCATCACACTACAGACAGAACTTGTCTTATCTAAGTCTTCCACAGGGTTTGTTTTTGCTTTTGTATTGGTTTTGCTGTAGCAGGTGTGGAAATGCTTGGTTTTTCTTTTCCAGGTGGATAAATTATATTATTTGTAAGTAAGCAGCTTGGTGACTACAAAGAAAAGACAGGTGCCTTTGGCTGTGGAACTGAATGCACTATAAAGATTTATGATTGTCAGTGATAAAGAAAGAAAGCAATTAATGACACTACTTGTACATAATGTAACTGTATCAACCACTGTAAATGAACAATCTGTGTAATGAAGACTGTAAAAATACACTGCATGGAGTCTTTTATGGTTACAACAAACATGCTGGATTAATGCCATATGCTACATTCACTGTCTCCTTGTAAAACCCCACTTCAGCCAATGGAAACATGGGCATACTAGTAACTTTTAGTGACTTATTTATAATATTTTGGGTGACTCTTTGTCATTTGTATCAAATTCATGATGTTGGCGAAATGTAATTTTGCTGCAACTAAAGCTGAAACATTTATTTGATTAATTGATCAATTGAGAGAAAACTAATCTGCAACTCTTGATAAATGATTCATCATATAAACTAAATTTACACCAAAATTGCTAAATATTATCATAATGGTAAACTGCATTTCATTAGATTTTGCACTTTTTCACAAAACAAACAAGTTTTTTTCTAAAGTTTTATAGCTCAAATATATTTAAGTGAGAAAATAATTGTCCCGTTAATTAGTTGGAGCCATATCTACTAGGCAGAGGCAAAGAGTCAGTCATCATGCTCAGCCCCCCTTTGCTATCTCACCACTGCTATCTTCTGTTTTGTTATGACTGCACAGTACACATTTTGTCATTCAAATCATTGGCTTTTTGTGACATCATGAGTTACACTTATTATAGTCCTTCAGCTGATTGCATGTATAACTCTTAACACAGGGGACATTGGCTACAGTCAAATTCTTCTGCTGATGCACTTTTCTATTTTACAAACAAGCTTTACACCCAGCTATAGCAGTACATCCACATGCACGTGGATATAACTGAACTTTCTTGAAAATAGGCTTAAAGCATAACTTGGTGTATTTTATTTTATTATTTTAATACAGTATAATTATTATAATACAATGTTAAACATTATTAATTCATATACATTTTATATATAGTCCTTATTTGGCTCCAAAGAAAAATCTGTACGTTTATTTATTTACTGTTTAAAACTGATTTCTGTATATTAATGTAAAGTCAATAATTAGGTGACCGAGTCAAAGTTAGTAAAAGGTTCATCCTACACTTTGATTATTGCTCAATTGACGAAATTCCGATCGCACGTGAAGGCAGCACCGGGCCTGTATCCTCTCTAGTTCCTGTAAGGGAAGCTCAGTCAGCTGTCACAATCCAGAGAGGCGAGAAGAGGGACCACAGACGAGGAGAAACACACAACAAGAGCTAAAATGTCTAGTTTTTCCAACAAGTTTAGCGCCTACACGATGACACAGCTCAACGAGATCCTGGAGGACGACGACAAACTCACGAAAATGGTCCAAGAGATGGACGAGGTATGTTAAGCTAGGGGCTTTTGTAGTCCCAATGTTAGCTATTGACTCCTTTTTCTCGGTCACTGTTTTTTCCTTAGCCCTTTGTTGTTGTGCTTTCCCAACATACGCTCGGTAACGGTCACGGAAACGGTTGCTTCGAATAACGTTCAGGATTTTGTAACACATACGTGTTGTCAACGGAACTTTAACGTTCCGAAACACGAAGTAGTGGGTTACAAATCGTTAACCTTGGGACGGAGCAGGGGGAAGCATTGTCTCAAGTTTTAACACACGAGGATTCCCGGTTTGTGCTAAAAAAAAAAAAAAAAAAAGTACTTTCCTACACGAGATAAGCTCGTTAGTGTTCAATAATATAATAAAATATATTATTTTAATGACCGTGCTAATGCTGAGTAAATTTCAGTAAACATAATTTAAGCATTGGCCTAGCTTCGACACTCTGTCAGGGTCAGGTCGTCGTGCCAAACTTCACTCACATATCTACCAATTTAAGACTGACTTCTGTCGGCGCAGATTGGCCGTTTCCGAGGAAAACAGCACTGAACACCCTTATCTGAAATATGCCTGGTTCACTCTGCACTCACACCCTAATGAAGACTTGAACCACTACATCAAAGGAGGTTTTATTAGTGCTGTGTTGTGGAATCAGGCTATAAATGCCGAATTCACCACATTACCTCATACATTCAGAGCTAGTTTTAAAGTATGCAGCATGACACATGTTTTTGATGCAGTTGGCAAAGTAAGTATTAACTGACATTTTCAGAGTTGCCTTTCTATACAGGCCACTGGCTCATATCAGGACTCTGGCTTTGCTCCAGTAGCATAAGGGCTCAGCAATTCCCAATCAATGTGTACCTGCTGTATCATAAGTCTGTCCTTGTCACGATAAGCAGCTGATAAGCCTGAGTTTTTCCATACACGGAGTGATTACAAGCCACAGTCCTTAGAAAGGTTTCACCGCAGACAGAATTTTGATATATCAAGACAGAGGGCTGACAGATTAGTAGGATTTTTATACCGGATTTGTGCTTGTGATTATTTCCCATCATGCTGCTCCTTCCAGTGTGGGTTTTAATCTACGCTAAATCAGCCCCACCAGCATTCTCCCACCGTACTGATTCTCTTTTTCTTTTTTACTGTCAAGTGAAAACTCTTCAGGAAAAACTTTCTTCCTCCCTTCCTCACCCTACAGCCTGGAGTTGATCAGTAATTACAAATGTTAAACATTGTCAGGACAGGAATTTTTCTTGTCTGTTGTCATGGTGCTGTGGAAAGAGTCTGTCTCCTCAGACATGAGAAACTACCACAGCAAGCTACTTTACATCATCATAAGTGCACCAGATCTATTTCATCTTGCAAAAGCCGGAAGAACACAGTCTGGTATTGTTAGTGATTTGGATGAATGTTGTGCCGTGATGTCGCCTTTTGTGTTGTCAGTTCTGTTTTTGATCCACACCCTGTCCGGTTGTCTCCATGGTTTCGTTTTCCTCTTCGCATAGGTTATGGAGAGGGAGGGACTTGTTTTCTGCAATGACACAGCAGGTGTTGACTTAAGTTAGTCACAAGATTATTGCAGTTATAGAAGAGACTCAGCCAAGTGAGGACATGCCTGAGCCAAAGGTGGAACTGTCTGGGGAGTTCTTCCTTTATAATAGATTAAATGGAAACAAAGACAGTGGGTGTCATAAGGCATTTAGTGAAACCTGAGAATGCTGAGAAGCACTGAGCATACAGCTGTAGTGTATGGACACAAACCCTTCCCTCAGATGTAGACACACATGCTTGGCTGTAGGCAATAATCTCATTTTGCAAAACACACACTGACGGCCACGCATGTGCTGCCTTTTGAATAATGCAAATAGCGCTGTCACGAATTTGTTTAGATTCACTGTTTCCTTTTTTTTCTCATGAAATGACCTTAAATGTGAAATACCTGCATGTACTAGGTGCCACTAATGTTTTGCCACAGCATACTCTAATGCGACTTCTGTGTATGAATGTATGTGTGTGATAGTCGGCTGATTGCAGCTCATATTCTGAAGAAAGCTCAAGCTGCAATGACTATTTTTAGAAATGTAGGATTGCTGTTTTGATAACCTACCTTTTGAGTGTCCACTGGGCTAAAGCCAAATGATCTTGATGTGAAGATGACCCAGTTTACAATGTCACCATGATGTTTCAGCTCATTTAAGCTTTTTTATACATGTGGAAGTGAGTTAAGGTTAAGCTAAGCACCGTCTCACCCCTTTGCCTTCTTATCTTTTTCAGGTCTTTACTAATCCTGGAATGGCTTTTATGTATTTATGAATTTATGAGTAGAAGGATATAATAACATCTTGGTGCATAAATGTCTAATGCGCTGGTTAATTGCTGAAGATTCAAACATTTCATGCTCTTCTAATTATATAAATTATAGCTCTACCAATACTGGTCTTTTGAGGCCGATACTTATCGACATTTGTTATCTGATAATGATATATCAGACGATACTACACCAAGCATTCTTGATACAGATTCTTTATTCGGATGTGAAGGGATAGGAAAAGTTTGACGCAGGTCTGTCCCAGTCTGGATCAGCTGATCAGTCAGCAGATGAAATCTTGTATGTGACAGATGACAAGGGGGACATGCCAGTAAATGAAAAGCTTTACCTGAAGTTGGTTTCATTATGCAAAGTTCACTCATTTCCAGTCTCTTATATAGGCTATACAGTCCACATTGGTCGAGACTCTCCACCCAGAATCTCAACCTTTTTTGCCTTTTCAGTACAAATGTCTCTGTATATGAACAGTACAAGCTGCTGGTTGCCATCCTTGTTTGTTTTGGTGCAAGAACTTGTGACAATTTGTGTTTTCGCAGGATTTGCGGGGGTTGTCATCACTGACCAGTGTTTCAGTGTGTTGTCTGGTGTATTAACCCAGTTGTAAGGTTAATGCTCTTCTCTGAATGTCAAAGACTGAAAAATCAGTTCAGGTTGAAGGAAAAAATCTTGAGGTGTGATTTTTCCTGTCTTTAGCTTTGTCCCAAGCTTTAGATTTGTTTTTTAAACAAACTTCTACTCAGGCTACATCCACAGTAATACGTTTAGTTTTGAAATGCATCAGTTTTGCTACATTTGCACCTGGTGTTCACACTACTGCTGAGTTTTTGAGCCCCTAAAACTGAGACTTTTGGAAATGCTGCTGGCCCCATTTTAGTTTATAAACTCCGGGGTTGCGCTATAGTCTGGTCGGACAGAAACTGAGACCTTTGGAAAAAATGATGCAGACACCAACATTCGTCTCCTGATTGGGACTTATCAGCTTCGCCTACAAGTGGTGAACACCACATGGATAACGAATTATAAGCGTTTCTGACCACATAGTCTTTGCTAGCAGCTGTTGTGCAGTTCAGTTCTGCATTTGCTGTTCCTTGATTGGAGAGACAACTGGAGAGTAGAAAATCTTTAGTGTGGATGGAGATCATTTCTGATATGGAGCTAAAATGTTGGTCTGGATGGAGATTATTTTCATTTTAAAATGCTGTTTTAAAATGAAAACCTTTTAGTATGGACGTAACCTAAGATACATACAAAGCAGGACATTTACAGTGTAAAAACTTGTCAGTTGTCTTGGGTGAATAAACTTTGTAACAGTGACACTGTCTGGGATTTACCTCAAAACTGGCATTTCTGTGTAGTTTCTTGAAACTCATCGATCAACACCTGTAATGATATACATCTGCAACAAGCTAATACCAGCTGGTATGTCAGCCTGTCTGATTGCTTGCCTTTAGCTTCAATACTGAGATTTATATACTTTACTCAAAGAAAATTTGATGGTTTTGGCCAAAATCAGAGACTCAGGAGACCAGCACCTGTTCACGTTTGTAGTTCAGAGTCCTCAAGCCAAAGTTAGCTTTCATGCTCCTTCGGTTTCTCACTTCTGTAACAATTATTTTTCTTTGCGAGTGGAGTAATACAGTGACCTGTATCTAAATGTGGGTTATTACACCAGCTCTCCAAAATTCAGGTCTATGGTCCATTCAGAGTAGCTCTTAACCTACATTTCCTGTGATTATTCCAGCGTTTTTATGGAGAGAGTGGAACACTGGAGAGCATTTCCGCCAGCAAACAATTATGTGTTTGGTTTGACAGAACAAGCCTGCAGTTATGGATGCTATTTAAAGGTCTGCTTCTTCAGCGGGCCACGATGAATGAGCAGATCGGCTTTTGCAAAAGGGAGGTATGTCACCTCAGGATATGATGGCTCCAATTGTAGCGGTAATAGACATCATTTAGCTGCTTTTCCTCTATGAAATGTTTTCTCTGTTGAAACAAACAACGCTGCCTCACATTTAGAAACTATTCCATAATCACCCTCCACACTTTAGTGTATATTTAGATTTTCCTACATGTTCTCACCCTATCCTGGTAATTTTTTTACACTGAACAACATGTTGGGTGGTTGTGTGAAATGAGTCATTTGAGAAGAAGGAAGTAGCTGGGGAGCTTTTTTGATTAAATCCCCCACTTGTTCTCACTGTAGCATGTTGTTCTTCCCACTTGTCTTAATTTTCTCAGTTCAAACTCGCATGAAAATGACGCTCCACCAATTTTAGCATGAGGTTCAGTTAACTCATCAGAAGGAGGGAGGACTGCTCAGCCTTTAAAACAGGTTTCGAGGGAGGTTCCTAAAGTGTGGACAAAATAGCCATAACAAAAATTTGCATTACATACTACAGGTGTGGGGATTGAGTATTTATGAGGCAGTGAAAGATGCTGTTGACTTGGATTATAGGAAATGTAGGATGCAATGTTTTTGCAGCCTGACCCATACTAGAGACTAAGCGTTAGGATATCTCAGCCTCTGCTGCTACAGTTTTAATGTGTCTTTGGGGAAACATAAAGTCTTAACTTAATGGTAGTGCAATACTAAATATAATGAAGTACCTATTTAAGTGTTATATCTGATTTTAACATAGAATTAAATGACTTGTGTAGTGTAATGCTCAAAAATGATGAGTTTAGCTCTTGTTTCCCTTGTGTCCTCTTTAAGACTCTTAGAGCTAATCTCAGTGTACTGTTCACTGTACCTAGTGTTTGTTATACATGAAGTAGTGATGGGTGAACAAGAGAATGTGTCAGCACGCACAACAGCAGGGTCCAGATACTGGCACACGTGATAGAATTACTGCTATGATTTACAGACAGGTGACAAATCAAAGGAAAAACCTGCAAAATGAGTGAAGAAACAGGATGATATTTCTTCCATCCACGGGGCACAAGGGCTCACTCAATAGTTTGAGTATGAAAATTATATGAATCATATGCTGCAGCCTTCACAGTCACCAGATCTCAACCCAGTTGAAGAAGAATGGTGTTCATCCATCCATTACAGTTCTTTTAGAATCAATGCCAAGGAAGCTACTCCGGTGGCAAGTGGAGGCCCAACTCCTTACTAAGACACTTTCTTGGTTTTTCTTTCAATTTTTATCCGTTTGTATGTTATTTGATCCACCTGTGGTTTTCCTGCCATGACATGTCAGATGGCTGTTGTTAAACAGGTCTGTTGTTTAGTAACGCAGTAGCAATTATAACTGGATGAGTCAGTGCCCAGGTGCTGTTTGTCCCCTGCTGCTCTGAAGTGCTTAATGCTGTTTAAGGTGAAGTTTGTCAGGTTATGTTTTGTATTTTCTTCTGTAACCAGATAACAAATAACAAATTATTACTGTTTTTGCAGGAATTTTAAGTTTAAAATATATCTCAATTTTTGTCCAAATTTATTTTATTATCTTTAATTTGCTGGAGAGTTTAAAAAAATTCTCACATGATAAAGGGTTGTAAAAGAAATCAAGTTAACCAGGGTTTTCGTTTCTACTTATAAAGATGCAGATCTTAAACAGTTCTATGAAACATTGTGGTCATGACAAAATATGTGACGAGGATTGTGGGAGTTGTGTGAAAACAGGCAGTTAAAGTGCGATGATTCATAGTTAATATTCACTACAATAACAATACAATACAATAGATGCTTCACATAATAAAGGTGAAGCTATAAAAACATCACTTATTTTTTTTGTTTTCTGTTATAGATGCATGAGGTCCAGCAGAGCAAGGAGACCACACTGGTCAACAACCGAACCCTGGCTGAGCAGAACCTCGCCCTGCAGCCCAGACTGGAGCACAAGAAGGAGCAGCTCACCAAGAGCTACAGCTGTCTTCAGGAGAACTTTGAGTCTTATCAGCTTCGCAAGTCCACCCTAGGTACAGCATCTGTGTGTCAGCTATGGCAGACTGAGAAACATTTTTTATTGATTAGATGATCTCAGTGTCTTGAATTTTTAATGTTACCCAGCTCTTAAGAAATTTGAACACAGTCTTATCCGTGAAGTCATTGATAACTGATACATCAGTAAGTGGACGCAGGAAACAGAGCACAAGGCACAATACACAAAGTACATAACCAGTTCCAACCTACTTTTTACTTTGTGATACAGACAGTTTTACCAAAATGCATATTATACCCAGATATCATTATAATAACTGACAACATAACTGTAAATAGATGTTTATGATATTTCTTAATTGCAATTCAGATTGTAATCAGAAGGCAGAAGTTAAATTAGATCATTAAGATTATTTTGATAGAACATCTGTGATCCAAAGTAGAAACACTGGGATGTTATATGCTGTGCCTCTTAACCACTTGGCCACCGGCATGCCCTAGAACTTCTGATCCCCCAGGCCTGCTGGATGCCCCATTTAGCTAATATTCTTGCTTTGATGATGTACCATTAAAATAGGACTGCAACTAGCAATTATTTTCATTATCAGTCCATTAAGTTTCTCCATAAATCAACGAATGGCTTGGCCTATAAAACATTAGCTAAGGTCTTTAGAGGTGTTATTTGGCCAAAAACACAACAAAGCTATTCTGGAGAGCTGCAACAATTAGTTGAAAATTGTTAACACCGCTACAGTGCCGTGAAATCGCAATTACACACTTGGAAAAGTGGTGACACACAGCGACACCTGTCTGAGGTGAATGAGGGAGAGAGAAAGAGGAGAAAAAGAGAGAGAAAGGTAGATTTAACTACCTATCATTAAGTTTGATATATTTTTTACTCTGCCGGCATATTATGCATAGCACCCAGGTACAACAAAACACTTTGTGGTCGAACTGGCCACCGGGCATTACCTGGTGAGCCGCTACATCGGTTTTTACATGGTCTGGACTAGGCCCACATTGATTATTGAAATGTGGGGGTGTGGCCACATTTCAATAATTTTCCCAGAAGAAATATGAATACTCCTTGGTTCCACATCCCCAATTTACAGAGCTGTTTTTCTTTTCAAAGAAATATCACGTAAACTGAAGACATTACATGGCCTCTGAGAAATTGTGAACAGCATTTTTTCACAACCTTTTAACATTTCATAGACTTAATGTTTGCAGTACGAACAGACTTTCACATAAAATTGAACTGGCTCATCATTTTAGTGCTACATTAAAACATTCAGTATGATAACACTGATCATATCAAGACATCAGGTGATTGCAATTGTCTGCTTCCAGTTTAAAATGAACCATTGCATGCCAGTTATTGGAAGCTGAGCTGTTACATAATGTTTTTTTCCCCACACTGTTTGTTCTTATTTTGTGTGAATGCACGCTGAAGAGACCTGTTCCACCAGTTCCCACATGTCCCATCGCAGGCTGCAGCAGCCCTGTTACCAGAAGGCCTGTCCTCATGTTGCTGCAGGAGCTGAAATTTAATTCTGTTCGGGTTGAGCAAGTTCCAGATCTGATTTGGATCTCCACTGTAGGATATAAAGTCTTACAGGGCTGTATTATCCCTCACAGACACACCTTCACAGTACTTCCTAGTGTGTGAAGAAGACGGAGTGACGATACTTGTGACCTTGTTGACGCAGTGGTTGCTAAGCAGCCTTCTCAAAATAGCATGCCAGCCATTCACTACTCTGCTAGGCTGATAAAAGTTTGACTTTGCCTCCTCCTCTGCAAGACATGCACACTCTGAATGGCTTGTTGTAGTTCAGTAACATATGCACACATATTTCCATGTTGTCTTGTCACTTAAGGCTTTTAGACAATAATGACAGTCTTAACTTCACTATCAGAAGCAGTCTGCAGAACAGTCCAGACCCCTGTCTTAGTGGACAGCATCTCTCATACAGGAGAGATGATGCAGCAGTCTGTGGTTTTGTTTGTTGTCAGCAAACGATGGCTTTTGTCGAATGTAGGTTATCCAGCGTTCCCCCGCCCCCCGCCTTCTATGCACTGGCCGTCCTAGTTGTGGATTTGCTGTAGAGCAGCTGGGGAAGGACAGCGATGCTCAGAGCTGAGAGAACTGTGGCTGTTTGACCCAGATGAAAGATTTAACGAAGAGTAGCTCGCTGCGCTGTTGTTTGCATACAGTTACACCATCAGCCCCGCCCCCTTCCATCCTTTCTCTAGGAAATGTGTGGCCTCTGCATTACCCTTCACTGTCCGTTAGGCTCTGGAGGCCAAAATGGCAGGGTTGCTGCCTTTCACCCCCACCACCTCCATCCACCATCCACTGCCTCTGAGAATGGCAGCCCACAGTGGGCCATTGTGCTGCCAGGCAAGCTGGTGTAAAACAACCTCAGTGGGTGGGAGGGAGTGGTGGATGATGGGATCGGCAGGCAGGAGAGTTGGGAATCTGTCAGAGAGAGAGCAGGGCAGTGAGGCAGGCCAAAAACTGAGGCTCACAGCAGAGGTCGACGGGGATTCATTTACTAAATGGCTGTCTCATGATCTGCAGGCCCAGACTGTGCGTTGTGCGCTCGGCAGGCTCTCTGCTCGGCCAGAGAATCGCAGCTTTGTGTGGAGGAGTGTTGCTGATATGCCTGAGAGTCCACCCTGTTATGAAATGAGAGCGAGACAGAAAGGAATGGGAGTTCACCTCGGAAAAAGGCTTTGTGTCAAGAATGAAGTCCCTGTCTTTGAAGGTTTTCTATTCAATTTGTTCTTGTGTCAGTAAAATTTGGCAAACCAACGTGAGGTTTTGGGATCTAGTGCCAACAATTCTGAGATAAATTTTTGGATTACTAGTAAATCGTCCCAATTTTACAGAAATCTTGGTTTGGCCAGTTGTTGTTTCTGTAATCCCTCAAAAATATTTTCTAGGTTTATTATAGTAAAGTTTATAATAAAGTTAATTCATGTTTTCCCAGTGAATGAGCTGTAAGTGACACCAACATGATAAAGGTGTGTGAACACTGTACCAAAGTGAGAGGAGGGTAGAGGAGCATGTAACTTGGCCATACCTTTTGTCAACACCCGATCTTTATTTTCTTTTGCCTTTCACGCGCTTATTCACCATCACTCATTTTCCCTTTTTAACCCTTGTTTAACCAGAGAAGCTGTTAAATTCACAGTTAACAGTGACATCAGAGAGCTGTAGTTTAGCCAAGTCATAATTAAGGTCATACCAGTGACGGCTTTTTAACATTGGACAAAACTTCCTGTATAGAAATAGAACCTATTTTCCCGTGTACCATAGAAAAACAATTCGTGAAGCTACATTTCTTTCTGTCCTGAATTATGGTGATGTAATGTATATATATGCTGCTGTTACCACACTTAGATGCTGTAAATTAATCTGCTCTTAGATTTATCCCTGGGGATACCTACAATACCCATCATTGTACTCTGTATGAAACGGTTGGCTGGTCCTGTCTCTCTGTGAGTAGAGATCAACACTGGTACATATTTATTTGCAAAGCACTTTTAAATAAATTACCAAATGACCTCAATTTAGGTGCTTACCAAACCTGCTCTCAGGATTGGATTAAACTCTGAACTTGGAAAGGATGCTTTTAGGTTTTGACTCATGGAATAACTTAATAAAGTTTTTGAATATAATTATTTTTATTAGGAATAGATGAAATTGTACAAAACTGAATGATTATAATGAGAAAAATTATTATGGTTATCAGTATTATCGCGGTGTTGTTAAAATGTGCTGAAAATGTTCAAAAAGCACAAACAAACACAAATTAGCAGCACTTTTTGTTTGCATGTAAACATTAAAATAACAACATTCCTAACACATCTGTGTCACAAATGAGAACAAAACACCAGTAGGAGTGTCGAATCTCACCATCATTGAAATATAAATAATTAAAAATGAACAAAGGTTGATGAGGATGACATCATTTAAAACTTGCGTTGCAAGTGAAGTACAGCACCTGTAAAGGAGGTTCTCTTTGATTATGAATAGTATTTGTGTTACTATTTTGGATTAAACTAATGAGCCCGATGGAGCTGAAGACATTCAACATGAATAATGGATGTTTGAGACCAGAAACATTGTTCCTGTATTACACTCAGTGTCCAGTGCATAAATTAGTTGCTCCAGATCTTTGTTCGCTGGGTTGTCATGAACAGAGGGAAGCCTAGAATAGCATATCAGGTTAGACTGGAGTCTCTCCTGTAGTTAGAGCTCTAATATATTGTAGTCTGGGCTTGGTGGAATGTAGGTGAGTTGACAAAGTGAACATCAGTAACTAGTGGTGTGTGATGGCTCTCACTGCCAGTGTGCCACCGTGTGTATGCAGCTCCAGCTCCAGTTGGTGCTGGTGACTTTCAGTCCATCTTAGGAACACAAACAAAACAGGCTTCCTCCTTGGAGACAGCAAGTTGGTTTCAGTTGACTCAGTGGGGCTTTGCGAGTTCACAGCAAACAGAGAGGCGTCATGGCTGTTTGGATGACTGGCAGATTTCACATATCCTGCTTCAGCTTTGTGTGACAGGCCCATTAAAACCTGTTATTACCAACAGTTCGTTTCGTTTGTTTTGTTTTTTTTTCTAGCAAATGAGCTCCTTGGTTAATTTAGGCATGGATCACACTTAATCTAGAATACATCTGTGCTGCTTCAGGCAATTTATAAACAGAACACGAGAATCCTGTGTGAAGAGATAGCGTAAAAGAGGTGAGGAATTGTAGTATTGTAATAGTAAAAATGTTGTTGTGGCTCTGGTTCACTGACAAAAACGACGAATGTATCAAAACAGAGTAAAATAAGTGCAAGGTTTAGTACAGTATGCAACACCTTTATTACGACAGAGTGTAGTAACATATTAATTCTATCAGAAGCACCTGAGCATTAAAAGTATGATGCAGGACTTGAAAATTAGTGACAAGAGGATTGAATATAATTTCACATCGGTCCAGCATTTGTTTATGGAGTGATGCATGCTAACAGTGTTTACATGTGTGGTGGATGGTATGAAAATACTGAGTAAACAGTTCCTCTGGATCTGCTGCCACTCTTGTTGTCACACAATGTTAAGACTGATGGGTAAAAAAAAAGCTGGACATGCCTTCACTCAGTTCAGGTCCAACAGAATAAAAACATTTGTGTTGTTATTCTCTCTTTAAATTTAACAGACCACAAGTCAGGAAACACCTCCCTGGACACTTTGCTGGCCCTGCTGCAGGCGGAGGGAGCCAAAATAGAGGAGGAGACAGAGGTAAGTATTCTCCTGCTCTCTCCATGGATGACTTCATGTATCCCTCACTGACACCAGTCAGTAATTCATATACCTGCCTTTCCCGTTGTTGAGGACCTCTCCTACAGAGGCTTCATTGTTCAGAGCTGTAGCTTGAGACCATGTGGGCAGCAGACAGGCTGAGTAACATAGACGTCACAATTTTGATCACTTGAACAGCTACCTGTCTTCTCAGCATTTTTGAGCTGTCAATCAAACTATTGAGCTTTGTTTTTAGAAATGTTTTTAGTAGAAAATACTACGAGGGCACCACCTGGGTTTGGTGATTAAACAGTTTATTCAATCTCCTGAATTCTGGCGTCACCTACTACGACACTGTCATCTAAAAAACCTCAACCGTGTGTAGGCTCATTTCTACATATGGAATCAAAGTGATCAAATTCTTCTAGTGTGTGAGAATCGTTACCATGGAAACTGTTTATAGTGATCACTTCTGTTTGGGTCAAATTGATCACTTTTTTTTTATTTCTCATGCAGATTAGCATCTAACTGACATTTGTAGTTTTGACGTGAATATAAAGTAATGAAACGGACAGCTTCACTATTTACTGATCTAAAGATAAAATAACAAATCACCTGCTCCAAGCCTGGTCTGAATGAGTGAAGGCATTACACTCCACTCATATAACACACCTGCTGCTGTGAGAGAGCGGGCACAGTAATTACACAATGTAAAAGTCCCAATACGTGAGCAGAGCAGGAACAGATGGGCAAAATCACACACACACACACACACACACACACACACACACACACACACACACACACACACACACGAACACACACGAACGCACACACGCACACAGTGATGACAGGCAGAGACGGTCGTTACACACTGTGGCTCCAAAAACCTTGTACAATTAAGTTAGAAGAGCCTCGGCATACGACAGCTTGCAGCAGTAATAGGCTACAACAGTTCTAATTTTCATTCCATATGTTGTAATGTTTGAAAAAGCCCCAAAATGAACACTGTAAGTGGACGACTTCATTAAAATAAGCAAGTTATTTAACAGCATTTGTACAGCAATGATTCTGTCCCAAGCATTTTGATCCATATAAGCAGTTGATCACTGTAACCATGATCACTGTAAGCGGTTTCTACTGTATTGAGAACCACTGCTGACCATGAGGACCAACACACCCCTACACCCCTTGTGGGACATATAGTATATAGAGTATAACTGTGGGTAAACGGATTCCAACATTACAGACATACAAATCAACTCATCATCAACTCATGTCATCATAAATAAACTATCATTTCTGTGAGTGTGTATTCAAAAAAACAAAACAAAGAAAACAATGTAACAAATTCTTTGACAGTGAAAATACACCATTAATACCTTTAGTCCCTCTACGTCACTGAGCACATGTGACATTCAGCTGTACTCCAACTGTTGAAAGAGCAACCATCAAAAAGCAAATTGATAATTTATGAATTACATTGAAGTGGTAAGCTTGTAATTGTCTTTGTTGTGTACTGCAGTTCTTTACTTGAACGTCACGTAAGTCATCAGTCATTTCACCAGATAAGCCACTGTCACATAAAACAACATTAGAAGTGATAAAGTTTTCCATTATATAGCAGGTTATAATTGGTAGCTACGGCCCTGACCACATTTCAGTAAAAGCCAGATCTCTGTATTGTAGGGAATGTCGATCAGTTGTGTGCACCACATCACACATGGTGTAACCGCATTCTAACGTAATAACGATTCTATGACGACACATAAAGTGTGGAAACACTAAATGCTTTATGACTAAATGAGATACAACAGCAGTAACAACGCAGGGAGACGCATGACTGGCTTTGTTCCTTTGTGATTTTCCCTGGGTGCTATTTCCATCTTCATGACTCATGTTGGCTCTCAACCTGGTGTTGAATAAGAGTCAGAAGGGACTTCTCTATCCTCCCTCTAAAACTGTCTCAAATCTCTTCACCTCTCTCAACAGAATATGGCTGATTCATTCCTGGATGGGGACATGACCCTGGATGCCTTCATCGATGCTTATCAGAGCAAGAGGAAGCTGGCCCACTTGAGAAGGGTGAAAATCGAGAAGCTGCAGGAGATGGTGCTGAAGGGACAGCGGCTCCCCCAGGCGCTGGTTCCCGCCTCCCGATCTCAGGATGTGTCAGCAGCAGCCTCCCTCCTCACTGAGGCCAGTAACGGTTCCTCCCCTGTCCCCCAGCCCAGGAGGAAACCCCCACCTCCTCCATCCCAGCCAGCCCCAATTCTAAATCCAAATCCAGCTGCAACCGCTGCCCCCCAGCCTTCTGTCTTCTACTCATCGCCATACCCGCCAATTCCTCCCAGAACAGGCCAGCCCTTCCCCAGCGTCTCCTCTGGCTACCCCACCCATTTCCTCTCTCAGTACCCCCCTGCTTTGCCACAGAGGCCCCCTCCTCGTATGGCCCCGCAGCCTGGCTTCATCATGCAGTAAATAAAAGCAGTTACCACTCAGAGGACACGGTGTGTGTCGTGGACTTCTCACCACTGAAACTCTGGGAAGTATTTCTCTATGTCGTCTGCCTTCTTTGATTACGACCAATCACGACACAGGAAGGCAGACCTGCACTGGCTGGTCTGGTCACGTTCAGCTGAAGCAGATCTCCAATAATCTCTGTGGATTTGTGCTCACCTCTCACTCCCATCAACACTCCCAACTAACAAAAAGACGTGACAAGATCGGCCTGGACTCTCACTAGCCCGAGTCCCCTCAGAGGAGGGGCCCACCGCAGGCTGTAGTGAAACAAGTGTCAGTCTACGGTCACTGAGCTGGGACTTGTCATATCTCAGCACTTCCTGTCCCCAGGCAGTGCCCTCAGCTCTGCTGACCCATTAGTTTTCAGTCTCTCACCTCCCTTCAAACATATTCCTTAAGCTTTTATGGAACACTTAAGTCATTCAAAAAAGGGTTTGATTTGTCATTTCCATCTGCAGCATACTAATTTACTGGTATCGTATATGCAAGCAAAGAGAGACCCTAATTACTGTGCAGTTCTGATGAAAATATCTTTCCCAGAATATATTCAGGCGAAACTGCATCTATGCTGTGATTTTTTCTGTTTTAATATAAAAATTCACAAGGTACATAGGAATATTTGAATTTCAGCATCTTTTTATGATATAGTACTAATGGAGTTATGTTAAAAATAGCCAGGATAGACTGATTAACATGTAACGGAGGGCTTTGGTTGATGTATCTCTTCTTCAGTATCTGCATGTGTCTAAAGAGAGTCCAGAGCTGCTTGGTTCGAGATGGCTGACTCTTGCACTTGGTCCATCTCAGGGCAGAAGTCAAAAAGGGAGTCAAAGGAGAGGATTATTGGCTGAACCATTATAATGAATCACTAAGCCTTTAGAGCCTTGCCTGAAATGAAGGATTAATGTATAGCCATACAGTACACTTCAGATGTGTGTTGTTTTTCTGTGGGTTCCTGCTGTAATGCAACACTCCTTTATGATGTCCATTGTCTCTAACACCCTCAGTTAGAATTGGAAATTATGCTGACAGTTCTTTGGGTCTCATACATGTGGTTCTGTTCAGTTTTCGGAGACACTGAGCACCAAAGACTTTCCACAACACGCTGTGTTCTAAGTTTTTGCTACAGTCTTTTTTGATATATCATTATGTATAAGTGAACCATTTAGTGAGACACTCCATTGTTCCCAACATATCTGTTTGTGATGTTAGGCTGAAACACTTCTTTTTTTCTTTTTTCTTTTTTTTTTATAACCATGCGAGTCAGATTTCTTCAAGAGAAACTTGCAAAATCAGTCTTGCGTTTGCTTTGGGAGGAAACTTTTTTTCCCTGGTGCGATTAGAAACTCACTTGTTTTCCTCCTGACTGCTGTCGCTGTGCACTGTTGAAGAGCCACGAGTGCCTACACTTGAAGTGACGTTAATCACGTCTGTTAATCCTCCACCTCCCCCATAAAATGAAAAACAGACCTAGCATTTGGTCTTCTCCTCCTGCTACTGATTTCATGTTCCACCAGAAGGTAGAAAAAGACAGCGTAGTGTCTGACTGTCGGTCTTTCAGGTTTTGCTTTCTCGCTAGAAGCAGAAGGCCAGAATAGAGCGACACTGTACATGTGCCAGAGAGACAAGAGACACCCTCAGGCTGTGTGCCTAATGGTGCTAGTGCTTCTCTTCCATTCTTCCTCCATTGTATTGAGGTTTGCCTGGGGTGAATTCAGAGATTTTTGCATGTTGTTGTTGCTGTTTTTTTTTATTGGTTAAGTATCAGGGCTCCGAAATGTTTTGTCATATCTTGGTGATAGTACTTCACTTAAGGGCAAAGAAGTGGAACAGAGAATGGACAAAGCATACTTACCAGCAGGCAAAACTACAGAAGAAGCAGAAGCTAAAGCATCGATGTCTTGTTGAACCAGCATTTCTAACAACTAACAATTGATAATTCTTTTGTGCATGGCCTTTGCTCTTTGTGTTCAGTCTGAAGACTCCTCTTCAGTACTTCTTCTTTTTTTTTTTTTTTTTTAGCTGTTGAGCTGCTTTTTACATTTGAACTGATCCACTGTATCCATGGTTTTATATGTGGTTGGTGATATTTTCAGTGTAATGTTGTAGGTATTTACTTATAATGAATGTTTAAGTGGAATTTAATGCTATTTTCCAGTTAAATAAATCTCAAATTTTTGTATCTGTTTCTGTCCAGTTGTTTTATTATTACACAGTGAAGATATCTGACTATCTTACTTCTCACTTAGTGTGTCAGTAGTCTCCAGTAGGCTTGTTTCACACAATGGGTTGCACTGAGCAGCAACCTGTTCGAAAATGAAACAAGACAGCCACCTAGTGTTTCTAGGCTGGTAATGAATTAAATGTCCCACTGTTGCTGGGGAAACAAACAAAAATCATTTCACAGTGCCCTGAGCTGTAAAAGGTTGCTGGGCATCTCTTACAATGTGAAGACAGTTGTATTATTCATCATATCAATACATTTATAAATTTATCTCTACTCTATATCTAATGCTAACAGTGCAAGATGGTGGGCATACTTAGTTAATAGGAAAACTGTCAAATTAGTAACTTTGCCAGGACTTTATATATCCTTTACAAATGGAAAGGAGTGCAAAGTCCTTGAGTAATTTATTAATCTGGAGTTTCTCTCCTGTTTGATTTTAATCATCATCTCACCTTGTAAAATTATATTTGGATTTAATTGATAATAAGTATTATAACAGCTACAGTTATGTTTATCTACCGGAATATGACTATATCAATGTAGTGAAGACCCAACATTAACTGTGGAAACAACTTGTGGTTTTGAATGCACCCAAGCCCCATTTAAAAGGCTGAAAATTTAAAGTTCGCCTCAGGTAAAACTACCAGTGACCCATCTGAGTCTTGATGTTACTTGTAAATCCACTGGATTATATATTAATTCAAATTAAACAACTATGCATCTTCTGAAGTACTTTTCCAAGCCGTTATCATCATTATCATCTGCAGACCCACCCACCTCAATAGTGGCATTGTTTGAGAATGGGCGTTTCCTGTGGCTGCCTTTATAGCCTGTAAACAAGCCACTTAGAGAATATTATTTATTCATCTTCAGATATCAGTTTTTGATTGGATTGGTCGAACCAATCGAGTTAAACATCATTATTTTTCTCTATGCTTATTTATTCAAACTTGAAGATGAACTGGGTTGAGTTAAAACAGAAAAAAAGTAATGAAACGTTCATATGCAGTTAGGAAATTGTTTAACAATGATTATCAAATCTAATAATATATACACTGACATATTCAACTCTTGCTTTAGAAGCCTTATCTCCAGTGCAGCAGTATTTACGGGTATTTACCATCTTTTATGTTCACTCATATGCAGCCACCACCACCAGGGACCCACTGGTCACTGTGAAGGTTTGTGTTTTTGAACACACCCCTAGCCCACGTGTTACGTTTCCATAGTCACGTCACATCGGCTCCACCATGTTGTAGGAAATCCACAGCTGGTTCTTACTCACTGTCAGATTAGAGTTTAATCTGAGGAGGAGGATACACTGTCAAGACGCTGTCCGCATCTTGGAAAGACTCTCGGTGTTTTTTCTACTAAATAAAGGCGCCTTTACTTGCAGCTGTCATTTCGTCTGCAGTTTCCGGCCTGTACATAGAAGATGAAACGCCAGTCTTCCGTTGCTGTCTTTGCCTGTCCGCCGACTTGCCAATACGTTAAGATGTTAGCTGGCTAACTAGCTGAAAAAGAGCAACTAAATCGGATTAACTGCTAACAGCAACCTCCCTTTAGGTAACATCCAGGTATTATTTGCTATACTTGACAACTGTTACACAGCAAACGGTCGCCTCTGTTTATTTTTGTTTTTATCACATTTTTACAACAGTGTCAAGATTACTACTTTGTGCTTTAAGTATTCGCTGGCATTAATGTTGCTGCAAGATAGCTAGGTTATTAGCTAGTCGAAACACAAGAAGGGCTGGAGCTCCTTCGCTAGCTATTCTCCAGTGTTTGTTGGTAAGAGCAGACCCTAAAACTAGTGCCTCCGACCCCAACCATAAGTCAAGACGGAGCTGACGGCCAGACTAAGGTGCTAGCTTGTCCTCAGGCTAGCTGGCAAAGAGAGCTGTACAAGATTTTAACCTCGAAATTAGCCTCCAGTCGAAGCAAAGATGTCAGGAAAAGACAAAGAAAAACAGGAGAAACAGTCCACAACAGAGCGGCTGATAAAAGGTGAGTGTTGGATCGGTACAGTGCTCGCATCCTAAATCCTCTGACTGATAGCTAACACATGAATTGAAAGCCACCTGTAGAGTTGAGAATAACTTTGTCTAAAATCTTTCCTCTCGAGCAGGCGAGTGGGGAAAATATATCAGGACAGTATGTGCACATATAACAAAAGTTGTATATATTTAATTATCTTTTTTTCTGTGTGTTCTCTGCAATAGTCTGATCTATGGGGGCTTCAAAGCAATTCCCCTTTACCAGGAGATGCTCAGTTACCTGTGGATGAGGTTGAATCTGTTTTTCGTGGTTGCTAAGGATAGAACTTTATAAAGGTATCATCTCCATAGTTGTCCTCTGGTATATGAAATACACCACCTCTCAGCAGCAGAGATCAAAGGCGAGAAGTTTGTCCTATATGAGTGCCCAATCTCCTTGACATTTAGGATGGATGAAATCTTAATTCATGAGGCAGTTGCTCACTCACAGGGATACCCACAGTCTGCTCAGGTTACCAGCAGAGCTTGACAAGATGGATTCCTTCACACTGAGGTCGTGGCTCATTCGACATACAGGACACCATTTGTTGTGTCTACCCGAGACAGAACAGGCACAGCCAAGTCGGAGGTAGCTTCCCAAGAGAGAGAACTCAACCCCACCCCTGCCATCCACCACTACTACTTAATGCCAATGCAGCCCACATCTCTGTCTGTCTGCAAGGGCACTGGAAGAGTGTCCTGCCAGGGGACTGGAATGCTGAAGTGTGAGCCAGTGGGTAGAGGGTGAGTTAATTGTGGAAAGAATCTCCCCAGTGATGTTCCCAACATGGCCAGCCACATGGTGGAGAGAGAATAAGAATGTGGCAGGAGACAAGACAGAAGAAATGTAGACTGGGGTAAAGACAACCCTGCTTTAGGTTGCAACTCCAAACTATACCAAAATGAAAGTGTGAATATCACCAAAGATTTAGTTAAAACATGTGAGCCCTTCAAAATCCTTATAGGTTGAAGCTTGGTGTATGCTGCAGTGATATTTCCAGTGTAACTGGTGACTATAAGAGGGCTTAACTGGTAGACTGCCTAAGACTAATGCTGCTCTGGTTGTGTAAGTTAACAGTTAAGCTGCTGAGTATTGCAGTTGACCTGGTAGCTCAGTCATTTTGGTCATTTGATCTGATGTTTCCTCCCTGTGTGATTACACTGCAGACTAATAGGTGTATGGTGCCACGGGTACTTAGTGAAGACTTGGCTGAGCTACACTTGGTTTTTGAAACCGTTGTTGCTTGTGACAAAGATTCACGTCATCTTTTGATATAAATTGAACTGGATTGTTGCCGTGTTTTAAAGCCAACCCCCTGTGTCTAAAATCAAAGAGAGGCCAGAGGGGAGTATATGCCCGTACTACCACACCACACGATTGACTGACAGAGATGACAAATAAACCTGAGGCCTGGCCATTTAGCTTGCGAGGGTAATGCATTCACTGATAATTAGAGCAATCTGAAGTGGACTTCATGATTCATCCAGCCACAGTCTGCTCCATTCATCTCTACCCAGCCGCATCTTTGTAATTCAATCCTGCCCCATTGTGTTGATTTTGAAACAATAGCGAAAATATTCTAGACGCTGGCTCATATCACTGTCCAAAACATTATCCTCGGTGGGCAGGATGGTAGATAGTAGTGTCTTTGTTTCTTGAGTCGTTTGTTGTCATGCCAGACAGTGTGGGTGTTGATGCAGTGCAGCACTGTGTGCCTGTGGTTTTGAAGAGTTCATCAAACATTAATGCTAATTAGACCAGGCAGGCTCTAATAAGAAGCCAGTCTCATGGTTGTGGCAGCTTTTCGCTTATAACAAAACATTTTTTTTCATTGGGTTATGTGTTGGAAAAAAAACGAGTCACTTTGTCTGCACCGTGGTTTTCTTTCAGCTCACAGTGTTGTCTGTTTGGATTGAGTGATGCCAGAGATTCATTACTATCTGTGTTTGAACAGACCGGTCCAGCGTTGACTGTACAAGCAGAATGACCCAGAATTTATTATTATTGTTAGTATTATTATTATTATTGAGGCGGCAGGGGGATCATTCCTGTTGAAGTAAATGGAGTGTTCAGTTCTTTGGCTTTTAGACCAGCTATTATTGTGCAGCATATGTAATTACTGCCAGCCTTCAGGTCAGTTAAATTTGGTCAGCATGGCTTTTTCCACAAAATGTTTCAAGGTCTAACTCATGCCCATTATGTATTCTATTCTGTGTCATAATGTTTTCATGGAGCTTTGTTCGTACTGGAGCCTTCCTTCAATGTGACGAGGCCTTTAAGTAAACAGCCCCTGAATCTGGAAGCCCTTGCTAATAGAGGCTTTACCTAATCTGTTCTTAAGGCTCATACCTCACCTTACAGCTCTCTCCGCAGCCATGCCTCGTAGGCCTGGGAGCACTTACTGTTTATTTATACCACACTGGTCAACGCATGACAGCTTGTTCTCAGCACAGGCTAGCCAAGTTGGAGCTGTGCTCTAGCCTT
Source organism: Seriola aureovittata (assembly GCF_021018895.1). Lineage (NCBI taxonomy): Eukaryota > Metazoa > Chordata > Actinopteri > Carangiformes > Carangidae > Seriola > Seriola aureovittata. The sequence goes on along the minus strand of NC_079368.1, from coordinate 4,506,665 downwards.
TCAACTGCAGGCCAGACTAGTCTGTGGCCTAACTAACATCAGTTACCTTCCTCTCCTACGCTGAGTCAAACAGCACCTGCAGCACCACTTTCACAGCCTTTTTTTTTTATTGCACCAGCAATAAAACACAGTGTCAAATATCAGAAGACTGTAATATATTTCTCAAGTCCAGATGTCTGTACAATCCTGAGTGAGAAATACATTAGGCTACCTCTGCACTCAGGCATCGCATCACTGAGTAGCAAACACACCCACACTAAAAACTCATTAACGCTTTTTTTCATAGTGCACTTTGATTTGCTCTGTGTGGGTGTGACAACACTCTCAGACTGCCTCTCTCTCATTTATTGTTCATTGCCACCACACCACTTATCACACAAGTACTGCTGATCTACACGAGCTGATATAAGTACTTGAGTCAGATTTAATGCCACAGGGTATCCTGTGCACTGACCTGTGAATGGATTTGAATGATATCAGGAATCCAGGATGAAACCATCTGCACAAGTGTGTCCTCTGGTGAAGTTTTCTTTCTGATTAGCTGTACAAAGGCAGTCATTTTTCATCTTATATTATTATATTTTTTCTGTTTTATTGTTTTAGGATGCCTTACAAACAGTGATCTAGCTTTCCACCATATTTCATTTGTGCCATACTGTATTCGGTGTGTGCCTGGCCTGTTATTAGGCATATCAGCTGTAATCCCTTTTACCTCACTGGCCCTGGAAGTGAGAGGGCTTGGATCACACTCTACTATTGTTTTGAACAAGCGCAGCTTAGTCGGCAACTATCTGCTCCTGGAGTTTTATGACCAGATGAAGCTGCTGCCAGTGTCACAGTACGGATCTGCACAGACACTTTGGCACAAAGTTAAATTTTAGCCTTTTTGTTTGTGATATTTATAAAATCTTGCATCCTATCATTAACTGCACTAATGTGCCATTTAGGACAAATTATGCTTTTCTAATTATGTGTGGTGAGTTTGTATGAAAAGGCACAGTGTTCCTCATTTCATCTGTAGTTGCTGTATTCACAGTAAACTAATGTTTTCACTGCCCCTCTCTTCTACTGCTGCATCCTCTATTAGACTGATAAATTTTGCAGTTTTACTTGTTGCACACTTGACAGTGTTTTGATCATTAAGCTCTCAGGTCTCAGCCTCGAAAGCTCTGACCTTTCTGGTGACGGTAAAAGGATTGTGTAGGTGGTGTGGAGCAGATTACTGAGGGAGGGTGGGTCAAGTGAAGTGCGGGGCTTCTTACTGTCTTGCGCATCTCTCGCATGGCATTATGTAGGTGTATGCATCCCTCCTCCTGTGCCAGTAATTTCATATTGGCTCAGGCAATGCAAATGTCAGCGGTCGTGATTACAACTTAATTAAATGCAGCAAATTCTCCAAGTTTGTTTCAGGGGTCATATCCTTTTATATTTTACTGGTATGAAATTAAAATCTTTCTTGCAGAGATGCACTTCATCTAATCATCTTGTGAATATGTTGACATTTGGCTGATTGGCATGCTACTATGAATGGACAGTGTTAGTGCAACAGCTATATCAGATGCATATTGACATTCTGAGCCTTAGTACTGTCAGAAGTACAACATGGAAAAACTTAATATTAATGGATTTTGTAACTCTGATTAGTATTCTTTTCGTTTTTTATTTTGGGGAAATAATCTTAATGTTACAGTGCCTACTACAGTGCCCAGATTTTATGGGCTTTGATGTATACAGGTTACCAGGGATTCTATTACTGTGAGCTCCCTGTTTTTTAGCCTATATTAGCACCACTAAAAGTATGCAGATGAGCTTTTAGTAGTTCCTGTTTGCTCAGTATCCATGGATGTACAGACAGCTATTTCTGGATTTTTTTAATACTGGAGAAAATCTAAAACATGACGATTCTCTGGGAAGTTCTGAAGTGGAAGTGTATTTTTTTCAGATTTTAAGTGGTTTAATGGATGTTTATTCATGGTGCACATCAGAGATAATGATATTCTCACAAAGTCTAAGTCACACAGAATCAGATATGTTATAAATACTGTATGTGTATCATGTCTGTGTGTGCAGATTTGACTGAATCGTGACTCCAAAAAGTATGAATTTTGATGCAGGCTGTGGCTCATCCCTCACATCTCTCTCTACACTGTCACAAACTCCCCCTCTCCTTTCCAGGGGGGCCTCACAGTTTGAAAACCTTTGCTCTAACCCGTTATCATATCAGACAATGTTGCTTTTTTTTTCCTTTCCAGCTGTGCCATACCCTCCACAACATAAGCTGACTATTAAAGAGCTATTTGAAGATGGAAAGCCCAACGCGGAGCTGCTCCGCAACCACCTCGTCAAAGAGGGCAGGGTTGAAGAGGACGTGGCTCTGAAGATCATTAACGATGGGGCCAACATCCTCCGCCAAGAGAAGTGCATGTTGGAAGTGGAGGCGCCTATAACAGGTAGGCTGGCAGACGCACATGAAGAGCTCAGAGGGAATCCTGTCATTAACTGGGCAGATCTGTACATTTCATTATTTTCAGGTGTGAGTTTGTGTGGTAACAAAACAAACAGGGAGACCTTCCTTCACATGGACATTCTGGGTTCAAACTTCCTACAATATTGTCCATCCACCTTTGCTGTGTCTTTAAGCAAGACACTACATTTCTAGTAGCAGTGCTGTTCTCTTGCTGTTGCTTGGAAACAGAGATGGCTTAAAAAGTATATACAAATACTTTGTGCGATCTCCCGTGCGGGATGGTCCAGTCGAGATTCCTCCATTCCTGGCCTGACAAGTAGTTTTGAAACACTACCTTCCAAGACAGCGTAGAAAGTGTTGTGAACACAGAGTAAACACAGCATCAACCTAGGCATTATTCCATTGCAACACTGTTTTTGTATGCCGGCAGCTGCCATCTGCCCGCTTCTGTGCCATATCCAGGGGCCTTGCAGGCTGTTAGAATCAACTCAGTCATCTCAGTTCATCATGGCCTCAGTCCAACATCCTCAATCAAAACATACTCAGAAACTTGTTCACAGGAGAATATAATTTTCTAATTAATTTAGCTTAAAGAAAGAAATATCATTACTGTGTTTTGGACAAGTGGGCATGAAAATGAAAATGTCACCTCCTGCTGTAGTGCTGTCATCATCAATAGTAGAGATGGCGCTTGAAACTCGGCCTTTATTTCTTATGTTTTGTATGGTTATGTGGCTGATTACAGTTGTCAGCACAAGCTTTACAGCCAGCAGTTGCTACTTAACAGAGATAATAATATGAGGATGCTAATTGTTGTTGTATGAACTTTCCTAACACTGAAAAGTATTTACAGTTCAGATATTGTGTAATAATACAGGTAATATTGTTTGCACATTCCACACAAGCATAAATGCTCCCATCTACACATGTCTGACACCAGTGTTGAAAATATTTGCCATGCTTGTGTATAGCATTTCTTAGTGTAGGTGCAACCATTCAGTCTTTACATCTATGTGTCTAAACTGTTTATTGATACATTGAATTCATTTGTACATTGTTGTGGCTTCAGCAATAATCAGCATTAAAATAATCTGATTGAAATCAAAACTCCTCTCAAAAAACTCCTCTGCTGTGATTGAGATAAAAAAATGGTAAATGTTGCCACTGTTACTGTTTTTAATATGATTGGTATTATTGATAATTTCACTCATAATAGACAACAGTAAACACACTTTAGATATTATGTAAAATTGTTACATTTGTCTCCTCAGTATCAATGATATTGATTTTTAGATATTTGTCAGAAAACTATCGTCCAGTTTGACGAAACAGTTTAATAAAAACTTTTGCCGTGGTTAGTTCCATATCACAATATTTACTGAAATAACAAATATTATTCTGTTTCTCTTATTATAACATTTAAAACGCAACTGTGTTGTCTATATTTCAACTTATAGGAGATGGATGTTATAATATACAGTTTGTGTAATGGTTACTGAATCAGATCCCGATTTGATAAGAAAAATAAGATTTAACCTTGAATGGAAAATGTAAAAAAATGTGGGCGTCCTCTTGTTTCTTTTTGGTTATGGCTGGTTTTAGAATAAGTAAAAAGAAACATATTGTATATCCAGACTGAAAAACAACTTTTGAAAACATCCGAATGACTTGTTGTAATTGTTATATGAGCTACTAACAGCAGTGCGTTTGTCTTTCGACAGTTTGTGGTGATGTCCATGGACAATTCTTTGACCTTATGAAGTTGTTTGAAGTGGGGGGATCACCCAGTAACACGCGGTATCTCTTCCTCGGTGACTACGTAGATCGAGGATACTTCAGTATTGAGGTAAGTTGTTTCCTCCTCATATTTTATGGCATTTTTTCATATTAGATTTAAAAAACAGTTGGTTTGTATTGTGACAATGCCAGTTTACATTTGCATTCTGTTGTCAGTGACGATACATTAATACGTTGCACAGTAACAAATTATGTGTTTAGGTTTAGTTCAAAGATTAGTGTTTCCTTCTTCATGTCTAATAGTGTGTGGCACTGAATTGTGTCACAATGGTAACATATTAAACGATCAGTATTGTACATTGATTTGCGATATGATGTGTTTCAGTGTATTGTTACAACCCCTCAGTATTAGTGTGTGATGGGTTAATAATCCATCTTTATTTTTACCTTCACCTCATGTTTAAACTGTACTTGTGTGACTCCTGACACTGTGCTGCGTGTATCCTAGTGTTCTGCATGTGAATCTAGAACGTTGGTTGAAACTTAAATAGAAAGGAGATGATGTAATGAAGACCAACTGGATGGTGGTGTGTCCCAAATGATTTCTCAGGATGGTTAACATGGTGACCAATGGTCAGAATAGCTACTAAAACTTAAGTGCTGCTACTTTGAGGACCTTAACCAAATACATCCTGCTGGCTGAAATTGTATTTCAGCACAAATCCAAAGGGCAAAGTTCATACATGCTGAGTGGAACAGTTAAAAATAAGACAGAGGCACACCCCTGGCATGAAGGGGATGGCCATACTAAGCTTGGATTCATGGCAGTTACAATGGTAACCGCTTTCATGGATAAAACGCTATCAAAACATCCTTAGAAGACACTGCTGCTGTACAATCATCTCTGCTGTCATCCTGCACTGGTATATTCCTTACAGTCATACTCTTGCAGTGGTTTGGGTAGGTTAGATCAAAACATTGTTTTTGGTTGTGTATCGCTGTGAGTATGAAACATTAGCTGTAAACAGGATAGATCATTAGAATCAGTTAGTCAAAAGAGAAAAATATAGTAATAAGATGTGTGTAAGTTATCAACATGTTGACAAAAGAATTGCCGGAAATTGGGCTAAATGACATGAAAGAGTCTTGGTCTTGATTTAGATGAGTAAAAATGAGTGAGTACTTTGTGGGAGCAGCGTGAACCTCAAGACTCTCAGTCACATATTCTGACCCACAGTGAGGTTCAGTATCATTTGCTGTTTCATTTGTTGGTTATGACTCAACATCGATATTCTTCAACACACATCACACTCAAAATTGTCCTATATGTATTTCAAAAAATGTGATCTGATTTTAGCACACAGAGTGGAGCAAGAGGCCTGGTAGTGTACACTGCAGTGCAGTGCAGAAGTACAGAATGGTATTTTAAGGGGGATAAAGCCTGTATAAAGCCTTTAGTGTCTCCAGAGGGAGTTCTGTGAAGTCTCAGTGAAGTGCCTCAAGTGATGTCACTTGAGTCAATATCGGTTGGGGCTGAGGACTGAAGTTTGAAAATGAAAATAATCTGAGGGTGTGGAGTTAGAAATAAGTAATCTTACCAGACCTCTGCAGCCTGCTCCCCATCTCTGCTTGAGGCCAGCAACTCCAGGCTACATTAGTCACTACTAGCATACCTCACCCGATTACCTGACAACACTATTGGTGGTTGGGTTGCAATGTGGGAAATGTAGGCACCAGCTTTTGACAAGAAAAAAGAATGTGTGGAATAAAAAAGGTGTTATCTCTGATTTCGATCTTCTCTGTCTGTCCATTATGAATCTGACAATGTTACAGGTTATAGCGCAATGCTAAAACGATACAGCTCTCGTTTCAAGTGAGACGATAAATGGATATGTTTTTTTTTTGTTTTTTTTATAGTTGCAATGGTGCAAAAGGTAGCTACTTGCAACAGTTTTTTTTTGCCTTAGGCAGTCCTGATTCATCTGCTGTCCTTTAGTTAATTATCTATTAGTAACATCCTGAAGACAACACTTCAGGATTCATGTTCAGTATTTGTAAAGGAGAAACTGAGAATAAAGGGTGTTTCATGACGATGGTGTGGAGTCGGTTGTATGTGGGGGAGTATGGTAACATTTTGACCACCCTGTGGGGGCTTTTGATGGACACTGGGTTGTACAATGAGGTGGGTGAAATGTCACAGATGAAAGGAGGAGACTGAAACAGCATAGGGAACGAAGACTGATATCCGATTTAGAGTTTGTGTTCACTGAAGAACTCAGGCATCAGCGCTGTGCTTATTTTCCCATGTGTTCCTATAGAAAAGTGGTACTTTAAACACTGCCAACCTGAAAGAGGTGAATTATCTCTTCTCCACTTGAAAATCTATGAAATTAAAAGTCATGGAACCTTTAGGGATGGGCCATTTAGCCTGTGAAAAGGGCTATCTGGTTATTTTTTTGGCTGACTTTTTTCTGCTTAACATGTCTTATTAGCACTGTTGATGAAGTTCTTTTGATTGGTTGAAAGCTGAAACAATTACTCTATTAGTCTATTAAACCATTTGTCGATCATTGAACTAATCACAAACGTTCTCCAGCTTTTAAAATGTGATGATTTGCTACTTTTCTTTGTAATGGATAATAATGATAGAAAGGTCTTTAGGTTCTGGACAGATGGTGGAATTTGAAGACGTCACCTTGAATTCTGGGAGCAGCTTTGTCTGTTTTGCTAATGTAAAGTCGGCACAAAATTAAAGAACCAAAAAGCCCTAGCTCTCACTAGCAGGGCTGAAAATTCTCTTCCCACAGAGCTCATTCCAGTAAAACATAACACAGATATAGGGAAATGGAAATCAGGATGTGGTTACCTTGGTAACATAAAGAGTCAGTGTAGCCTCTGGAGGTGGCGTATCCCCCTTGCAGTCCAGCAATTTGTCAAAGACTAAATTCAGTGCATGTGAGCAATCAGTTTCGTTCTCTGAGCTTCTTTATTTACTTAGAAACTCTCTTTGATCTGTGTGCGTGTGTGTGTGTGTGTGTGTGTGTGTGCGCGCATGTTTGTGTGTGTGTGTGTACTAACCCTCCTATACCGCCTGCCAAGCCCCCATACACACCAGGCACAGACTGAAGTGTGTGTGCATCTGTCTACATATGTGTGTGTTTGTGTGTGTGCCTGGGCTTGAGGTGAAGTTAGCCAGTGTTCACGTCTGTCACACAAAGCTTTGTGCCGTTTCCTTTGTCTGCCTCCCCCACTTGAGGCTCAAACACACAGAGGCTTGCTAAAAGAGAGCAGAGGGCTCTCATTAAAACCCATGTCAGCTTCCAGCCACTCCACTCCACTCCACGCCATGTCCCTTTCTCCGCCTCCGCACATGAGAGAGCAAGTCACACCGACAGCCCCTTTCTACACATTTACCTACACTTCACACTTCAATGTTCCTCCCAACAATTGAAGTGAACAAGACTTGGTCGTCCTGCCTCCCCCACTCTTTTTTTTTTTTTTTTTTTTAACGTTGTTAGTTATGTGAATACAGACTTGCTGGCTGCGGTTACCTTGGCATCTTGTTCCAGGGACTTAATAGATGGCCATGGTTGGTGCATGTTAAGAGTGGGCTGAGAGTGGCAAGTGGCAGCTATTGCGCAGTGCCTTGTGTGAGCTGTGAAAAGAAAGCAAGTTAATTTGGATTGTAAATGCTGGTCTGCTTTTCACAGTGTGTCTTTTTTTTTTAATATATATATTAAAGCCTCTAATATGGCCAGAGGAAAACATCCCAGTGCTTCTCTGCTGAGATGAGTTTGTGAAGGAGAAACTAATCAGTCTGTGGAGCTCCACAGTTATCTAACCTGTGCACAGAGCCCCTGATGGCTCAGTCTGAGTGGATTTTCTATATTACATTTCATTGCATTTTAGTTAAACCTCCTGTAGATTTTTACTGCAGTACGAAGCAAAACCTGCAGTGAGGTTAACTTGTTTTGATCAAGGTCACTGTCTGACTGAAACACACACAAATGAAGCAGAGACGAGTGTGTGGGAGTATTTTTTGTGTCATTTGAAGCCTGTTACTGTCAGTCTTCTGCTATAATCTGAACAGTGCAGCCCTAAAACACATTGCACTGGGTTTTTAGTGGGTAAATCTACTGGAGTCTGGTAACACCTTCAAGTAAATCTACTGCTCGTTGGTAATTCTGTTTTCACACTGGAATGTGGTTCCAAAATTTACTTTGGCCACATTCTGCCTAAATTATTATGAGTGATGGTAGAAAAACTCGAGGTGTGTGATAAATCTGAAACAATACGTTGATTTATAGATTAGTCTGACAGAAAACTAATCCTGAGAGCTCAACAATTAATTGAAATATTATCGCAATATAATTATGTGCAATATCCAAATCGCAAGAGCTGCAAATTTTTTTGATAAAGGTAAAATGTGTCACCACATACCATAAATGAAGCATCTTGGTGCCCTGGGCTAAAAATCATATTCTCCAGATGTAAAGGTGGTGCTTGTTTTGTACAAGCCACAACATTTTTTTTCAGTGAAAATGAAATGCAAAAATGACCATTCTAACTGTAATTGTGACTCATAGTGCAAAATCTGCCAAAATAATCACAATATGATTTTTTTTTTTTCATTCAATTCTACTAATCAGGAACTATTTTGATAATCAATCAACTGTTTGAGGAATTTTTCAAGAAGAAACTTGATTGCAGCTTCTCCAAAGTGAGAATTTGTTGCTTCTCTCTGTTTTTATAACTGAATATCTTTGAGTTTTTGACAGAACAAGACATTGAAACAGGTCACCTCGGGAATTGGTTGATTAATCAATAGTGAAAATTATCTGGTGTGTGATAATAATATAAGCAAGGAGCTAACTGAGACAGGTATGCTCACATCCTCTGTAGTGAGATGTGGTATTAATGAGCAGAGAGCAGTCCACAGCTGATTGAATACTGATTATTTATACAAGCCCTCTTCAAGCTTAGATTTTCCAGGTCTGTGTGTAATCGTAAGTTCACATCTCCGACTCTCTCTTCTCCCCCACCTCTTCCCACATTGTCCCTGTCACTGTCTGTCCTCGCAGTGTGTTCTCTACCTCTGGTCGCTCAAGATCAACCACCCCAACACACTCTTCCTCCTGCGTGGGAACCACGAGTGCCGACACCTGACAGAGTACTTCACCTTCAAACAGGAATGTAAGTGCAGCGCCTCTCTCAGCCATATGAAGACGATGCTCCCTGCACCACTTCAGAATGGCCTGTATCAATCAGGTTTCAGACAAATCAGATTGAGTTCCATGCCAGAGATGTAGTTTGTAGCTTTTGGCAGCTTTTGCAAGAAGAGCAGTAACTATGAGATGACTGACTCCCCTTAATAACATGACAAACTTTCCCACAAGTAGGTTATGTTTGTCAGAGAGTGTGTGTTAGATCAGGAAGTCCCGTCAGAAAATGTGGCAGCACATCAGCATCACTCCACAGAGGAGATGAAGCCTTTTCCTTTTCATGTTGCAGACGTCGAGCTGCTGGAGCATGGAGAGCAGCCAGGCATGCTGTTGATGCTTCTCAGACAGCTACACACACACACACACACTGATTTCAATCTGTGAAAGTTGAGTGTGTGGATCTGTCTGTGTGTGTGTATTTGCGCGCGTGTGTGTGTGTGAAGCAGGTGCAAACTCGAAACAAAGACACTTTGGCAGACAGCAAAGACAAACTTGCCAGCTGCAAATAGATGTCACTCACTACATCCCCACAACACTCCCACCCAAGTGCCACCTCATCTACACACACACACACACACACACACACACAAGCACACGCACACGCACACACACTGACTGTATTATTACACACTGTACCACTTTTCAGTGGTTTAGGTGGTTGTTGTTGGGGCAGGGTGTAATGCTTACAGACTGAAATATATGTATATATATTACAATGATAGCAGTCAGTAGCATGTATAAAAACAAGTAAACAAAATGTGCAGATAAAGTAGTATGGTTCAAATGCATCCCGGTTGATACACAAAGCTCGTTGTTGTGAGTTTAGGATTCCCCATCTCTCTTGCACCTATTTCATTACACTGCTGCAAAATCACATTCAGTGGGAGGAGAGAAGAGTTGAACAAGTTCATTTACTGAATGTAATGAATGATAATCAGTGCAAATCATTCTGCTTCTTGATATTGTGCCGTTTCAGATGGTGTCACCTCAACCCAAGAATTTTAGTTTGAGCCAGTTGTTGCTCTACAGAGATGCATGAATGATATAAGAGTCAACACGAACAAGTGTTCATTCTTATTTGTTCAAAGACTCCATGATCGAGGCTCTGGATGCATCAATAATTTTCAATGGCGATATCTGCTAATTATTTTCTCACTTAATCAAGTATTTGTTTGCCCATATAGAAAACTTTTAAAATGCACATAACAACTTTGTGTGCGTGTGCGTGTGCGTGTGTGTGTGTGTGTGTGTGTGTGATTGTTCAAAAACTAAGTCTATCAGCTTAGTTTAGTAGGTAGCTCCCCAACAGTGAAAACACTTGATCCACTAGAAAGAAGACGTCTCACTCTGACAAGTGCTGACACTGGCCTGCAGAGAGCACACAAAGCAACAACAGCCAAGTTTAATTCAGGCCTGTCATCAAGTTACTGACAGAATTAACATTAAATAGTAACAGATGATACGACGTATCACCAGAGACGTTTGTCATTTTAACCACCGAAATAGACGCTCAGTACCGGCTAAAATGAGAAGCTGCAGCTGAATGTTTTCTACAATGCTTTGCTAATGATCATTAGCGTCGTACCTCAGTGAACCTGTGCATCTTTCCAACCTCAGTGTTTGAACTCAGTCACCCACCGCTGCGCCCAGTGAATATTTCACGTTTATATGCTACTTTTGACTGGTTTATGCAGCAGGATGCTGCTCTGTAGAGGCTGGATATCTTACAGAAGAGGAGCAGCAACATGATCACTACTACTACCACACCCTACAGCTGCTTCAGCACATTTGATTTGGAATTAAATAATGGATTCTACATTAGAGTACCAAGTCTCAGCGTTAATTTGTGCAAGTTTAAGTTGGCGTTGAAAGAACTCTGTGGAGGACATGGTCCTCTTAACACATTGCATTTAACTTACAAAGGTTCAGAAGTAATTGGACACTTAAGAGTTGAGTTGCCATTGAGATTTAGATTTATAAAAATGATGAAAAGAGGAAGCTCATCCGTCAAACATGGCAGTGGTTCTGTTACGGCTTGGGCATGTATGACAGGAACCGGCTCATTGGCATTTATTGATGATTTGACTGCCGATGGAAGCGACAGGATGAATACAGAGGTCTACAGGAGCAGTCTGTGCTCAGAATCAGCCAGTCAGAACATTTCATCATACAGCAGGACAACAATCCTAAACATAGGGCCATAGCAACCAAAGAGCTAAAGGCAGAGAGACCCCAATAAGCAAGAGCCAAATGAGGCTGCTGTGAAGGCGTGGGAGAGCACCACCAGGGAAGATACAAAACATCTGCTGATGAAAGAATTTTCAACAAAATAATAGATTATGATGATTTTGTCAGACCTCATGTGTATCTGTCCAATTACTGTTGAATCCCCAAACTTTGGTCACTATGTGTTAAAGGGGCTATATTTCACACACAGTTCTTTCTGTATTAATGTGAACCAGCTCAAATTAAAGCTGAGACGCTTTAATGTTGTATCCATTATTTTATTTCAAATAGAACATGCTGAAGCAACCTGAAGAACAAAAAATGTGTAATAAATACTTACAGTCTGGGCTGTATGAGTGTTTGGTCTGTATGAGTTTTCATTATTCACATCATTCTGTACAGACATGTAGCTACAGATACTTTATTGTTTTGGTGGTGATGTCTGGATTAAGAAAGTTAATAAAGTAGTTAAATCACTAAATTCGCTGACTTCAAGTAGCTTGAAAAAGCTTGACTCTACAGACTTTTCTACATGACCTGAATGCAGCACTCACTTAGTAATGTCTTGACCCCCCCACATTGACCCAACCTGTCTGTGTCCTGGCTGCTCCTGCCATATAAGGAGTCGACTTCCTCCTGGCTTAATCTGAACTGCAGTGTTGTGCAAGTGACACTGGAGACAAGGCCTGGAAACAATCATCAGTCCTTCTGTTGACAGAGGAGCCGAGCTGCTGATTCTCAGCACCTCTCACAAACCTTTGTTGATTTCACCTGACTAAGCACATGCAACAGACTTTTTGGCAATTGTGGCTCTATTTTGTAAAAGAATAACAGATTATACTTATGAGCTACAAAAATGAACCATGTTTTGTGTTGTCGCCATGTGTTTGCTGCAGGTAAAATTAAATACTCGGAACGGGTGTATGATTCCTGTATGGAGGCCTTTGACTGCCTGCCCCTCGCTGCCCTGCTCAATCAACAGTTCCTGTGTGTGCATGGCGGACTCTCACCAGAAATCAACTGCCTAGACGACATAAGAAAAGTAAGTGATCGACCACTGACACATGAATTTTATACTAAAATCCAATGTATTAAGTTATATTGGTTTAAAATTGCCTCTGCAGTCCATTTACCTTTTTTATCACAGTGGTTTCCCTCATGTAAGAAGCCAGTCTAAACCATACAGTGTGTGTCTGTGTTTTGTGTTCAACAGTTAGACAGGTTTAAAGAGCCTCCGGCATTTGGGCCAATGTGTGACCTGATTTGGGCCGACCCTGGTGAGGACTACGGCAGTGAAAAGACATCTGAACACTTCAACCATAACTCCGTCAGAGGCTGCTCTTACTTTTTCAGGTATTGGATAAAATGGCTGCAGCTTCACTGATGCTAAACTGTCGGAACAGACCAAATTCACAACTTTATTATTAATATGAAGAATTGATTTTTATCAAATCATAGACAGTTTTTTTTTTTTTTTTTTTTTTTTTTGACCATACTCAGACAAACACAAAAATACTGGCAGAAGATAGTAAGTTATTAAATAGGCTTCATCACAAAGGCCGGTGGCGGTAGCTTCACTGTTTGTAGGTTAAACGGATTATTGAGGCAGTTTGAAAAAAGGCCCTCTCAAAACAGGTAAACATAAAAACAGCTTGTTGAAAATAGGTTAACGCATAAAATTTGGCTTTTACAAATTAGGTTAACAGAGGCAAGCTGCTGGTTCAGAAATGGTCAAGAGCTGACAAATAACTAAATAGCACTTTATAATAGGTTATTTGAAATTCTTTGAGGTTGAGCAATGCAAACAGCTGGTGCAGAACAGGAAAGAGCAGTGAGACAGTAAAAACAGAACGGGGTGGCAACATGTTAATATCAGGAGGAATATTTTCATTAATACACTGAACATTGTGAGTCTGCTTGACTTCAGCTGAACTTGATCAGTTTTCCTGGAGCTGGTTACATCAGCTGTTTAAACATAGCTATATTAGTTACAAAGTGGAGATTTATGAATTACTAAATAAGAATTCGGTTGCTGTACTTGCTGTTATGTAGAGATTAGTTGTTAATTAATCTTTTGCCACTCTAGCGAAGATGAATCCTACTGGATTTTCCTCACGTGCCACCACGAGGTTGACATTGGTGGTTTGGAGTGAAATATTTCATGGAACGTTGGATAGATTGTCATGATTTGTGACTCAGGCGTCCATGTTGGATGAATTGTAATAATTTTGATGATCTCTTAACCTTTCATCATTGCATCAAAATTTCACTTCTTCAGTACTTTGGTTAATCAGCTGTACTTTGTGTTTAGTTTTAAATAATAAATGATAGCATGATAAAACGCTAGACTAAAATAGTGAACATGGTAATCATTAAACCTGCTGAACACCACCATGTTTGTATCATCCTTGTAAGCATGTTAGCATGTTAGCATTTACCTCAAAGCATGGCAGTGCCTAAGTCCATCCTAACAGAGCTGCTAGTGTGGTGTAGACTCTTGTTACACAACTTCCAAGTGTAATGCTAAAGTATTAGCTAGCTGTTTAGAACAGAGAGTAAAAGAGGTAATGGGTTACGATTAATATGCTTCTTAATAATAATGTAATAATAATTAAATAACTAAAAACATCAGACGTCTCAAATGGCAGAATGTTTTGTTGTTAGTCTGAACCCCCAGATAATGTCAGTTAACTTTAAATAATCAGACCTTTCCAACTTTAAACTGCAAACCACTAATTCTGAAATACTGATTTCTCTATGTATGTATGTATGTATGAATAAATCAAAGTTATACCTACACTTAAAAAGTATTGGCCATTAGGTTTAATACATCATGTGGCTTCCTCCAAGTTGTTACAGCTTGTGATGCCACAGAGACTTCCTGTTTATAGTTGGTTACATTTGATTAGACCAATGCGACAGATGTTTCCTCTGAGCTGATTTGATATCAGTGAGGTGAGGTGAGCCCAGAGGATACTAAAAGACAATACCCACTTCACCCACAGCCTTTTCACCCTGCTGCAAGTTTTACAGAAGTATCTGCTGCTCTATCACCAGACTTTAGAGCAGTTTCTTTCCTCAGGCTCTGAGTCGACTGAATTCATCATTCAGTTTTATTTTTGTGACAAGATTATTTATCATGTCATTAATGAAACATTTGTTTTTAGTGAGTAGCGTGAAGGGACTACATCTGTAATTTTGTTAAATAATCTTGTGTTGCGTAATGATAATTAAATTGTATCTTGAATCTTTAATTTACACATAATGACAGTCTTTAAGTTTTAATGATGCATCCTGATTTAGAGAATCACTAATTTGGACTAGTTAGTAGTTAGAACCCAGGAAGGACTTTACACAGAAACTAATGGATTTATAAAGAGCTGGTACAAACAAATCCTGCCCTGCTCTGAAATCCACTGAAGTGATAAATGTCAGAAACCATTCATCTTTGCCTGGTATTGATTAAATGAAATGTTGATCGCCCACTCATTTTTCCAAAGCATCACCCGTGAATTAGTTGGGGGCGGTGAAAGAAAGAAAGAAAGGCAGTTGAAGTAGACTCAGGTACCCCCACCCAGCTGAGCGCCTCTGCTCTCCTGCTTTCTTCCCTCTGCTCTGGCCTCAGCTTCTGGAGAGACCAGCAGAGCTCATAAATACTAGAGTCCTGGCTCTGGCATCTTTAAACCCCAAGCACAGCAGGCCAGAGGGCATGGCATGCCGAAAATAAATATGAAACTATTTCCACAGACAAACAACAGTCAGTGAATTGGTCATTAAGTGACCTCATGCTGTTCCTTTAATGGTTTAAGTTCATAATCAGCTCTGACCTGCACTCAGTGTTTTAACAGCTCTCTCTCCTCTGCGTTTCTTTCTCTTTGCAGTTACTCAGCAGTCTGTGACTTCTTGGTAAATAATAACTTGCTCTCAGTAATAAGAGCCCATGAAGCACAGGATGCAGGGTAAGTCGGGTTTCTTTCATTTATTTCTAGCATATTATAGAACACATTTGATGAGTGTTTTTATTTGTGGCTGTACAGGTATCGGATGTACAGAAAAAGCCAGACCACGGGCTTCCCTTCATTAATCACAATCTTTTCAGCTCCAAATTACCTAGATGTCTACAACAACAAAGGTTTCTGTTTTTTTCTCACTCTTGTCGTTGTATTTTTCTCATTTTTACCAGTCTTCAGTCCCTGAATCTCTCCTCCCATCTCTTTCCCTCTGTCAATCCTAGCTGCTGTATTAAAATATGAGAACAATGTGATGAACATCCGTCAGTTCAACTGCTCCCCCCACCCTTACTGGTTGCCCAACTTTATGGATGTCTTCACATGGTCTTTGCCTTTTGTTGGAGAGAAAGGTATGTTTGTTGGGTAATTGGGGAAACTGTGAATAGGAAGCCAGAAATAAAACTGTTTACTAAGCTGTCATTGACTTTGTGGGATATCCAGATGCAGGCTGACCCAGAAACACAGAGATTTTCTTCTTCATTAAGTCGTGAAATAGGAGTGAATTTTAGAATGGTCAATGCTCAATTATGCTTTTCATTAGGGCAAACAAATCATAGTAAGTAAGTAAGTATTATGGAAATCACAATATGGCCAAGTGCAATATCCAAATTGCACAACATATATGGTGTGTTGTGTCACAACACACCATACATGAAGTGTTGTGGTGCTACAGAGACGCACCGGTTGACAAACTCATACTCTCCAGATGTAAAGGAACACGTTTGTTTGGTACAAGCCCCAGCAAAATCAAATCATCATCATTTTTAGATTTTTTTTATGTTTTTTTTTTTTTTTTTTTGCATATTGTTCAGTCCTACTTTTCATCAAGGTATTCAATCTGCAGTTATAACTCGTAACTAGTAGACTAATGCAGATGAACACATGGCAAAATACTTATATAGTTATATGATCACTGAAGAGCTGAGGATTGTGTTATACCTCTGCGCCAGCGACAGGCGTGTCTGGCCATCTGTCCGTCCCATTCCCAGGAGCGCCTTGAGGGAATTGCTTCAAATCTGGCACAAACGTTGACTTACACTCAAGGATGAACGGATTAGATTTTGGTGGTCAAAGTTCAAGGCCACCGTGGCCTCACAAAAAACATCTTTGGTCATAACTCAAGAATTCATATGCTAATTATGGCAAATTTCACACAAACGGCAACATCATATTTGCAGCAGTGTCTACTGTCATGACTACAACTTTATGTTCTGTCATAATCAGATTTATTGGCCAAAAATATGAACATATACAAGGAATATGACTCATACAGAATAAAAACAACAAAGCTTAATAAAAGCAAGTTTAATTGATTTTATTTATAGAGCACTACATCACAAATCAAAAAATATACTTAATACCTTTTTATTGAATACCTTCAATACATATATGAGTCTGGAGAGACATGGATGTAAACTGCAACTTGATCAGTTGGCAGTTACAAGGTGGTAATTCTAGTTAACTAATGTGTTGGCCCATTTGCTAAATTTGAAAGGTATGCCAATGTGCTCTTTGGAAACACCCACAACTGAAAGTGAAGGTGTTGTATTCTAAATAGCAGTCTTTGATAACCCAAAAAACTAGAAATTCACATTATTAAGAAAAACATTTGTATGTATCATTCGTACTGTATCATTTTGACCCTTTTATACTGGAGAAATTTCCAGCTAAAAGTTCACTGTTTTTTGTTTTTTTTGTATGTTTTTTTAAGTATTTGGTTCTTATAGCTGCCTGTTAAACTTGCGGAAATTATTAAGTTAATATTTGGTGAAGACAGTAAAACGTGATCACAAACATGTTCATTTAGCTGGTGGAAGTGTTTCTGCTCCTGTTATGAAAATCTCTAACGGAGGTCATGCAATGTCATATAAACCCTGCCTCAAACATGGGTTTGGCACCAGTCTGAATTCTTAAAGTGTCTTCTCTCTCTCCACAGTGACGGAGATGCTGGTGAATGTACTGAACATCTGCTCTGACGATGAGCTCATGTCAGAGGTAGATGACCTATACGAAGGTAAGGAGAGAAGAAGAACCATGCACTCAGAGGTTCACCCTCTTGATTTTGGTATATGTACAGGCTGTTGTTAATCCTATTGTTTTGTACTGCTGGGCACTAAGCACTGTGCCTGCTGTTTGATTGAAATTCGTAATTTTAATGTGGCATTCTGATTTGATTTTACAAAAGTTAGCGTGAATACCTTTGTTGTTATTAATGCGTAGGTTCAGGTCTGGAGTCTCGGTGTACAGTGTACATACTAAGCATACTGTTTCTTTGATATTGCCATCCTGGAGGTGTGGAATTATTCACACTATTGAAATTTAAAGATGTCAATCAGCACAGAATATATGTTATTGGTTAGTTGGTCTGCACATCTGCTTGGGTTGTAGATTTTCTCCAGAATCCTCTCTGCTTTTGTTCGCTCTGCTTTTTCAGTTTACTTCTTAAATTAGGTGAACTGTAAATGAGTCCTGACACAGACTTAATTGACATAGAACGCCGGGAGGTGATTTATACGCAGCACTTCATCATAATTCAGTCTATGTCCCACATGTCTGATGTTGATGAGGGAGTTCTGAATAGCCGCCGTGCTTTGAAACACACCATTAAACCCTCAGCCCATCTCTCCAATGTATCATCCTTCATCCTTTTCCTTCCCTCAAGTCTTTTCTATAACGTATTGTTCATTTTGAGTAAGTACTGAGAAAACCAGCAGCAGAGGATGGAAACAGTAGTATTGCGTACTCTCGCCAGTGAACTTGGTGTTAACCCCACATTCTGGACTATTTCCAGGTGGCACCTCAGCGATGCGTAAGGAGGTGATCCGAAACAAGATTCGTGCTGTGGGGAAAATGGCCCGAGTCTTCTCAGTCCTCAGGTCTGACCCTGTCATCAGTACTCTCCTTTTGATGTTCCTCTTCCTTTCTTACAATAAGACTCTTCTTCTTCTACTGGACATGTATATAAGGATCACAATGAGCTCAGTGGCCTGGGGGTCAAAATTAGCAAATTGAATCGCAGGTCACCACAGGGCCAGGAAGAGGCTGGAGTGTTAGTGAAATGAATGGAGTCAGTTGAGTGCACAATGAAGTTGTGTTTGAAAACACAATGTTGCCCTGCTAGGATTAATGAGCTGGCATGGGATGAGTCACGACGCACCTAGACTGTATAATGACATTAGGCATTATTCCAGATTAATGCTGCTGCTGTGAGCTTGTCACACTGCCGCAAGTGGACAAGATGTAGAGCAGCCTGTCGTTCACACCAAAGCATATGGGTCAATGGCTTAAAAGGGTGTTATAGACACAGAAGCATTTTTAAAAAAAAATTAAAAATCCAGATGTAATTTGGTCAGACACAAGTTTTCATAAATTCTTAACTAGTTTGACTTTCTTCTAAAATGAACTCATTGCTTTGCAGGATGATTACAATGTGAAATGTAGATGTTTAGATGCATTTTAAAAGTCTCATTTCAGTTTTTAACCCTTGTTTCTTTTGACTCAGTCGGAGAGAATAAATAAATAATATGGAAATTCAAATGTGTTAATATTAAAGTCCTTTGACAGAAATCTGACCACTGGTAACCAATCCTTAGAAATGTTGCTTCAGCTGCTAAAATTGACACAAGTCATCGGTGACCCACTTTACAAAACCAGGACAAATGTTAACGATTTGGCATTTAGAGCTGACAGTCTTTCACTCCGTCAAGCAGGGAGTGAGTGGACACAGGTTAAGTATCGAGTGATGAGTGAACTTAAGAACTCTTGGTGACAGAGCAGCCTCATAACCACCAGGTGTCTGTCGGCCTGCTCGCTGAAATGTAATCTGTGTGTGTGTGTGTGTGTGTTTGTGTTTGTGTGTGTGTGTGTGTTCCCTCTGTGCCTGTGTTTGTGCGCTAGGGAGGAAAGTGAGAGTGTGTTAACACTCAAAGGCCTGACTCCGACTGGAACTCTTCCAATGGGAGTGTTGTCAGGGGGGAAGCAGACCTTACAGACCGGTAAGTGTGTTTCATATTCAATAACCCTGTTCTTTCATTCCTCCTCGCTATATACCATTTTGACACAACCTGCACCTGTAGGGACGTTTCCGTACCCCCTGTCACCAAGTGTGTGTTTCTTTTTTTTTAAACCCAGAGCATTTATTGTGGGCAAATCTTTTCATTTCTTCATGACATGTGGCTGTGTTACATGGTCTACTGCTCCACAAGCACATCAGTACAGGAAAATACACATGATGCTCAGTGACTGCAAAGCAGTGACGCTATATATAACACTTTTTCCTGCGTTAGACATACCCGCTGCCTTGCAAACACGGTTGCAATTTGCAGGCAGTGTACAGTCATAGAGCTGAGAGCTGATTGATGCGACTCTCATGTCAGTACAGCAAATATGAACCTGGAGCCAGCAGCTGCTTAGGTTAGGATAGAGACTGGAAACAGCTTGGCTCCGTCAACAAAATTCTCCAACAAGCATCTCTAAAGCTCATGAACACATTACATCTCATCTGTGTAAACAGTATGAAAACCAAAGTGTTAAAACTACAGTTTTCCATTTCCCATTGTCTTGGCTTGAAACAGTAACTTTCTGAAGTTTCTTCTGATTGCCTCACAGCTGCTCCCAGCTTGCAGGTGGATTTTGTTAGCCAGGCCAGCTGGTTTCCCCCTGTTTTTAGTCTCTATGCTATGATATGCTAAGCTAACCAGCTAATAGCTCCAGCTCATGTTTTCCAAACAAACTTAGGCTTTGTTTTTTCTCGTCTTACAGGTCAACATCAATGTACTTCCAAAAAAAATAAAAAAAATAATACTCAAACCCTTTACAATTGTGTAAAGCAAAATAACAATTAAGAGATTTGTTCTTATTCCTGCAAAAAACTCAATATATGTGAAGTGTAACCAGTTTGGTGCAGGACATTAAGTTATTGTTCCTTCTGGTCTCTTTTACTTGGCTGGAATAGCGTGCTTTGTTTGCACAGTGAACTCCCTTTAATTGTCACCAAATATCGGTTGCTCCATCCGTGATGGTGGAGCTAAATCTGTCAATCCTGACATCCAGTGAGGGGAGACCAGCCTCCCTGTCCTGCCTGTCCCTTTGAAGGGTTATAGATCAATGGTGACATGCCCACCACAGGAAGCACTGGCTGGACTTTGACTGGAGCCCACCCTCTATGCAGCAGAAAGTTTTCAGGCTGAGCTGTTGGGCTGGCTGGTTGGGGAGGTCGGCCTGTCACCTGAAAGTGGGCACTGACCCTCTGATCTAAAGGTCAGCGCCTGGCCTCGCCCGCCAGAGGACATGCTGCGAGTCACGCTTTGCCACGCTGGAGGCTTACAGAAGCTGCGGAGCAATCGAAGGAGAAACCACATGTTGTGACCTTTTGGAGAATGTCATGTTCCGTGTCCGCTCCCCTAGCCACAGTTCTCAGATCAGCCAGGCCAACTCAAACAAAGGCAGGGGCAAGTCATTGTGTATTTTTGTCCATCCTTCTTGACTGTTCACTTTGTTTTTCTCAGCCCCAGCTTCAGTTTTTGACACTACTGTACTACAGCTGACATTTTAGGTGGTGTGATGCTCATACATCTTTGAACGCACCCAGTCCACGAGTTAATCCTTGTCTGAGGACATTAAAGATTCGGAAGAGGCTTGGAAGCAGCTAGAAATATTTTCCTAAAGTGTCACCAATGACAAAACGCCTCATAATGCAGAGCTGAAGGGGAAAACTAGCTGCGGCTACGATTTTGCACCTGTAGGCTGCGATCTTAGAGCAGCTCTCTTTCATCTTAAATACGTAATCATTTCTTTGAGAAATTATATTTCATTCTCAGATATTGTCTTCATTTACAGATTCAAATATTTTATGCAGCTTAAATAAGAAGGGAATATGGCTGGTTGGCATTTCGGATCTCCTGATATTTGAATACTTTTTAAAGGAGAAATATTAATCATGTAAAAAATCTCCACTGAGTATTTTAAATTCTACTCGGTCATGACATTTTTCTCATTTTGGATTCAAGCTGTGTGTGTGTGTGTGTGTGTGTGTGTGTGTGTGTGTGTGTGTGTGTGTGTGTGTGTGTGTGTGTGTGTGTGTGTGTGTGTGTGTGTGTGTGTGTGTGTGTGTGTGTGTGTGTGTGTGTGTGTGTGTGTGTGTGTGTGTGTGTGTGTGTGTGTGTGTGTGTGTGTGTGTGTGTGTGTGTGTGTGTGTGTGTGTGTGTGTGTGTGTGTGTGTGAGAGATCATTTGGCTGCATGTGCACAGCAGCGTAGCCTTCATGTGAGGCTGCACTGTACGACTGTCGGTCGTTGTTGTGCATCTGGACCCGAGTCTTAGACTCTTAGTTCTCAGCCAAATCCCCCCTCAGCTCTCCACACCTAAGTCCTCATGACCCTTTAACACCAACACCAGCTTAAATCTCCAGCAGGCTTCTCCTCTCTAACCTTCCCGCCCACCCACTCATTAACTTTATTGTTTTGATGACGTTTTTTTTTTAATTTTTTTTTTTTTTTTTTTTTTTTTTACAGCTGCTGAGAAATTTTGCTTCTATAATGCCTTTGCCCTGAGTGCTGACCTATATTCTGTCGACTGTTTCTTGCACCAGCCTTTACAGTTTGATATTACTGTTGTGTTTGCTGTCTCTGGCTGCCTTTGATGACTCTTTTTTTTTTTTTTCCCCCTTCCTCAATTCTTATTAACATAGCTACGATTGAGGCAGCTAAAGCAAAAGGTACGCATGGCTGTGTGGCTCTACTCTCATGTCTTTGTTTTGTGTGTGTGTGTGTTGTTCACCCTTTAAACAGCCCCACCCTTAAATTTTTTTTCTTTAAATTAAATGTTTACTCTCCTCACTGTGTTTATATCACTGGTTATTGTATTATCGTAAAACTATTTGAGTGTGGGTTACTTTTGCATTATCAGTATCTGTTGGATCACATTGGTGACCGTCATTGTGAAATAGTTTATGCAACACTTTACATTTACAGGTTGATGCTTGTTAATCAGTAACAGAATCACATGACAGGAACTGAAAAGACGCTTACATAAGACGACAACTAGTACAACGATAATTACTAGTTATATGAGATGGTTTATGAAAAATGTACTTTTAAACTAAATTATTTTCACCAGCCTCACATGAATCAGCCTTTTTGGTGTCAGAAAAGTAAAGCCCATGCTACAAAAGGGGTTAGTTATGTGTATATGATTTAGGAGCTGACTTGTCCCCTGTTGACAAGAAGCAAGTGGCTGTGGTCACAGAGGCGTGTCTTGCCAAGTGTGGCTCCCCACACATAGAAAAGCCTGCTAAGACCTGGCTAAGATAAGACCAGGGACATCCCTGCCTGGGATATTTTCAGAAGCTAATCCTGTTACACCATTTGGCTGCAGCTACACTGTCTGTCTTTTTATGAAACATTATAAATGTAACAGATTTAGTCATTGTGGTGTAGTGCAGGAAACATCACAAACTGAGCGAGGAGGCTCTTTTTGTCTGATGTCCTGCCACATTCCTGTCACATGAGCTCAAATACTCCGTCACAGACTCGATCCATCATGATCCAAATGTGTTGATTTCAGTTCATTTCAAAGTGGATGTTAAGGAACACTACATAACAGCGGATATTTTCATACCAACAACATTTTTTCATACCACTGAATAGTAGGTTGGTTTTGTCAAGAAACATTCTAGCGCTTTGTCCATCACTTTTAGTTAATTATTTCAACTTTTACTTATTCATTACTTGTTGATATTTCAACTCTATTACTTTAACATTATTTGAACTGTTTAGCCATTACTTACTCCATTACTTGTAGTTAAGCATTAATTATAGGTGATTATTTCAGCTGTTTAACCATTTACTTTACCATTTACAAATTACTTATATGCCTTTATCTAACTATTTCAGCCATATATCCATTACGTAAGCTAACTGTCTCAACTATTTAGACATCTATGTTCACTTGCTAACTAGTTTCCATGCACACTGAGTCGCCTCACATAGCTTTAGGGTTCTGTGCCATCAGTATAGCTGCTAGCTTACTGGTTTTTGTGACAGTAAATTGACCATAGATCAGTATCAGGCTTATTTGTATCCATTGTGGATATATTTCTCTGATCAAATCATAATTCCTGTTATTACTTCACTTCACTATGTATTCCCTTGTAACTGCAGAAGTACCCCATGGGGTTTAACTTCTCCTGGTTGGGGATCACGTACTCAAAGTGCAGTTAACTCAAGTGAGCACAGGTGCTTAATTATTACAGATATCTGGTTGTGCAAGAGAACCCTGTAGAACCTTGTTTGTGTGGCTGTAACTCCACCTCTAAAACCTTCCCCTCAGAGTGTTCATTCTCTGTTTAACCTGATAATGTAAATGACTGAAGAGTGTGTTTGAACAGTCTTTACAAATTTGCTTTTCGTTTGCACACGTTTCTGTCTGGTTTCCTTGGCTGTTTCGGGACGTTACCGTAAGTCTTACAAAGTGTGAGGTGTTCTTGTTGTAGCTTGTCCCACTGGTGTGTGAACTCTAGAAGTCATTGTTACCTGTGCATGTGTTGTATTCACTGATCATCCATACTGTGCTAGGCTGATATTGTTGTTTTGTGCTTATCAAATGAAACTCCACAAAGAAGAAGAAAAAGCTAAAGAATACGTTTTACAGCAGACATGTGCAGTAACATGAGTAGGGAAGTTCAAGTGTTTCCGGCTTCTGGTAATTTTGTCTCTTCTCCGCTCCAGCCATTCAAGGTTTCTCTCCTACGAGGAAGATTCGTAACTTCGAGGAGGCGCGCGGCCTGGACAGGATAAACGAGAGGATGCCGCCTCGCAAAGACGGCCAGCAGCCAGACGGCACCACGATCAACACTAACACCCCCAACAAGAACGGCACTGGATAGAAACGCCACCCTCCCATCTTCACACAGCCCACACCCCCTGACTCATAGCCCCCACCCTCTCTCTTTCTCTCTCTCTCTCCGTCCCTCTCTCTCCATCTGTCGGCTCTACTGAAACTGCGTATACATCTTCTGCTCGGCCGCAGTCGGGCGGGGCAAAGGAAGCGGACACATCAGTAGATAATAAAAACACAAGGAGGCCACAGCGCTGGGAAAACACGTCCAGCTGCTGAACAAAGACAAACATATGACACGATATGTTATCTGGACAAAAATCTGATCTTATTTATTAAAGATTAATTATATTAGATATATTGTGTAATAGTAACAATCAATCAATGAAGACATTTTGTTAAAATGTATCCTGTACACTGAAGTCCTAACTTATACATGTCAAAAGTATGAAAAGTTTTATAAATTTGAGCTCAGATAGATGAATCCCTTTTATCCAGGAGTTTTAGTCACTTTGAGTTTTTTTTTTCTTTTTTTTTTATTGTGCGCACCACGTGTTTGTTAAGGGAAAATTTGAAGTATAATTACTGTGGCCTCAACAGCCTCATTTGGATCTTGCAAGAGTCTTGTCAAGATATTTTAGGCGCTTGAGGTTCTACATTACAGTACAGTGTTTGCTTATATGTGTGTCAGTTGACAGATAAATTATATATGTATTGAAAAGTGAAAAAAAATAAGGAAGTAAATTATGTAAGAACAATTACTACAATTTAATATTTTATACTTAAATCAGAAATTTAATGAAGACTTGTAATCATATTTATACATTTTCCACAAAACTTTGATGAAACCCCAAAGATGCTCAATAGATTTTTTTCTTTTTTGTTCAGTGTTTTCACTTCCAGAGTAACATCAAGAAAAACTTCTTCCTGTATTATCATTTGTGAATGAAGCTGTTAAAGTGAAGGATTAATGCTTTGTGTGCAATGATAGTTGCTGTTGCTGGCTGTTCCTGTGCTGGTATGACTTGTATTCACTTGATGGCAGCTAGGATGTTCTCGCTCTGCTAAACCAAAAAAAAAAAAAAAAAAAAAAAAGGGATATACAGTACAGCATGTCTTACTCCATAACCACAACATCAATACTCAATACATCCTGGTTGGAAGCACGTCTTCTTCTTCTTCTTCTTCTTCTTCTTCTTCTTCTTATTATTCTTATTCTTCTCGGGCACTGAAGTGAATCCGACCTCTCTTGGAGGTTGTGAAGATTACAGCACGAGAAACCAACTGACACGAAAGGACACATTTTCATCTATTTGGACTAAAGAGGACATGTTTGCTTACAGAACAGAGGAACTGCTGAACATAGTGTCCTCGGAATAGACTGATGTTCATTATCGCTTAAGAAATTTCACCGTATTTAACAGAATTATGGCAGTTTGATTTGATGTTTTATTGTCAGACACTAAAAAAAAAAAAAAATGGGTTGTGCTTTCGGGGCTTTCCTTTTGTTTCTAAAGCTGTATTAGTGTCTCCATCTACTGTTGGTGACACAGTGAGCAGATGTTTTTTTTGAATTGTAATTACCATGCGTATCACATAAGGGAAACATTTGACATTCGGTGAAGTGACAGCACTTTGACGATGCTGCACCCAGACACAATGGACTGAGTCATTCCCCTCGGCGGGGATGATACTATAAAAGGTACCGCCACCGCACTAACAGCTGTCTGTCAAGGCCCAACAGTACTGTAATCATCTCAACCATGGCTGACTCATGTATACAATGTATTTTTTTACAGCTCGTGGTCAAACCAAGATGGGGACCAGTAACACTCGCTGAGGTTGCTGGTGTGTGTGATTGTTTTATTCAGGCATTCAAGCTCTCCTCTGGTCTGAACACCTCCACTCCTCCTCACAGGCACTCCCAGCCCTTTAAGACCCACTTCTTCTTTTTCTTCTTCTAGGACATAAAACCAACTCTACTGGTGCTTCGACACACCTGACTGTAACTCTGTTGTCTTTTGTCAATTCAGAAAGGAGGGAAAATAAGCTTTAAGATTTGCTATTCTCTTTTGAAGTTACTCCTTTTCTTTCTTTTTTTTTCTTTTTTTTTTTTTTTTAATGTTAGGTGATTGTGCTCATGTGCCATGCCACCTTGGCCACACATGTCAAGATCCATATATGTGTGTGTGTATGTATGTGTGGATGGTGACCAGAGTCAGTCCAAGAGACTTTCAATCACACATTATTAAAGACTGTGTCAGCAATATTAACATGACATCCTTAAAGATTTCCAAATTATCGCTGTTTGCTGTTATGTTTAGTAAATTGTGGGAAACCTTCCTAAATATTTCGGTTTACATTCATAACTGTGATGCTAAAAGTTTGTTTTAAAGGTCAGACTTCATTGGCTGAGCCATACAATATACTGACCTCCTGTCAGGTCCTATACACATTTTGCAAAATGTAAATCTTAAAATAGCTGTAAAAAGGGGTGAAAACAAATGTACCGTACTTGTCAGGCGAGGCCATGAAATCTTTTACGTAGCTGTAGCACTTGAAAGAAAATAATAAAATTCAAATACAGTGTCTCCCCCCCCCTTTTCCTTCCTTTTTGGACTCATCTTGGATGTTGTTTCTTGTTATTTCACTTAAATTTGCATCAGGAAATTCAGGATTTCAGTGGCTCCAAACAAAGTTCTCTGAATTTTGTAACTTCTTTACAAAAGTGATAATACTGCAATGTTAATGTTGTGTTTACAGCTTGTTCTGCTGCCCCCAAGAGGCCAAAATATATATATTAAAAAAAAAAAGAAAAAAGATGCAGCTTTGAGATAAGTGGTTTTCACGTCTAGCATCAGTTTGTCTTTTTTTTCCACACAATCCATTTGCAGCATTTGTATAAAATACACATTTATTCCTCAGTATTAATTTACATTGACTCATCATTTACAAACTTTTTCAATGACACATCCAAAACTGAGCAGAGTGATATTTATTCAGTCATAGACTTTCTAACATCAAGATTATTACCACCTGGATCCTTTCACACAACACAAGAACATATTGTTCTGTTTTTCAGATATTTGTTTAATTGGAACATTTATAATAATATGATATCTGGCTGCTTGTTGTCCTGTCACTGTTCACAAGATTGTGGTTAGTAATGCTACAACATTTCTGCTGCTTTAGCCTTGCAGCACAGAAAAACACCATCATATTTTCACTGAGTACTAAATGTGAAACCTGGATATTTAGCTCATATAATTTTTTTCACGTTATGTTCATGTTCACACAGTGAACTCCTTTTAGAGAAGCAGCAGCATAACAAAGTTTCTTCGTAAAAAAATCTATTTACATAAAACAAATTAGAGATGACAAAGAGAAACAACCCAACCTACAGTGAGTGAATCCCCCTCACAACACAACACAACACAACACAACACAACACAACACAAGAGTCATGATGACTAACTTAGCGAATATAAACTTAATCGGGCCTGTTTTTAATAAACATTTACAGGAGGGTCTGTGGGCGCTCAGCAGAGACACACGAACACATGACTAAAAATCACCTACACTTTCCTATTCATCTCTTTTATTTCCTCATTTTACAACATTTTCATTGAAAAACTTGCTTGAGATTGGACTAAAAATGCTGCAGGTAGCATGCTATAAAAGCTTTGGAGTGGCTGGGTAATCAGTGTTTCTGACTGTCATCTAAATTAGCATTTTCTATTACATAACCAGAAATGGACCAGAAATTTTAGACCATCACGTCAAAATCTGTCAAAACAATTCATTCAAAACATTTTTTAAAACAAGCAACATAAAATATGAAACCTCTGCAGCTGCTGAATACAGTTTGACAAATAAATCCAGTCTTGTGCAATAATCTATACCATTCCTGTTACAAATAAAAGAACATGTATAAAATGATATGGCTCGAATTCAGGGTCAGAGCTGTTTCCTCCCTGCACTAACTCTCACCCTAAGCATAAAAAAGTGCCTTAAAAACAATAAGTACATCCAGCAATAACAAGTCCACAGTCGCCATAGTAATGATTTAGCGTCCAGTTTGTCCCACCGGCAGTCTGCAGGTACAGACACACCGAGTTCTTCACACAGCGCTGCAGTGAGGAAGCTGCAGAGGAAACAGGACAGGAAGCCTTTCATAAAAACTTGCCAGTCGCCTCTTGCCTGGGACAGTGGACAGAGGTGAGTCTCTCCACGTTTACTTATAGGTATCAGACCACCGGTGGAGGTGTTGGCCTCAGAGCCTACAGGACAAGAAATGTATTACAAAATATAAATGAGAGTGTTGAAACCTAAAGGAAAAGTTATGTTTTACACCCAGTTCTTATATTTTCACAGGTTTGTATCTGAATAATTTAAGTTTAAGTCTTATCATCCAATCAGATGAGAGATGTTGGCAACAAGAGAAATACAAAATTTATGATCCTGATTGTGCTCTTCTTCTGTGGTTTTGATAAATGTTTCTACACAAGGAGAGAGATGAGCATCGCTGTACACTGAATTTTCATCTCACTCTTCACCTGCCAAAATCCAAGTTTTTGCAGAAACACACTAGAATCAACATTTCTAGGCGTCCCGGTTGTTGACAATTTGAACGGCATTATCTAATGTTGGAATAGTTTGATTGAATCACATCACACTTGTGGTGTTGAACACAGTAGCAGAAGCCTACAAACTGTGTGTAATCACAGTTACCTGGCGAGCAGCTATGTAGTTCTGGCTCGGGGGTTTAGGTCTGTTCCCTGCTGGAGGTGGTGGAGGTGGAGGTCCTTTGGGCTTGGGCCTTCCAATCTGAAATTTCAGGGATTGTTAGTTACTTGCAGTGATATTGTTATCTGTTATATCCCAACTCAACGCACTAACATTCCCACACATTACCTGTGGCGCCGGCCTGGGCTGACCAGGAGCTGACCTGTTCACCGCCGGCGGCTTCCTCTGGTTGTGCGCTCTGCGGTAGAGAGAAAGATTTACTCTGCTGGGGTTTACAGTGACGTCGCCACTCCAAGACCTGCAAACAGGGTGAGCATTACTTACGTTGACAACATGGGACTTTGTCGTTTCTTCCACATCAACCCCACCACACCGGCGATGATCCCGACAACCACTAGTATAACTGTCAGTGAGATGGCGACAGCTGTTCCTGCAGAGATGGAACAAACATCGGTTTTGTTTGGATGCGGTGCAACATCAGTGGTTCAAATTCAGTATTCATCATAAGTTGGGGCAGAGAGAGTATATAACAATTCTAAGTACCAGTAGAAACGGAATTGAAAGCTCCATCCTTTGAAGTGCAGTACGGAGGCATCCACCCAGGTTCACACTGACACTCGCTTCTGTGGTTGCACACCTGAGGAACACAAAGGAGATGATTGCCATCATAGTGCGGCAGACATGCAAAGCAACTGTGCATTTTATGACTTAAGCATGAACGTTTCATCATATAATCTACATACGCCAAGGCTTTATTTCAAACACGGAGGCAATTTATATCTGACCTCTGTTAAACCTTGAAAGTTCATTGACCTCAGCATTCCATTTTCAAGTCTATCATATTTGGGTATAACGACAGAGAGGAGCTCCAGAAGCCTCACTGAGCTGCTACTCATGTTTTACAGAGTTTACAGCAGTTCTGTGCAATCTATGTATAAAAAGAGTGTAAAATAAAACTTAAGTGATGTATACCGCCTTGAAAAAGTGAAAAGACAATTAAATTTGACAGGCAGAAATTGGGTCACCCTCTCTGAAATCTGAAATGCCTCCACGTCTGAAAATAAACTTCATTGTTTATAGAAACACTGGAGAAAGCTTCATTCTTCAGTCATAAAACGCACAATGCCTGTCATATGCAGACTTATCTGCTGCAGTATTATAAACATCCAAACTAAACTAAAGTAAACTGAACCGAACTGAACTCTGAGCAGTGTTGGTGTGTACTTACAGCATTGCCTTGGCATTTGGAAGAACAGTTTGTGTTTCTGTACGCTGTGTGAAGATCCACACACTGATTCTGGCTGCACACCTTGGAGAAAAAAAACAGGCCAGTCAGTGACATTTAATGAGCTCCACAGACATCGGTTTGTGACTTTTGAACAAGTGGATTTCGAGTTGATGCAATGATCACAGTGAAACACATTCACAGAATGAGTAACACAGCTTATTACCTTTCCCATCCCACATATAGTCCCAGTGTCCACCTGGCCGAAGTCTTTAGTGTATTCTCCAAAAAAAGCTGCCTTGCAGTCATTGATCTTCACCATGCGGCCGTAGTTTGGGTTTTCATTACCGTTGTGGCAGAAGAGCTTCCCACAAAAGATGTCTCTGCAGAGGAGAGAGAGAGTCAGAGTGTGAGGAGCCAACATTCAGACTTATTCTGCAGAAACATAAACATTTATTCTAATGCAGACACTTTAATTTGGTGAGTGTGCACATTAAACTAACAAGAATATAAGTTAGGGCCTTTACAGAGCAACTATCAAACTCTGGCTGACTTTGGCTGAGACTCACTCTCGCTGGCAGGGGACGTATTTGTCGTTTGACGGACGTGAGCAGAAGGCGTAGTAGGTTCCTCTGGTGTTGTAGTTATAGCAGTACGACTGCGCCTCTATAGCACCTGATGACAAGGAGGGATTTTTAGAAGGCAGAATAAACTATTTAAAATTAAAAAATTCATGGAAGAAAAAAAGGACACTCACTTGATCCATACAGCCTGACACACTGGTTTGACCTCTGCGGACACTGGCCGTTGTAGCAGTATCCCAGGCCTTTATCACATGGGAGGCCATTCACAGCGAACATGTCCTCAGGACAGGTGGAGCTCGTCCCGTCACAGTACTCTGCCAGATCGCAGTCGTCCTGCTTACTGCGGCACTCCCTGGAGCGAGAGGAGATCTGTGTGGAGGTGAGAGTCACAGTCAATCACATGACATCATGTCATAGATTACTTTACTTATGTATGTGATGCTTTACAGGTGTGCTCAAACTGCCTCAGTGCATTGATCGTGCCACATTAATGACCATGCCTTGCTTTAGCTGTTGTGGTGGTGGTGGACAAACGCCCCTGCAGTCTTGTTTTACATGGTTAACTAATCTTTTAAGTTCATGCGATATTAAATAACATCACATTTCTGTTGGGTAATTCTTTTTGAAATTACACTTACACTAGTTTTTGTTTTAGATTTAGAAATTGCTTCCCTTTAACTAACACTTTGGCCACTTTGGGTGGGAACAATACTGACATCACCTTTTAAGTTGCTATGGTGACAGCAGATACAGAGCAGCAGTAGTTCTGGTAAAGGACTAATAAAATTTTACAAAAAAAAATGGAGGAATTTAGTATAAACGTTCCCAAATGCCAGAAATTCCTGAATAAAGAACAATATACAAAGAATATTCCTTTTGCCTTGATGGAAAATTCAGACTTTTATTAGAAAGCAGGTGTATGTGTATGTAATATTGTGAAAGTATCAAAACACTCACACAGAGAAATGCACACAGCCTGTATTCAGAAACTGAGCCTTAAAACCAGCCGTCAGAACTTTCGTAATTTTGCAACATCACAGCGAAGCCAGCGCCTCCAGCACAGCCCACCTGGACCCACCATCCAACCCTGGATGCCTTTTGATTTCCACATCACACGTGTGTAAGTTGCATATTGGACCATGATTGGTTTCCATACCAGTTGTGCTGTTGCAAAAATCATGCTTTTCGTATGTTCGTGTCTCGAACTCAGATTTAAGGTTTTGCACAGGTGAATGTGAAAACCGTCTTCCAGTGTCAAACTCTGCAAAAACCTCATTCTGCACAGTGAAGCTCAAACGCCCAAGTCAAACACAAATAAGTGCAACTCATTCTTGAGCGGGGAGATCTTTAAAAAATGGAGCAAGGTCAAATATTTGTAATATCTCAAATGCCCACCAGGGGGCTGTGGCAGATCAAACATCATGATGTAAAAGCAAAGGGAATAAAAGCCATTTCTTTCATTTACTGACCTTACAGTCCTCACAGCACTCGCCGTAACCACACTCTGACCCCTTTGTCAGAGCGCAGGTGGTGGCGTTGCAACATGGGTTGGTGCACTCCTATAACAACAACACAGAAGCCATTAGGCTGTTATTGAATTAATTACTTCTGTCATGATGTGTAACTTCCCTGTGTTATTGTCCCATCAGTAATGTTCCATGGATTTACATAGTTCTACGTGTTTATGTCATTAATAACCTGCTGAAAAAGAAGAGTTTGTGTTTTGGCTGAAAACCAGCAGAGGATAAAAACAGGTCGGAACAGATTCACAGCGCAGCGCTTTGGAATGTACTTCTCAGTGAAAATTACAACTTTGCTATTATACTGAACTGATGTTAAGGTGGAAATTAGGGTTTGTAAACTGTAGATACACCTGTGACTAATGTAGCCTACCAACCAAAAGATTTTGTATCAGTGCACATGTTACTTCACATTAATGTATCTGCCTTCAGTCACTTTTAGAAGAAGACTGGCTCTAATTTTCTTTTCTTAAATGTGCTGGTGCATGTCAGGCAGCGTCATTCCCCTGAAACAGTCACGATCAGACAAATATAATAAGGTTATGAGTCTGATGCTCAGAAAACAATGGCCTTGATGCAGATACTTCACTATCAGTGCAATAAGATAAAATCATATGATGCTTGAATGAGTGCTTGTGTGTTTTCTTCACCTCCACAGTGCCACAGTCACACTGCTCTCCTTTCTCCACGAAGCCGTTCCCGCAGACTGCAGGAGTCTCCAAGCTGCTGTAGTCCGGTTTGTCCAGCAGACAGCTGGGGCTGCGGCTCGTCAGGTATCTTTCATAGTTGCTGCTGCTGCAGCTACTGAAGGTCCGAGGGATGTTCCAGCTGAGGAGAAACAACACAGAGTCCTTGTTAATGCCACAGTCACCGTCTTTGATCCACAAGTGGACGTTTTCTGAACGCAGTGACGCCTTGTCAGCCTCCACTTCCCACAAAATGGTTTTGATTGGATCTTTTTCTATAGGCCTTTTTCACAGCAGACATTTTGACTTGTATTAGTGGGGAAAGCATAGATGTAAGTACTTAAATTAACAGCATTAATGGGCTCCACCATCAAAATGTCCCTCTAAGTCACAACAGTGTGAAACTCAGCCAGAATGTGCAACAGAAGGACCCTAAATTCTTTTATTATCCTTTTATTATTTACACATGGACTTTTCCGACTGAGGGACGTCAAAATGTCTAAAAAAGTACTCCTTTGATTTAGTGTTGCACCTACAGAGGGCAATAAAAAAAAGAATCAAAATTGATGCAGCAGAACCAGAAATGTCACTTTCTTATTCCACAGATTTTCGTTCCTGGTTAAAACATGGTCACCACTTTACCCACAATGCCACTAGACCACTGATAGTTCTGATGGAGATTCGAGTATGTTATAGCAGCTAATGTAGCCTCAGGCAGAGATGAAGAGCGGGCTACTAAATACATTGTCATTACAGGCTTGTTAAACAAGAAAGTCTTTCAATCAACACCAGAATCAGAATCTGATAAAGATTCTCGAATGATTTTCTCACCTGAGGGCTGCAGCCATGATGCAGCTATCCCCAGAACAAGCACAGGCACTGGAGTCATCGTGGTCCATGCCCAGGTTGTGGCCCATCTCATGAGCCAGTGTAGCTCCCACAGCAATGGCGCGGTCATTGTGATCCTGAGAGGTAACAGACCAGCAGTTATACGAGTGGAACTCAGTTTAATCACTTTTATCAGCATTTTTACAACCTTTTAAACGAAACACACACCAAGGTTAGCCAGCTGACACATCATAAACATAACTGTTTCCTAAGTCTGTTTTGTTTGGCAATTTTCTCACTGCAGTAATGTTGAGGCTTTTTGGACGTACTGACAGAGTTCCTTTATTCCCACGACAGTCTAGATGTGTGCTGCACTACAGTGGAGGAGTTTCTTATCACCATGTGAAAAAGGTGACAGTTTTGCTTTAAAATTTTGCATCACAAAGGGTCTGACATTTTACTTACGCTTGATAATAATGGGGAACTCAAAATTATGACATTTTAAAGAGTGGATTATTAATATTTGATTTTTTTCTTACAGTAAAATAAATTTGCAGAGGCAGAGAAAGTTACATGTACTGACAACAGAGACACAGATCTGCTTCAGCTATTGGCCGTCTCTGTCCATTACTCATAGAATATCAAGACTACATCCATGCTAGCAGCTCTGACTGACAGGATCATTACAATGACATCGAGTAGTGTAGTGTGTTTGCATGTTAACTTTTGTTATTTAGCCCTAAAGTACAACTGAGGCTGATGGGAATATTTGTTTTTGCAGATATTTGGTCATTAATCAGAGTATTAGACAAATTAAACTTCATTTTGACCTGATGATGGTGCTAGTATATAAAGTTAAGTTACACTTCATCCTCAGGGGAGCATGAATGTCTGTAACAAATACCATGCAAATAATCTCAATGGTCAGAAATTTCACTCAAAATCAGAAATTTGAACCCCCTGGTGAAGCAGGATGCATCATCTGGGAACCATGAATGTCTTCATTTTGTTCCAATCCATTGAGTAGATTTTTAAATATTTAATTTGCTAATTGAGGACATTGAGCTCATGATGCTGCTACAGCAAGAATCAGGACATCATCACATCATCAGGATTTTTCCTCAGGGCAGCTTGAGATATTTTAGCACTGGTCCAAAGTGATGCACTGACCGATCACCGCCATCCCTACATGTTACATGCTGCTGGTGAAAATTCCTTGATTGCTATCATTGCACCCACATTACAGAACAGAACGAATCTTAGTGTCGACCTGAAGCACCTCACCTGTACGACCCCAACAGAGTTATCAGTGCAAAGAGTCCCAATGAAAGCCAGCCCCACAGTTGATCCTTCAAAGTCAATACCACTGAAACACAAGGAAAGACAAGATGAGAAACAGTTTCATGTCTGTGCTGTGCATCCATCCATCTACTTCTCTAATTCTACTCAAAACTTAGCGTTGACTGTCTGGAAAAAACCAAAGACCTGGCACTATTCACAGGAAATGTGGCCGGATGGCTGGCATCAGCAAGTCTGAGGCTGGTTACTCGTTTTGTTCTTATTTGTCTTGATTTTATGGGAATTCAACTTTACCAGTTTCACAAAGGCATGATGTGGTTCCAAAATGACTGACCAAATAACTAAACTGGCACTGTAGAGTTTAAATAGCATAGTTAACCAGCAGTGCCAATTTTAAAAACAATGTTTTGTGTGGGGAGGAGAGTTTCCTGTGACTTTGTACAGTTTACGGTGGCAGATCTGATGAGCCCAAAGCAACTGTGAATTGCATGTTTTTTCAGTTTATTGAGACATATCTACTTCCCTGAAATCCGAATTTGAAACCTTGATGAACCTTTTGTAACACTGAACCTAATGTGGAAGCCAGCAATGTTTCAATATGCACATGCATTCAAGTTACACAAGCAGGAAACTAAAACGTCCGGTACATTAAGAACCGATGCTTCAGAGTGGTTCAACTGACAAAACATGACATCATTGTTTGCTTTAAGAAGCAAACCAGAGCTCGAGACGCCCTTTTATTTAACAAAGTCTAGTGCTGAGACAGAGATCACTGCATTTTAATCCCTCGGCTGTCAGCTTCATGTTTGAATACTGACTCTGTGCCAGTAGGAGTCAGTATGTAAGCAACAAAATCTTTCTCCCTTGCAACATTTTTCCTTATTGCAAACTGATATACGTTACTTTGTGAAACTTAGTTAACTGAGACCTTTAGACATAAGATATCGTTAAATGACCAAGGCATTACTTCAGTGGTTTTGGATTCTGGGCATTAGGCTTGGTTTTTTAATTCCTTCTGATGGCGTCAACCACAGATGGATGTTTTCAGGTCTGTCCATCCGTCTGTCCATCAGTCCCATTCTCATGAATGTAATATCTCATACAGGCCTTCAGAAAATCCCTTCAAATTTGGTAAAAGTGTTCATTTGGACTCAGTGATGGACTGATTAGAATTTGATGGTCAAAGGTCAAAGGTAAAGGTCACTGTGACCTCAGAAGACTTATTTTTGGCCATAACTCAAGAATAATAGGATAAAAAGATGAACTGATGAGAATTGATATCCAAATGGTCAAATGTCAACTTCGCTGTGACATCATAATGTTCTGCAAAAACACCTCCGGCCATTACTCAACGCTGTAACTCAGGAAGGAAAGATTGTGAGATTGTGACCATACTTCCTGCAATGTTGCTGGCTAGTGGAGGTGTACAACTGCAGGGTGCTAATTCTACGTAGTGTTTTTTCTTATAATCCTCTCAGCACCACATGTGGTTCTGTTAATTGTGTTGAACACTAGGTTATGGGTAATTTGACATATAAGATGAGTGCAACCAGCCAGTGTATTTGTTTTGCATTAGTTTCCATAAAGGTGTAATCTCCACTGCAGTCCAACCTATGGCCCTTTGCTCCATATCATCCTCTCTCTCTCTCTCTCTCTCTCTCTCTCTCTCTCTCAGTCTCTCTCACTCTCTCTATCGAGATTAAAGCAAAAAATAACTTAAAAAGAGAAAACCTGAGTGATGAACCAGGGTGGAATGCACTTGTAATTCAATGCTTTTAACTTGAAAAGTCACAGTTGGACATTGAAGGACAAGTGCGTCCCAGCCAGTGCAGTGCTGCAGTGCATTGAGCTCTCAGGACCAGGAAGGAAGTTGATCTTATTTTGTTTGTTTTATGATTTGGTGCCACCTACAGCCATTCCCATTGTTCCTCACTGAACTGAACTCTGTCCTATATACAGTAAATAGTTGGGCAGAGAGCTTGTATGTTTGTACCTTTAAGTTGCTGGTCCACTAAATAACACACAGCTTTGTTTGGCAGACCGCATCTGCAGTTGTTGCCTCCCTTATTCCTAGATGCCTGCAGGGTTGTAACACTCAACATAAGAGGCAGTTCCTCACATTTAATACCAGGCTACTTGTTTCTACTTCTAGAGGCTATTCACACCTGATAAGATGTGCATTGTCATGCTTCTTCTTCTTGACCAAATCAGAGTTCCTCCACTTCATGAAAGCGTCCAGATTGGCCCCGGCCGGGGGGGTCACAGAGATCAAGTCATTGTTGGTCCAGATCTCTAGCCCCACCAGAGCAATGAAGGTCCTCAGGGGTTTATAGGCCTAAAACACCAGGAGGGGATCACCAGAAAGACGCCATGACACAGTGAAAGACTAAACTTTTAGGGTTATTGCTGCAAATAAATTGCAAGAAATGGAAATAAGGCTGGGTATCATCAAAACACTCAAAACCAGAGGTTATGTGTCATTTGTGCCTTCATTATCCTGAAACTGTGAAAGCAGCGACTCACCATGTTGACAAAGTTGACCATTTCAAATATCCTCTTTCTCAGCTCTGTCCGATCACGCTTCATCTTCACATACTGAAACACCATATCATCATGTTAGAGGAGAGTCACATCCTGTTTCTCAGAGGTTGATTCATAAAGTGCTCACATGATATATGATCATACACTGACACTGACCACAGCTGAGACTTACCAGCATTATAGGAGACAAGGCGGCTCATTTACGAAAAGCACATCAGCCAGATATTTATGATTATTACTGTTATTTCAACTCTCCATTATTTTAATGTATATTAATTCAAATCACCATATGTAGCCAAAACTACATCTTACCGCACGGTTATCAGCAACAAGGAAGAGCTCAATGTATTTCTGTTGGTAGACGATAGACTTTCCCTGGAGGGCAAAAGAGGGAAGGTAGATTTTACTGAATGTCCTATATATAGGTTGAATGATGTGTTAGAGCTGCATCACGTCAGATCAGACAGTCTGACAACCTAAAAAAGTACAGGATGTTCATGTTACCGCTGATCTGGAGCGGCTGCGGCCGGTTGGGGGTTCAAGGTCGTCACTCCAGCTGGTGTTGGTGACGCCACAAACCGCAGGTGTGAAGTTCGTCTCATTGAAAGTCGTCACTGCGTGATCCCCCTCGTCATCGCCAGACAGGGGCTCAATCAGGTACCTCTGGGCAGATGTTCTGAAGTAACCCCTAAATCAAGATCCAGATCAGGCCAGTTCTTTTAGTTCTATATACACTGCTGGTTGAGTCACACCTCATTGAGACTTTTTTCTGTCTGCCTCAGTAAGCTATCTGACAAACACACTGTACGCTGGAAATATGAAAGATGAAATCTAAATATATACATGTTTACTTTTCATTTTTATAGTTAGTCATGTTCTTCCATGGTCAGTGATGTTAGCTATAGTGAATCAAGCCACAGTTTGTGCTTTCAAGTAGATTTAGAAGTTGTGACTGTATTTCCTTGCCGGGTAGCTGACAGACTGCCGTCATTGTTAGCTATACGTCACAGAGGAACTTGAAACTGAGAAACTCAGTTTTATCATTTAGAATATTTTTCTCCTGATGGTTGCACTTTTTTTTTTTCACAGTTGCTGGTTATTTATTTTTTAGAGAACTTGATGCGTCTGTGATTTGTTTCTATGCTAATATACGAGAGGAACTAACTAACTAACTTTACATATGTCAGTATGATTTGGTGGCATTTTAAAGCAGCTAGAATCAATATGTTGTGTATTAAGAATTAGAATTATCACTCAATAATGTATTTCTCTCAGCTCTGCAGTTTTTAGGTTTTTAGCGCCTTTCAGCTCATTGTTTTGGTTTTGTGTCGTATAGCTTTACAGGTTTTGATTGTCAGTCCACTGTCATTTCCAGGCAGAAAGCAGCTGTTTTTAACAGAAGAAACTTTGATAAACCCACTGTAGGTTAGTTTATCTCCATTGATTTTGTTTGTGATGTGAATAAGTGTTATTATGGAAAACATAGAATATGGGACCGGCGTGTATTAAAGTTTTTGATGACACTAAAAAGTAATTAGAGGTGGTTTGAGGGGCTCACCTAAGTCCATCACAAGTGCTGATGCTGGCAGACGACCTGCTGTCGTTGACAATCTTCCCGTGATAGTAGCAGTGATCCTGGTAAAGACATGAGGATGATGAACTTGGTCTTAGAAGCATTTTAAAACCACTAAAACACATGGTTTAGAAAACACAGTTGTCTGTTATTTCACATTAAGTCTAACTACTGTACATCTGAAGGTGGAAGTGGAAATTGCAGATGAATGCAAACATTTACAATGTCATTTGGGGTTTTGGTGACTTCAGTCCCATCGTCTTGGTAGTATGTTTCCGTGTAGTCTTTGGTGAGTAATTCACTGATGAGGAACAGAGATAAAAGGTCATGCCACAGTGGTGTTTGTATTCTAACACATTTATAATGACCTCACTTTTTGAGACCTGGGAAAACTCAGCAAATGTTCTTACTGAAAATAACCAAATCTAACATTGATTAGCAGACATGTAAAAATCTGCTTTTATCAAAAGAAACTTAACATGACTTTTAATGTGTTCAGTGATATGGAAAACCACAACAACAACAAAAAAGAAGTAAAACCAGGAAGTAAAGAATTGTTTTAAAGACTGTCTTGACTTGGACTTCTTAGGAGCTGCTTTGTCTCAGGCATCAACATTACATGCAACAATATATGACATTATCAACTGTTTATGTGCAACAAGTTATAGAAACTTTGTATAAGTATTTGTTTGTCTTTTTGTCCCTGATATTTTCCTGCCTTTAGGTAAATGAAACTTACTCATTTTTTTGTAGTTGCATTTCAAGGTGCTTTCCTCCCACCTTCATTGCATACTTAATAGTCTCTGGTCTGAGGGACTGTGGAAAATAGAGATGTGAAATTGTGCTGTCAGTAAGTTTCGTCAAACCAACATCACAACCATACCTTGATTGTGTAATATTTGCAATCTCTGTGATACTGACACTAAAATGTGAGAAACAGAAAAATATACGTCTGCTTGTCGTTTTCTGACTGAGTGAAGTCTGACGGGTCGAACCACCTCGTAGTCCTTCACCTCCTCGAACCCATTTCCATGGCTCTCTGTGGAGATTCAACACATGTTTACTTCCTTTGTGATAGGAAAGAATATGATCATTTGACTAGGTATACAACAAGGAGATAGAGCTGATTAAGTGTGTTTCCAACTGCTAACAGAGAGAAAGAGCTTCCACTCTTTGTGCTATCAAGACTAAACATGTCCTGCACTTTTCCAGGTCCTCCAAATTAAAGAAAACAATACATAGTTTGGCATCTCTAGTCATAGTTAGGGAGAAAAAAGGGCTTGGTTAAACATTTGCAGACATAGTTAATAGAAGAACCGCGTGATTAGAAGTTTAAGGAAGATTATCATGATTATAAAACACTGACGATGTAGAAGGCAAGAAAACAAAGCAGCGGCCTCATACACATGCACACGTTATGTCGTGTTTGTTGGTACCTCTTCATATCTTATTTGTAATTCATACAAAAACAAAGTGTACAAACGACACAGACATGACATTGGAAACAAACAACAAAAATGTCAAAGTGTTCCTTTAAAACTTAACGAAAGACGTGGACTTTATTTAGAAAGTAACCGAGAGTTTCTTTCTGTCAGGTCTGACACCTCCTGTGACCTCATGCACATATTGAATGACCCCATATGACCCCGATCCTAAGGTTGAGAAACTGTTTTAGCCCCTTGGCTTCTTCACAACTTCATTCCAGAGTCAGAAAACAAACAAACAGCGCCTGCTACGTCCCTAATGATTAAGCTGACTTTTTAAAAAAACACAACTTTAGCTTCAGGCGAGTAAAATCTTTACAGCAGCTTTACAGACTGATCCTCCAGGAGAAAGTTTGCTGTAGGATAATTCATTGACTTCATTGACCTCACAGCAGATTAGATCAGATCAGGGCTGATGAGTGCAAAATAGTTGCTGAGCTGCCTTCCTGCCCTCTGGTGTTTCTGACTGGGCTCAAATGTTTGGGTTATTCAACTTGAGATTTTCTATTGTCCCTGTGTAACAACCCGTGATACATTAATATGAAGTGTATACAGTATCAACGCAGAACCTGAAGCTCTGTCATGGACACTAGTTGCCAGTGAAGGGATCCTTTTATAACTTTATCGGGAGGAATAAAAAGGGTTTTGTGAGCAGGAAAAAGTAAATGTCAGGATTTGGTTTGTATGATGACCAGGGAAGGTCATTTCAAAGTCCTCTGTTAGCTTTACACTTTGTGGTTGATTTTCTTGCTAAACTCTCTCTGACTGTTGCTCTTAAACCATCCAGCCACCACAGGCCAGATGAGAGAGCTGTGTGTGAAAGTACTGATATTCATCTGAGTCGCACTGGGAGCAGTTTTCCTCTCTGGCACAGACACAGGCTGCCCGGCCTCGCTGGGTCTTTCAGCAGCCTGAGGGAAATACCTGCAGACACTATTCAGGGCTGGATTTTACTCATTCTATCTTTTAGATTTACTGTGTATATATATAAAATATAAATCAACATATGTTGACATTGGCTTTGCGATGGATATATATGTCTACAATAAAAGCACACATACATACAGGTACATACATATTTTTATGTGCTAGACGTATAAATATACGAATTTGTTCCAATTTTTTATAGGTTTGATATATAATATTTAGATTACATATATGATTCCACTTCACATTTCCATATATTTCATATATATTTCTTATATAGAAATGTAATATATGTGCATATATTACATTTGGATATAGGCTGTAAATTTTTTCTGTTCTATTACCATTAATGTGGAAAATGCAATAAACAAGTTTACTATAATGTAACAGTAACTAAACAGTAAAATGAAAGCCAAATTGTTTTGATTAGATTAGATAAAAAAGATTATTAGATAAATTAGATTTTTTTTTCTTAACTGAAAACGTGGAAAAAGAGAAAGTAGATTAATTTGTATGTCTGTATAATTTTTCTTGTGTACCCCTCACACCTGAAACCAAACACACACCCTTGTGACCGGGTTGTCTTTATAGTGATTAAAATAGTTTGCTATATTGAGAGTGTTGGCCCACAGGTAATGGTCTGAAGAAACCAGTGAATGAATCTTTCATTTGTGACTTTTCATTCCTCACACTTGTATTTGTTTATAGTGCAGTCAAACAGTTCCTTAAACAAAATATAAACCCTACTTCTTTTTTCTGTCTTCTATCTTATTTTGTCACTTCCTGATTTTGACATGTTTTCATACAGTGTCCAATTGTACATCACAGTCAGTGTCTCAATATCAGTTCCTGCAGTTTCATCTGGGGCTGTTTTTTTCCTAATTAGTTCAGTGACACCTCACAGCTTATCGTTACCGGATGTTGTCTCACCAAAGTAAAGAACTTCTTGATCAAAGACTGAATTCCCCAAGCCAATGAAATGTGCCTGAAATGAAATGACTAAGTCCCTCTGAGTCATGGTTACCTGAAGGCCAGGTACACAGTAGCACCTGAGTGGGTGGTGGCTCTGTTGTGAACCAAAGTACAACTCCAACAAGTGTGTCACAACATCAGAAACGCATTTAAAGTAATTTCACACACTTTGCGTAGCTTATCAAGCATTATAACACGGTAACGTGTGTGGTAACAACAATTAGGTGTCGTTGCTCAGCACTATGTTACAACAGGCAGGATAATCCTGCCTAATCATATCTTGCACAAGCAAATACATCAGGCTCCGAGCACGTT
This sequence comes from Seriola aureovittata, assembly GCF_021018895.1. NCBI lineage: Eukaryota > Metazoa > Chordata > Actinopteri > Carangiformes > Carangidae > Seriola > Seriola aureovittata. The sequence goes on along the minus strand of NC_079368.1, from coordinate 4,463,469 downwards.
TTCTCCAAAAGGTCAATTAACCCTGATAACCTCAGTCAACCATTTTTTTTAACCCATAATTGAACATCCTAAAACTGATGGAAGTTACATGTCTATCATGTTTTTCATATCATTTCTCACATTCATCATCATCACATTGTATCTAGTCTGGTGGTTTAGAACACGTGAACAGAAACCAAAGAAGCCAAAAACACAAGTTAAAGTGCTTTGAATAAGTAGGTTAGGATAAACCTGGGCTTTAGTTATTAATTAGCCACCGTGCTGAGTGGAGGTAACAGTATCCAGTGACTTACCTGAGGGCTTGAGCGAGGCATTTAGGATGAAGATCCACAATAGAAGAGTTGGTGTCATTGTCCAAGTGCAGACAGTCACTGTAACAGAGCAGATCGGTGCTCTGATCAAGGCTATATGCTATTCTACCTGCATGAGGGGTTGCTGTTCGTGCGTGGCCACACCTTCAGCCAGCCTTCGGCCGGCCCTCCAGGGCTCACTTCCTCATTGACAATAATTTTACACCACACTCACAACCGGCCTGAGCACGCCGCTGCTCTTTTGAGGAATGCAGGAAGAATACTCTTGTGGCCAAAGCTTGCCTTGCATTGTCACACATTAAGATTCATGACACACGATACTGTCTCACAGTTATTGACACACAGACATGATGCAAAGGTTGTGACAGTTCTCCTACCTTTTTTGATGGATGGAATTTTAGCCGCTCTTCTTCTTCTTTTTTTCTTTTTTTTTTGCATTAACATCAGCAGTCTGACTCATTGTTGTGACTGACTCACTCACACCTCTGAAACCATATGGTAAATTCCACACGCATCACTTGTCACACGGCCGTCACCGCATCATAAAGTTTCGAAATGTTTGTTTTGTGTAGAAACTGATAAGTGAGCTCTATCCGCAGCTCCTCGGACGCTCCTTCCCTGCCTCGTCCGTCCCCCTCCCGCTGAGCAAATGCTTGGGGTCACAGCAGAGACAATAAGGCCAATGTGCACGAGAGAGGGACAGTTCAGGACAAGGGGGTCAGCCTGTGTGGTTCAGTAGGTGGAGCATAGTGAAACTCAAGTACCACAGTGTGGCAGTATGATGTAAGTGAAGTCAGTGCTGCTCTCTGATCGGCAGTGTCTCAACATACGCTCAGTTCATGCAGGTTTTCTTATTCTCAATGATAATAATAATAATAATAATGATGATAAAGATTTATTTATTTCTAGAACTTGTTACAAAGGGCTTTACACGGGTCATACAAGGCAACAGAGTTAAAACAAACGCTCAGTGGAGGAGTAAAGTATTTTCCTGTGTAAAAGCCACCAACCCACAGGAAGTACTAAAGGCTTCTTGACATCAGTCAGATGTAATCGCTGAACACTAAAAGGATTGGCAGATGATGTATAAAGATTCCCTCTGGCCGGCGAGCGTCCAGCAGCACTTAAATGTACGTTAGACCATGTGATCATCAGACATGGAGTAAATATGGATTCATTTATGTGTCCATTCAGTTAAACCCTGGTCAGAAACGAATTGTTTGTGCAGCTGTAGGATGCTCATTCATTTCATCATCCACCATTCACACAGGACATGACCTAACTGAACAATTGGCTCACTGTGAGCGTGGTGACCACTCTGCCCTCGAAGCAAAAAGTCCGAATCTCTGGTTTTTCTGGCTCCACACTGTGAGTGAAAACAGCTCGTCTCTAGAGAATCGGCCCTGATACTGGTTCTTCTGTCGCACATGTATTGTGACGGCCTCCACCTGATTTGACCTGACGACCTGAGTTCCTGTTAGATGGGATGTGAGGAGCGGCTCATCGGGAGTGATGGTTTAAACCCTTTAAACGTCCTTCTCTTCCCTGAGGTTGCTTGGACTTTTGGTTTAATTTATTTTTGGTTTTCTTACACTCCTGCATGTTCACACGTTCACACACTGCACACATTACTGATGAACTGACTGCACACTTCATTTAGTTTTCTTCAATAAATGTATTTTTACTTTGAAGAGTCACTGGTTGTCTCCACATTTTGTCCTTCCTTCGAGCCAGGTCGTGAAGATGTGTAACGCTTGTCGAGTCACAAACAAACCTAATCGAAATATAAAACCTGCTCCTTTGTGTCCAATACCTGCGTCCACTCGGCCATTTGAACATCTTGATTATTAATATCAGTGTGGGTCCTGTTCCCCGTTCCAAGTCAGGTTGTTCTTATTTGTTAACTGTAATGTGTCAACTAGATATCCAGCCGCTAGCCCGCTGCGTACACCCTCTGCAAAATCTGTAGTCAAGGCCCTCAGCCGGTTCGTTTCTGTGTTTGGGATTCCCAAAATAATACAGAGTGTGACCAAGAGTCAAACTTTGCATCAAGCAACTTCACGTAAAACAAGGAGGTGTTAGTCACTGCGATGAAAAGTGATTACAGCAGAACATCTGCAGCCTTCTGTGCAAAGATCCATGATAAAGTTTGCATGGATGTGCTTTGTTGAACACAACGTGCAGCTGAGGCTGGGGGGCGTGTCAGTAATGCAGCTTAGTTTAGTCAGGAACCAATGGGACAGAGTTACATTTTGAGCTGATGATGGCACCAGATGAAAACAAAGTTATTACAACTCCCCCTGTGCACATGGACGTCTGCATCAAATCTGACAGCGATTCATCGAAACTCAAAACTACAACTGATGTCGACCTCATAGTGGCTCAAGAGGAAAAGGCAGAGCATCACTAAAGCATGACTGTCTGCAAAAAAATTCACAGCAATCCAACCCGATAGCTGTCCAGATATTTCCGTCTGCACCAACCAACCGACTGACAGGAAACCAACATTTCCATCCACAGAACGATGCTGACTCACTGAGGACTGCTGAATCATCATATTAGCATCGGCTGGACGTAATAATGCATTTTCTCACAGTACGACAACTGTAGATGTCCACTCTCTTACGCTGGAGTTGTGTTCGGGTGTTGGTTAGGGTGTAGTGTTATTCGTAGCCAGTGTGGAAGAGGAGGAATGATCAGAGCAGTCAATAACGCTATCTGTGCACAATTGGACGTGTGAGTAATGTTTGACAGACAGACAAATGGGAGCCAATCCTTTAAATGCAAATATCATCAACCTCTGTACTCACAAAGCTGTGTGTCACACTGAAACATCAGTGACGACGTGTGCTGTTTTCAGTCTGGAATTTCTAGTTTAACAGAACTACTTGTCAAGTACTTAGCAAGTAATTATTGTATAACACTGGTGTAGCAGTATGTTTAGGCCTACAGGCGGATGTTAAACCTAATCCAGCTGTTATTATTAAGTATTTGTGTGATGCTTTACATTACATGGCACGTTCTGCACATGATGAAACCCTGTGACACATCACCATCAGCTCTTACTTGTCAAATGCCCCAGCAGCTTAGATTTATGACTCAAAGCACGTTTGAAATATAACGTCTTCATGGTCATAATGTATCATGTATCTGAGCCTCAGGAGGAGACACAGGACACATCCAGCTGTGGTACTGTGGTGGTGCTGTCTCAGAAAAGTGTCTTGATGATAAACTTACTTGACTGTCACATGAGTTACAAGGTTTGCTCTTCCTGCAGCAGGATCACATTGATATCAGAGTCAATTTTAATTCTCACCACCTCATGTTATCTAATTATATGTACACACTAAAAAAAATGCATGGTTTTCTTAATAACCCAACTGCTTGGTTACGATTGGGTTATTAGGTTTAGGTTTGATGTAACGTTGGGTTAAACACAGAGACCGAACGCGATGGGTTGAAGACATACCCTGAAATCGAGGCTCATCATTCTTCGCAGTGGAAGAAGACTGGTATGAGAAACATGTATTTGATATTAGTGGTTTATATTTTTATACATTTTAAATGTATTGTAACATTAAGTTATACATAGATAACTTGATATTTATTGGTTGTAGCAATAAAAGAAAGGCTGGGACATAATGTGCTTGTTTCTTTGTTTCATAATTATATAAGAGTTTTAATTTAATTTTAACATTAACAGCAGAAAATTGACTGAAAAAAATAAGTAATTTAACCCAGAATTTGGGTTGTTTTTTTCAACCTGGTTTTTGGCAGCTTTAATTCAACAACATTGTAATTTTTTCCTATTTTTGGGTAGAAACATAACCCAACATGCTGCATCGGTCCCTTTTTGACGCAGCACCCACAAATGACAATTTGGGTTTATAAAATTGGGTAATTCTTTACCCAGCAGCTTTAAGAGTGTACAGTTATACTCTTTTTGCTTATGAGCTGCATTTGCTGGTGACTTGTCCTGTAAAGTCACGTATAACTGGTGTAATGACACAGTGTGTCAATGTCTCAGATAATCTTGTGACTTTATCTGCAGTGTCAGAGAGACCGCCTGTGTTTCTGTGAATCACGATGAAGATAGAAATTATGGTGCTGAACTGATTGGACAAAGTTTAGAGAGGCTCACACCTATGTGTACAAGGTCCCATGATTCACACTGTGTGTCAGGATAAAAACACAACCATCTGTGGACCTGTGATAAAACTGTGGTGAGGCATAGTTCAGGACAAACAAAACAATAAAAAAATAAAACCATTTCTAAAGCGTTGAGTGTTCCCAGGAACACAGTGGCCTCTATAATGGAGAAATGGAAGTGGTCTGGTTCCACCAGGACTCCTCCTACAGTTGGCCATCCAGCCAATATGAGCAACCAGGCAATATAGGCCTTGTTGAGTGGGGTGACCAAGAACCCAACAGTCACTGTACCAGAGCTTCAGATTGAAAGGACTCTGAGAGCATGAGGAAAAAGATTCTCTGGGCTGATGAGACAGAAATTGAACTCTTTGGGCAGAACTATGTCTGGCAAACACCAGGCACTGGTTTTCACCTGACTAATACCATCCCTACAGTGAAGCACGGTGGTGGCAGCTTGAAGAAACCAGTTCCAGAGTCCACATGACCTGAGACTGTGGTGAGGTTTCATCTTTCAGCACAACAATGATCCAAAGCAAACAGCCAAGACAACGCTTCAGGACAAGCCTCTGACTGTCTTTGAGTGGTTCAGCCAAAGTCCAGACTAAAACCCCATAGACCACCTGTGGAGCGACCTTCCCAGTTTCACCTCTTGTAAATGAAAGATTTCAGTTTTTGGTTTTGAATAAATTTGCTAAAAAATTCTCAAAACATGTTTTCACTTTTTTGATTGTAGGGCGAAATATTTATCCATTTACAGTTCAATCGACAACATCAATAAAATGTCCAAAGAGTGAAGGGGTCTGAATGTTTTCTGTAAAGCTAAAGATCAGAATGGAAACATTATTGTTATTCGCAGCAGTATTTCCCGTATTGTATGTGACATTACCTGATACATCACCCACCTAACCTGTTCCACTTGTGTGGAGAAAGTACTGAGACGTCCACACAGCTGTGTGAGATGTTCCTGCATGCGCGTGCGTGATCACAAGTTAATCTGACAAAATGTGTAGGTGGGTGTAAAATCCTATATTTAGCTTGACTGTGGCTGCAATTACAGGAATAAAGACACGTGTTATATTTTCTACCTCTTCTATTTTATTTTCATTTTAGAATTTATTTCTATGTGCGCCCCCTTGTGGTCTATCAGAGCATCTTCAACTCTTTAAATACATAAACTGCAACAACTTTGAAGGATTTTTTAGTGTGAGTAACACAACACAAAATTGTTGTATTTTTTTCAGAATGCTTTTGAATTACAGTATAAACCTACTCACAAAAAAGGCACTGATAATAAATAATATCAGCCTTCAAACAGATGTGGCCAAATGCATCCTTGAGTGTGGCCTCTGACTGGCATTGAGATGTATTGCGTCTGCTTTTTGACCTGTATTAGTGAGTGGCGTAGGCTGGGGATGGGGAAGTGAATTCATGAAGGACATTTAAAATGTTAATGTGTCATTAGTGTTTCATCAGAATGTCTGCTGAGCATTCACAGGGTGAAATGTTTTGAATCTTTTCTGTGAAGTCTGGTTAATGATTAAGCCTTAAAAAAAATTCTAAATGTCACATTTCACTGAGAATTATTCAGTAACAGAAATATTCACTTGTAAAAACATGAAACAGCAATGTTCATTTTCTTTGTTAAATTTCTGGTTCCTGTCCCCCTGTTGATATCTATATAACTCATGGTTTATCTACCGTGTTGATGATGACAAGAATGAAGATTATAATTAACTTTAATTAACGAACGAAAGAAAAAAAATCATACAGTCATTTCACTTTTAAAACCTTTTAATCTTAAAAATAAACTGAGATAAATCAAAGCATAATCCAAAGGAACTACAAACATGAAACAGCTGGTACCACTGAACTCGTAATATCTATTGTGGAACAAGTAAAAATCATGAGCCAGTTTTTAAATATTCCAGAGGATCATGTTTCAGGATTATTTGCGGGAGCTTCTTTAGGTGAAGACTGTCTGTGTTTGTGCCCGAGCAGCAAGACACAAAACACGGGCTTTTGGATTTCAAAAAGGTCGGTCTTTATTTACATGAAAATGAGAAAGAACAAAGGAAAGTGATGATTAACTAAATTAGAACCCAACAGAGGTCAAAAAAACAAACGGGCCTGCAACAGAACATAAAAGTGACCTACAGTGACGTGAGGACGACACATTTACCAGCTGGACAAACACTGACATGACAGTAATAATGAGCGGTGTTGAAATCAAACTATACATCAGTAGCTTCTTTGTTACTCAATGTTACCTACGCCAAAAAATAAGTAAACTTGTAGAGTTGACTGCAAATTACACAAACATGCATCACAACTGTAACACTGTCAGACTCAGACGTGACACAGGACCAGCAGACCAGGATCGTCTGACGTCAATCAAGGCACTTGACTTCCCACAGCTCCCTCTGCAGCCACTAAAGACTTTATACAACTTCTTTCACATACACAAACACAAACATCTGTAAACAGACTCTGATGTGTAATCAGCAGAGTTCCCTTTACCACTGCTCATTGCATGAGTCACATCTGTTACAGGCACGGTGCTTAAAAAGAAAGAACATTTCATTGATGCAACTTAAAAATAACAGAACTTAAGTCTTGGCAACACAAAATTACTAAATGAGTGTGCGTCATCTAGAAATTAATATATCTAAAAAAAAAATGCTAAGAAATCTAATTTCTAACTCAAAATGTTGGTTATTTAATTATGTCAAAGTGACCTGTCGTGGAAAGTAATTTACCCAAGTACTGTATTTAAAAACAATATTGAGGTATTGTATTTGACTTTACTTACTAGTATTTCTATTTATACTACTTTACCCTTCTACTCCATATTATTTCAGAGGAAAATCTTGTACTTTTTACTCTGCTGCATTTATTTGTTTCTAGTTAATTTGCAGATTCACATTATTAATACAAAATATAATCCACATTAATGCAACAATAATTAATTACAATTTTTTTTTAAATGTCCCATTTTGCGTAATGATTACTTTACCTTTGGTACTTTAAGTATATCTTGTTGCTAATAATAATAATAATAATAATAACAATAACAACAACAATAATAATAATAATAATAATAATACCAATAATAATAATTACTAGCACTTCTCAAAACAGAGTTAAAAAGTACTATACATACATAAAAACAAACTAAGCAAAAAAGAAACAGAGAAGAGAAGTAAAGTGTGTCACAAGTATAACATATATATATATAAGGGAGAATTACAAATACGCTTGTTAATAAACAATAAAATCAATAAAAACAAAATAGAAAACCAAAGAGTAAAAACCAAAGATAAAAGCATTGAAATCAAGAATTAAGTGTGATTTATACAAGTATGTTTTGAGCTTTGAACTTATGTACTTTTACTTTAGGGAAATTTTGAATGCAGGACTTTTACTGAGCACTTCTTCCACCTCTAAACTGAGTATAAAATGAATGAAAGTGAATGAAAAAAGATTTTACCATAGATTCTACAGTGCTGGCCTCTGACTCAGAGTCAGTTCCCACATGTATTTATCATTATTCATCTTTCACTAATTTGCACTTTACAGCATCACCAGCAGAGGGTGATCTCTTCATGTCATAACCACCCAGCTGCAGTGACCCTGGACTGCCTGTGGGGGGCTCTCACATAATGCACAAACATTGACAAGTTCTCTGGTCACAAACAGTCATGTTAAAATATCATCTCATACTGGAGATGACAGTTTACTTGAAGCAGTGTTAATATATTGACTGACATCACCTCACCAGTATCAGTAGGTCAGCGGAAGGTTTAATTGGTTTCCAGACAAGACAAAAAAAACAAAAAAGGCTGTATGACCAGCAGTGATGGATTTTGTGTACAGTTTCTAGCTGCCCATCCTCGGGGCTGACGGCGCTGCTGTGCGGCCGGGCACTGGGAGGACAGCTGGGCCTGCGTGACCGGCCTCTGTGGAAATAAAAAGTGAGTTTACTGATACACGCACACACAGAAAGTACGACAATGTAAACTGTGTTAATGATGGAGTCCTGCCAGGGACACTGCAGTCTGTTTCCACACTGCTGCCCTGACCTTGATGATCACAGATGAAACAGGCTGCAATATTTTCCAGTTTCCCTGCAGGCCACGATCTATATCTCATCACTGCTGTGGAATCAGTTCAAATCCATTTTCAGCTGGTACTTTTAAAAGGACAAAAACCTCTGAGCTTGAACTCACTTTGACATTTTTATTAATTTGATCTTTATTAGCAGAGCATTAAAGCTGAATAAGAACCTTTGCCCAGCTCCATTTTACTTGGTGTTGCAGGAACCTTCCATTTGACCTTTGACCTAACAGGAGATACAAGTGACGTAGAGGGGCCTCTACATCATATTTACCAGCTGCCATCTGTTTCCCACTTGTCTAAAGAATTAGTTGCATCATTCAATGTAGATACTGTACATAATTCATAACATGTGTTACATTTGTACACATTAGAGTCTATTGGATGTGCCAGTATATTAGAAGATAATGCTGTATTGCTCTATGTACTCTCGCCTGCATGACATTAAATATCATGTGGAATTTTTCCTGGTTTTAAATTTCAAAGTAACTAAACCACAAAGTAGAAATGCTCAGTTACAAGAAAAATCCTGCAAGCTAAATTTTACTTTGCACCATCAGCAAAGGTGGAGCTGGTTCTTTACTCAGGTAAAAGTGGAAACATCACATAAAGTAAAAAAAAAAATACTCTGTTACAAGTAAAAGTCCTGGATCAATAATTATTATTGAGTAAAGATAGAAAAGTATTATGTCAAAAATAAAATGGCCCCTATCGGGGTGAAATGTTTTTTTATGTTTTGCACAAATGATCTTGTTGCACATGTTTTTCTAGTACAACAAAGTAAGAAATGAAACGTTTTACATGGAGTCATGGTAACCTCACATTAATGTCAGCATAGCTTTGCACAACTCCAACCTGACCGAGCGTAGCCAGACTCAATAACTACAAGCACCTGTGAGGCTGAGCAGGGCCCGTAGTCCATAATATATATACATAATATTTTATAAGCTGATCATATGTTTTGCATGTACAATGTAGTTACTAACTACTAAACTAGTTACTAATACAGCTGTTAAATAGCTGTTGTGGAATAAAATCTACAGTATTTACCTCTGAAATGTGCTGTAGAAGTACGAAGTAGCATAAAACAAAAATACAACAGTCATCAGAAATCAGAAACAATATTGTCTCCATGCCGATGACACAATCTGATAATTACTGGTCAATAATGATAATAAAATAATACCACGTAAAACACAGTTAAGCGGCAAATGACATGAAAAGCAGAGACAGAGCTTAGGCTTTAACAAACTAATGCTCTGAGTCATCCAACATTCAATTTACACTACAATACAGAGCAAACTAAACAAGCTGGAAAACATGCTCCTCATGACGATCTGGTGCAGAATATTTTACATGAAACTCTGTTCTGTTGCTAGGGATATTGTATCTGTGTTGTAAATATGTAACACCACATGCTCTGCCCGCAGATACATCCATCTCTTTTGTTTCTCTCTGCTCTCTTGTTCAATCTCTGCAACAAATCTCCCTCTTCAGATTCATTTCTCAAATGTTTGAAAGTCTGTATATTTATATCATGTCCTCGAACTTGTATTGTTTCCATTCCTTGTCTCTGCAGTCATTCCTGAATAGCTTTATAATAATACATGTGTCAGAAGTGTTAAAGTGTAAAAGTGTAAAATGCATGTGATATTTCCATTAGTACTGGATCTTGGCTGAAGAAATGTTGTTGACAGGTTGAAGATGAAGCACATGCTGCATTAACTTACACACATGACTGTTGTTTATTTACGCCACGTGCCGCTGCCCTGAACTGGAGTAGAGGGGATGATGCCTGGCCTGTTGTCTTTTCTACAGCAGCAAAACATGGACTTACACCCGGCGGTCTTTTGGTTTAATGCCACATTCTCAACCTTATGGCTCCATTAGCATTGCTGTGTGCATGCTGAGTGGGACCCTGATGCTGTAAAGACGGAGTGACTGTTGACCTAATTTCAGTGTTTTCGGCTTTATCTCTCACCCCCACTCTCACTCCCTCTCTGCCTCCCTCTCCTCTTTGTTTTTGTTGTCACATATTTCATGATGATTCACGTGAGGTTCAAGAGGCCCAGGCTCAGATAACAGATTTGCATTTTGTTTACCCAGCTGATATTTATTTTTTTCTCACCAGTTTTCTCTATTTTCTACCTTGGGTATAGATACAGAAGACCCTAGTGGTGAGTTAAGTCACACACAAGACAGATTTCTCTAACCAACAGACCGGTTTGAACCAGCCTGAAGCTGAAACTAGCCGTGGCTCTCAGTTCCACATCCAGGCTACCACACTAAGCACTTTTAAACCTTCCTGAGCTCATTGAATTGCCTAAAAGACCAGCTTCCTCTTAATCTGCCTAGTTTCACGATGAATGGATTTTACAGACACGGTACTTTCTTTATTCAATGTTCTATTGCTTGTCTTACCAAACTGATCCATACCATATGATTATTGCTTTTGTTTTGGAACTGTCTGGATCTGGCAGGAAGAGCTTCAAAGCTTCTCCCATGCCTTTCAGTCTGTCTCACTGCAGTCTAATAAAAGTCTAATGATGGTAAATAAGAGGTGCTTTATGTTTCGTAAGTGGTGTTTTCCTCTCTGTCTCAGCGTAGATGCGTCTCAGTCTGTCTGACACGCCCATTCTCTTGAAAGAGGATGAATCATTTTCATAGTTCTCAAGTGCTGGGTTTGGGATGAGAGAAGTGAAAAGAAGTGGCAGAGTACTTTTAATAAATGTGAAGACTTATTTGAAGTCACACTTCCTTAGCCTCTACTTTTCAAAATTACACAAATGGCAGGATGACCTAAGGGCTTAGTCTACTACCTAGAACACAGAATTCAATGTGCCTTTCCATTTCAGTTAAAAACTTTAAAAAATTAGGGTTTGAAACTAGCCTACATAAAATATCATTTTCAAGCAGTATGTTTTAGGCTGTAAAATACAGCCTGTATTTTACATACATAGGTACAATATAATGAAACATTTTTACATTACATCTGTAGATTCACTTAAAGTCGTTTTTAGCAGCAGCAGGCAGCTGTTTTCAGTGTGAAAGACACTTAGAGACTAGCTGGTGAACATACTGGAGCATTTAGCAGTTAAAGAGCCAGATTTCAATCAGGAGACCAAAAACACAGCTGAGAAGCATATTCATCATATGGACAGAAACATGACTCAAAATGAATGTTAATGTTGTTCCATTGATAAACAACTGTCAAAGTTTGCATATTAACTATGACATGACTCTTTGAATTTATAGAATACTGACAGAAATTATTTATATTTTTGGAAATACACCTATGCATTCTCTTGCTGAGAGTTTTCTGAGAAGATTGATACCACTTTCATACCTGTCTGGTCAATATGAAGCTACAGCCAGCAGATGTTAGCTAGCTTAGCATACAGACTGGAAACAGCTCGCCTGGCTCTGAACAATGGTAACATAATCTGTCCACCAGCAAGGCTAAAACTCATTATTTAATAATAGGCAACATATGACAACCTTTGTAAAGAGCCAGGCTAGTTTTTCTCTCCTTTTCCTAGTCACTCAGTGTGACACTTCCTATGAAAAGGTGTATTCTCTCAAATGTATCAAGAATCCTGCCACAGACTTGTTCATCAGTACAGACTTCCGTGTTACTCCCTGCGGTCTCTCCAATATGACCTTGCCCTCCCACCATGATGAACAATAGGCCTGCTGTGGACCGGCTCCAGCACTTTCCTTTACCTGGCGCTGGACCAAACCCCATCAATGCATGTGGTTCTCTGCTGTCCTGTTAACTTAATACAGGGTCAGCATTGGCAATCCCACATTCATCTAATTATATACTGTAGTGGTGGCTACAGGACAAGCCAGTTGAATTGGGCATCTCTCAGTGTCAGTGTGTGAGTCAGCAGACTCGAAAACAGTTTGGCTGAGAATACTGAAAAAATCAGAAGTGTGGAAAGAAGGGTGAAATGCTCGTTTTGGAGGGGTATGAACTGATGATTAATGTTATCTTTAAAACAACTGCGTAAAACAACTGTGACAACACACAACCTACGCACCTAATTCAGGAATATCAGATATAAATGATTACACCAACTTTTTCCAGTGTACTCAGCAGAGCCGGACTCACCCAGGCTCCACAGCGACTGTTTCTCTGTCCCCACGTATAACAGGACGTTGTAGTTTGTCAAACACACTGAGTCACTGCTTGTTTGGTGCTGCAGTGTTATGGTGACCGAGACAAACCCTAGCAATATTCTCCCTGCCTCTCCAACTCCCTCCACCCACTGACTTGCCCTCCACTGCAGGGTAATAAGATAGTGCCTTACTGTCTCCTCACTGTCATGGAGACAGTAAGGCATCTGAGCTCATGCTAAGCTGTCAGCAGCAGTGCATCCTGGGTTACCTCACCCAGGGGTGAAGAGCACTTTACAGTGCTACCCTGCTCTGCAGGCTCTGCTAATGATAAACAGAAACTGTAACAGTGTATGTGGGCATGTGTGTTTTATAGATGTTTTGGTCTCTGTGCTGATACTTGAGCTTTGAACTGTGCTGAGATGAGGGTGTTCCAGTTGTGCTGATAGTACCTGATGTTCAACTATCAAGCCCCCATGACCAAGATTACTGTGGGGTTTTATGTCTTCATATCATTAACTAAAGAACACAATACACTTAAAGAGGTTTAGGACTGAACCTTCACAAGACATAAGAGACAGATTAAAACAGCGGCTCTCTGAGGCTGTACTTATAGGGACAGTGGTGCACAGTAATACTAATATGTTGGTGTTTAGCAACTACTATTTACCAGGTTCACCAACTCAAGTTAGCATGTTAGCATACTAACATCTGCTAACTACTAGTTATATAGCTAAGATTGATGGGAATGTCATTTTGCCATAGGTTGGACAAATGAAAATTTGGACCCAATGATGACACTTATCATTGGGTCATCATTGGGTCATTAGAATATATCCTCCAGGGACCTTGTATATCTGTAATTTTATGCTAATCCATTCAACAGCTGTCCAGAAATTTCACTCAGAACCAAAAATATCAACCTGATAGTGGCACCAAATGAAAAGTCAGGGGATCCCCAAAGTCGGTAGGGACAGGAATCTTTGTACAAAATATATTGTCAATCAATTGTGTAAATGTCAAGCTATCTCACGGAATAAGTGAAAACTTTTGTCAGTATAATTAATCTTTTGAGGATTGTGAATGTCTGTACAAGGTTTTTTCATTGGTGGACCATCCATAAAAATGTTCCTGCACTCATTATTTAAGTTTTATGTTGATTTAATAAAGCATTTATGTGTATGTAAACAGTGCTCATATAAAATTATATATGTGCAAAGACAACAACAAACAACCGTAGGTGCATTATATCAAAGCTTATATCGATCAACCTGGGAGCTGTAAAGAGACCACAACATTCTGTTCTGGTAGAATACCTCCTTGACCCCGCCGTCCCTCAGCAACCACCCTGTAGACCAGTGACCTTAATATGATCCACCTGATCCAGTGGGGCCTGGACGGGCAGGCACAGTTTAGGATCCTGAGTGAGGAGCATCTTGTGGATGGATGTACAGTAGTGTTGGCCTGGGGCCCCTGTAGTGCAGCCGGCCGTGAACCGAGCGGTAGCCAGATAGAACCGGTTCAGTGTAATGGTACCTAGCATTGCCTTGGTGTCCATGCTGGCTCAGCGCAAGGTCATTTAATCTGCATGCACAGGCTGGTCCCTGAGGGGGGGGTAGATCAGGAGGGAGGGCGGGATGGAAGGGAGGGAGGGGGGAGCAGAGGAAAGAGGAAACATGAACTCCGCTTTGCGTGCAAGTGTTACCGCCTGGTCCATTGTGGCTCTGATGCTGCGCACCCTTGCAGGTTGTGAAACATGTTGCACTCCGCCCTGCCTCAGTAAAAAACAAGACTGGGTCAAAACCTAGGATAAGACTGGACTGTTGTATTTACATTCCACGGGCTTCAGAGCTTTATATGTTTATTTCCTTTTTGCATCCCTGTACTCACATATACAGCACAATATTCTAATATAGTTGAATAAAGCAATTCTCATTTACATGTTTTCAATTTCTGTTTTCAGACAATGGTCCAAGGTGCTGCTATTCTACACTGCTAAAAATCCTGATTTTATAACCACAACGTCATCCGACAAACCTCATGAAATGACTTTGCTTTTGTGGAGCAGTACTGATGACTCTCTTCTAAGGAAAATAGCTAAGGTTTTTCCTAAATGTCACTAGATTTGTCACTAGGTGCTTTCTTGAGAAAAAAAGTCACTAAAGTGAAGTGGTGTAACTTCATCACTCAGTCAGTCAGCAACATTTGCATTCATAGGGCTGGCACTGCTGTTATGGTCCAGTCAAAAAGTCTTCCTCTCAAGCCTTAACTTCAGGTGGTGATCATTTTAATCATAACTGCATTGCATGTAGGTGCATATGAGTAAGATATGAGCAAGACATAAAAACAAAAGAAGAGTTTATGGGGCACCTGTACGACTCATGTATTATGTTAAATTAAGTGTATTTTTTAAGTTTGTCTGATGATTAATCATGACAAAAGTCTAAGCCATGCTGGGTTTATCGTCTGCTTGCTATGTGTCATAGTTTACTTCAAGTAAAATGTTACCCATTTTACCCTTTTCTGGGAAATCCGGCACTGATTAACATTTTGCAATCGTTATTTCGAACTCTTATTTACCATGATTAGTTCGTTTTTTATTGCCTCGACGGGGCCCCCTGCCTGCACAATGTGTTTGTGTCTGCAATAAATTCTCAAATGATATTGCTGTTTGTTAGTGGGTCAGAGTTCAGCTGTGTTACCGTCAAACAATCAGACACGACCCCCACAGTGCCAGTTAAATTTGAGTAATGTTTATGTTCTCCACCCCCCTGTGGCACCATTCTGAAATCTCCCACCCAGAACCTGCCCTTTTCTCTTTGGAGACTCACTATGGGAGGCTGTGTTCACTGTCCCTATTATATACGCACAAACACTAGTCCCCTAGATACTCCTACTCTCCCCCAAATGTCCCTCCCCTCCTGTGTTAATGTTACATAAGAAGCCACTTGCGGAACAGAAATGCTGGGTGTTTGCTGCCAGTGACAGATTCCAGTAAGGTCCTGCAGCCACACATAAACACAGGCTCAAATGAAGACATGTATTCTGTTACTGTAACCACAAAGCCTCTGGGGGGATTCATTATTCATCAGCATGTTATCGTGCTATATCCACCAAGATGCCACGGGTCATTTAATTCAGTTTACTGCCACTGATGACGAAACAGCTGTTATTTTTCTTTCCACGTCATACGACCAACACATTTCTTTTTCATTACTGCTTATTGGAAATGTTAGATTTCCCTCTCATGAACTGAATCACATCTTTCTCTCATATTCCTCATATCAGTATTTTTCTGTTGGGTCGTATGATCGAATGTGAACTCAGGGGTCAAAGTCTCAACAAAACTGTGAACTGTCTTCTGATAAAAATGGTTTCTGCTTACCTCAAGAAGTGAACATTGATATCGTCTGGGATATCTGGGACATGTGCAGATTACACAAGAATAACAGCAAACAGCAGCTGAGGCATTTCCAAAACACTGTATCCATATTAGAGAAAGGCAAACATCACCATAACCTGACATCAGTCATTCAGTATCTCTGAATTACAGAGGATTTTGTGTGTACAGATGCTGTCATTTTGTCTTTTTACATTACTCACTGTTTACTGTTCAGATCACCCACTGCAAACATCGCTGTTTACTAAAAGCTGAGCCGTCAGCTCAGTTGTACAAGTTGAACCACAGATGATTTGGATAAGATTCTGCTGATCACCTGTGAACACGTGTCCTTACTTCATGGAAAGGAACATGGAAAAACCATAAAAGGCTGAAGAAAAATTCAGATACTCTTGCTGCCATTAAAGGACTGGTTCAACATCTGAGAAATACACTTCTTCACTTGAGAAGACTGATACCACTCCTGTATCTGTCTGTTACATATGAAGCTAGAGCCAAAAGCTGATTAACTTAGCTTTGGGAAACAGCTGCACTAACTCTGTCCACAGCTTATGAAATACAGATTTAACCTAATAAAAATAGAGTCAAAGTGATCGCTGAAGATAACCAACGACCCAGGACATTTATAACTTTGACACAGTAAGGCCTCATGAATGTACATTTTCCATAAACAATGTGGGGAACTCCCCATCTCTGTTCTTCACATTCAACACAAACTGTAGCTTCATATTTAAAGGACAGAAGTGAGAGTGGTATCGATCTTCTCATATAAGAGAAACAGGACTATGTTTGTTACATGTTGGGTGTTAATTGGTCTTGTTTAAGTCCAACATTTAGTGTGCAGGACAAACAAACTTTCATCAAGAGCGAACCTGTGATTTTCAAGGTAGACTTTAGACTGCCTTTTTAACTGCTGGGCCACCCTCCTGCCATTTGTCTTAACATGTGTTAAGTTCTTAACAGGTTGTATCTTAACAGTGTCTTAACAGGTATTAGGTTTTATTTTTCTATGACTGTCCTGTCTGAGGACACCAATCTTAATTACTTATAAAGACTAAAGGGAAATATAACTACCTTATAATAATAATAATAATAATAATAATAATAATAATAATAATAATTATTATTATTATTATTATCTTTATTTGACTTTCACAAAGGGCAGCAAATTAAAAGCAAAATCAATTTACAGCGTGTAAGCATTTGCTATACTTAAATCAGCCTATAGTGTCTGACACATTTGTGCATAACTTTTACCACTTATCAACTCTATTTATAGGACTTCCTTTATAGATAGAGAATATTGGCTCACTAATCGATGTCAGGCTCCGTATCAATAGCTACAGGCTGTAAAACATTTAATGTCTGGCTACCTGCTGCGTTTTATAACCTGATCTCTGCAAAGTGTGAGGTCAACAGTTTCAAAATCCAATCCTGATTTTAAGCAGAAAAATTTTGCAGTCGGGGGTGAATGTCAGCTTCTTGCAGCTCCAGACGGTGACTGACAAATAATTCTGGAGGTTGTTTCAGAGAAACCCACTATCATATTTTACTGCCTGTAGAACAGTACAACCATGAACAAAGACAGTGAGGAGGGAAACACAGAAATATTGCTCTAGATAGATAAAGCTGAACATTGACCATGTTACTTAATCAAGACGACTCAAACTTCTGACATTCTGCAAGTTTGAACTTGCTGCCTCCTTTTCCATGAGCAGCCTTATCTGTGACCTGGACTCTATTTTAGGGACTTTTGGGAGAGAGATTATGCAAGTTGAGCCAAAATGGGATGTTCAACTTCTGTGGCGGGAGCTTTATCTTGAAGGGATGTACAAGGGAGTCAGCCAACTGTCTCCTGAGAATCCCTCCCCTTGGGGAAAAAGATGACAGACCTTTGACCCCAGTTAAACTTAGCGTCTCATTTGTTATGATAAAGCGTGAATGCCTGGTGTGGACAGGAGAAGAGGGTCAGCAGCTCAAGGCTCCGGTTTCCGTCTACCCGCTGAAATCTCATTGTGCATTGCTTGTCTCTCGTGCCTTTGGAAACAACTTTGGGGTCATAAATATGCCCTTTCCACTAACTGACACTTTTTTTTGTGTGGAAGTGCAGTGACATTCTTTGTCTCCAGTCATAACTGTCATGCCAGCTGGAGACAAGGCAGGTATCCTGTGGCGACACATTGTTCAGACAGACCTGGAAAACAAAGCTGTCAGCAAGCATCTGGCTATTGTTTCACTTCAGACTCAGCAAGGATCTTCGCTTTATTGTTCGACTCAGCACATAAAGTCGGTGCCACATGCCGGGCATACCATGCATAAGCTTCATTCTGCAGACCTCGAAAGGAAAAAATAAACTTCCTGAACCACTTGTGGCCATTGGTCTTCTTCCATATAAGGCACCAGTCTGTGGTCACACTTGTAGAGGGGACACATTAGGGCAAATGCAATTTTTTTTTAGGAAAGCATAAGAGCTACACCAGCATGAGAGTGACACTTTGCTGTTTACTATGGGGGAGAGTTGTGTCTGAAGGGGGAACGCCTTGCAGCCTTATCGGCTCAGATCAGCAGGTTGCATGGGCCGCGGGTCACTCCACTTGTAAACACAACTCGCTAGCCCTCCCCTCTGAAGCCCAAAATGTAAGCTGAATATTTTTAGCACTGCTAACTGGAAAAGTAAGATATAATCTTCTGAAGCAATTTTAGGCACAGTAGGAAACACTCTTTTAGTTAATTGAAGTGTGAAATTTGCTTTTAAAAATATCACCTCAAAACAAGTTTGTACACAGATTTATTTTTTAACTTACTACACTACTTCAGTTATTGTTTAGTAAAAAAAAAAGACAATATTATATTCTTAAAATCTTTAGCATGTTTTCGGACTACATTAACAGCACAGCTCCAGCCACAGTAAAGGAAGGATGTCTGAACAGGAAAAGAACAGTCACTCAGTAAAAACATCTCTGTTAGAGGACTGAACATTATTTATCTTATTTCTGCTTTATAAACTGGTTCAACTGCTCATCAGCCAATAACAAGAGAATAAACAGAAATGACTCAGATGAGCCATCCTGTACCAGTTACATCCGTGTCCTACACATAATAACAGAATATCCACACATATTAGTATACAGATATACCCCTCACCATCACCCATAATATATCAGTGTTGCATGTTTACTTTATCTTGATTGTAAAGTAGACCAGAGGTGGAATGTGTGTAGTGCTGTGCTGTGTAGTATATATATATATATATATATATATATTATTAGAGATATTATTATAATAGTTATTTTTTTATTATTATTATTATTATATATTATATATTATATAGGCCTAGTGAAATGTAATAGTACAGCTGGGAAACAATAGTCTAAGGAAACCATTGGCCATCCTAAGTGAGCACATTTTATATCGTGGAATAAGATAAATGAAGGAATTTCTTTAAATGATAGTACGTCAGTTGTCTATTTGTTTGATTGTACTCTTGATGCCCATCAGAAAGACGAAGTGATATTTTGCAGGATGGTTTCATCACTCAGACTGCCGAGCTGCAGCTGGCTCTCCCCTGTACTGCTCTCCAAGAGGCGGCGCCTACGTCCGCCTCACGACTGCTGATGTCACCGCTGGAAGTGCGTCCTTGCAGAGCAAACCTCCCACAGCGGCCCTATAAATACGCTCAGCCTCCGCTCTCCGGCACTCACTCAATCACCCAAGCCTAAAGCACGAAAGCCGCTCCGGCGAAGCAGTGCGCACCTAACAACTCATCCTCGGCGAGTTGGGGGGCCACACTTTGGACCAGAGCAACACGAGACATCCACCGGAGAAACAAAGACAAGATGTCGACCTACGTGTCCTCTGAGAGCCGCCGGGTCAGCCCCTCTGTCCACGGCAACAAGTTTGACACGGCGCACCGCAAGAAGGCCGTGGCCAACATCTTCGAGAACGTCAACCAGGACGCGCTGATGAGGCTCTTCCAGAAAACGGGAGACATGAAGGCGGAGGAGAGGGTGAGGAGCATCTTCTCCTACACCCAGGACCCGGAGGAGACGGCCCGGGCTCTGATGGCTCTGAAGCAGCGAAAGAAGGACAAGTTCCTCCAGATCGCGGGCATGGTGCGACAGCTGCTCAACCTGCGATGACTGCGTTTCGCCAGTCTTTAACTGCCTTTGTCTCTCTGTCGGCTCGTGTGTGAGCCGACTGTGAAAACACTCCCAATGCTGGGTGACAGCCGCAGGTGCGGCTCACCTATCGCCTGGAAGGGCGCGTCAGGTGCGGAGAGTGTGCAGCCAGCCGCCCGGAGGGCATCGTGAAGCAGCTGTGGCCTCGTGGACGGAGGTGACAGCGGAGAGTCCTCCCTGGAGCGGATGGAGCGAGATGAACTGACTGGGAATATAATGGACGTTCACGTCTTCCTTGAGACTTGAATTGATAAAGCGTTCCTGTGGATGCTGTGATGACTGTGAAGCAGTAGCTCGTGCGGCTACACATCACTGTGTTGGTGCTCGTGCACAGCTGCGATATGAGACTTTTTAGTGCCGAAGAATCTGCCTACATGAATGCCTGTCCTGAACACATGCCTTGTCTCTCAGCTTCTCTTTGTTATATGAGCACTATTCATTAGTGGCCACTAATGTGTTACTGTCACAAAAATGATTTACATTTACAATGTTCCTGTCTTTGTCATTTTTAATAAATTATTGAATTGTATACAAAAGCTGCACCTTGTTTGTCCTTATTACATGTTTCATGTGGTTTTAATTTGTGTGGCATTAATGCTGTTATTGGTCATTACATCAGGTCATTTGAGGTTAATTCATCCTGTTTAGGTATGGCAGATACATTATATTAATGGGATGTTAGGTTTAATCCTGATTCTGGTTGTAGACAGTTAAAATGCATGGGATAGATAAAAAAACACTTAGGGTCACAGGTGTTGACCTTTATCATTTGAGGATTAGTGAAGTGTTAAACCATGAGGATAGGAAAAAATAGAAAGAACAAAAAGCCCATCTTCATGCATTTTAAGAAAAGATGACACAGTAATGTAAATATATAGGCTAACAGGGACATCATCTAATTTTAGCATAAAATTTAACATGTTTTCAAAAAAGATGATAAATCTGGATCCAAAATTAGATGTCTGGCCAACATGTTCATTATCTTTAGCAATATGACACAAAATAAATCTTTGCCATCTGCTATTGAACAGCTGTTAGTCTGTGTTAGTCATAAAGAGGGAAACCCCATGGATGAAACCTCCATGAAAAAAGGAAACCGATGTGTGTTCTTGTCTTGAACTTATGTCTGTGACATTAGTGGAAATGTCACAGCAGTGTTGAGTCATGTAATCTAGGATTAAGTTAATGTTTATTTATTTGTTAAAAAAAAAAAAACAACAAAAAAAGAGAGCGGCACATGGTGAGATCATTTCTGGCCACATTGTTTTTCACTCTGATGCAGCAAAGGGCATTTGAAGGGAGCAGAGTTACTCATGAGAGGATGTGGTTAACCTTCACTGGGTTTCCCTGACAGTGCTGTAGGCGATGCCTCTCCAGACCGGCACGAACCAGTTTAGCTCAGGTTGGCCTGGGAGGGTGGGGGTGGCTTTCTCCTCGCAGCTTGTTTGCGTTGGAGTCTATTTAATCATGCCTGCTCTCTAGATAAGAGCCTGTCTAAGTAGCATTACAGGGTTTAGACCAGCAGAGGCTTTGCCTCCTCACCCTCTGACTCTTTACCTTCAAGTAAAGGATAAATCATCCCCTCCATCACTACAACCATCTATTACATTTACACCCCACCTCAGACCATTTTGGTGTTTTTCACAGTAGTTCATCAGTGGGAGGGTGTGTACCCAGGCTTATAGCTAGAGACACACAGATCACTTCAGTAGATGCCTGCTAATCTGCCTGCTTTGATAGTCCCTCTACCGGCTCAAACCAGTTCCCTGGGTTGTTGTGCATGACGACATCTGACTGTAGGCACTCCTCGCATGTGCTGAGAGATATGGGAAGCTCAAGTATCAGTCGCCCTAAGGTGCAGTTGTGAATAATCACTTGTGACTGGTAAAAGACGTGTCTGTTTGCTGATGCCAGACACTAATTACTCCACGTCGCAGACAGTCAGATGCTCACACTGTAATCAAACTATCATCTGTTAGAACTTTCAAAGATGAACTAGAAAGGGCTTTTCTGTACAGGGTAAATAACATTTAAAAAAAAAGGGGAAAGTATAGAATAATCAAAGTAACTATATACAAAATAGAGCTCGTCTATTTTGTTCATGTACACGACCGTTTACATCATTACATTTAATGGTTAAGAAATGACTTGTACTTTGAAGGTGTTTTACAGGTTTTATGATGCTGAATGAAATTTTACTCATGAAATTTGTCATTGACAGAGATTTAGTGGGCAATATAAATCACAATATGACAATGTGAAAGTGGTCACTCATATTGATGAACCTACAGAGGATTATCACCCAAATCTGCTTAACTTGGCTTAAAAGATTTATAGTGAATTTTGACTTCTTACTTGTTTGAACCAAAAACTCTCTCTGCTCTCTTAGTGTCATTTTCAGTTGGTCCTGGCAGCTGTTTTAAGCAAAAAAAAACCTACCTGCTCAGCTCCAGACAGCAGAGAGACACGGTTAGCAACCAGCCAGTGCAGTGGAGCATTTAGCAGTTCAAAAGCCAGGAGTTGGTAGAGACCCAAAGCAAAGCTAAAAGATTCATGGACAGACATTCACCAAGTGTGCAGACGGATGCAACTGCAAACGAATGATAATGTTGCGTACCGCTGGAAGCATCTGTCAACTATCGGAAGTTTAAGTTATACCATTTTTTTGACATGACTCTTAATGGTATGAATTTAAAGAATACTGAATGAAATAATTTTACATTTTGGGAATTGTGCTTATAAGGTTGCTCGGCCCTTAACTATTTGCTACGGTTCAGATTAGCACACGTATCTTTATGGTAAATATACTACCACCCGCAGCCAGTAAAAAAGCCAATAAAACAAAAGATGTTTACGTATTGATGGCAGGTGGATTTTGTTATTTTTGCTAGGCTAACTGTTTTTCCCTGTTTCCAGTGTTTATGCTAAGCTAAGATAACCAGCTGCTGTAGCTTAGTACTTAACATACAGCCATGAGAGTGGTATCAGTCTTTTTATCTGCAACTCTCCCCAAGAAATTGAATATCTGTATTTTCCAATATGTCAATAGCTTTCCCTTCAAAAGAAAACAAGCCTCCAATACCATTAGAAATAATATCTTTTTTGTTTTTCTTTTATTTAAATCTTCAGCCGAGGTTACAAAGGTCACAGGTCACTCACCTTTTCATGCACAACTTTATCACAGTTTGTTAATCATGCTGTCTATTTTTGCTCTTTTATCTCGCAGCTGTCCCTTTTGTTTGGCTCGTGTAGCTCACACCAGGCTGCCTTTTTTTATTGGCCCCCTATTCGCTTTTAGGGCTATCCAATTGTTAAGGAAAAGAAAGATAAATATTCAAGGCAATTGTCTTGGCTGTCTTTGCTGTGTTGGCAGTGGTGTGCAAGTGTTGAACCTGGGCCTGCGCTCTCCCACC
This sequence comes from Seriola aureovittata, assembly GCF_021018895.1. Taxonomy (NCBI): domain Eukaryota; kingdom Metazoa; phylum Chordata; class Actinopteri; order Carangiformes; family Carangidae; genus Seriola; species Seriola aureovittata. The sequence goes on along the minus strand of NC_079368.1, from coordinate 4,439,786 downwards.
CTCTTCCTGCCTTTCATCGGCCTTAGAAACGGTGAACGCTTTGATGTCAACAGACACTGTGGCAGACAGCGCTCGGGTCTGGAGGACAGTAAACGCAGAGAGAGAGGAGGATATAGGGTGGAGCTGTGTGAATGTGGACGAGGAGGCAGGGGCACAGTAACGTTATATTGGGAGAATATAACAGATGGTATGTAAAACTTAACAACTTTTACTATGCATGACTGAAACCTATAAGAAAAATGTGAATAATAGTGCACAAAAAACACACTGAGACAATAAAGATTCATTTGTTGAAATGAAAATAAATTAAATAAATCAGATTAAAGAATATATAATGCCCAGAAATGAAATGGTCTTTTATTTCTATCCCTTAGTTTTGGATTTTTATATTTAGAAAATGTTAGAGGAGCTTTAATGAAGGGTGCTTGAGTCAGTATTTCTAATACAGAGTCCTTATGCTCTCTGTCTTCTGAGACACATGCATATTAATGACAGAATACACAGCCACAAAAGGATCTTGTTCAATCGTCTCCCTGAACAAAGAGAAACGGCTGCAGTGTGGCTCCTCCTTATTTGGACGACCTGCTCCCTGAGAGGTTAAATATTAGTGCTGTTATAGATCAAGAAAGAGAAAGAAGGAAGCGAATTGGAGAGGTGCTAGATTAGTGATTACGGCACAGGGAGTGGCAGTCAACCCGAATCCAGTGCAAACTGGTTCAAACCAAAGTCTGTGATGAGGAACTAAGCATGAGCTGTACACAGGCTTAGGATTAGTCAGTGTTCAGCTGGAAAATCCTGCCATAAAATCAACAGCCTTCACTGGAAGTCAATGTCGTGTTTGAAGTAGTGTGTGGGGCTGTGACACTTGGCCCGTCTCACAACGCTTAACAGAAGTTTATTCTTGATTCTATACTTAGTTTGTTTTTAATCGGAAATTGTGCCATTCTGCTGGCTCTCTCCTAACATGATTATATTCACATTCATCGCACTTAACAAAAGAGAATATTCTCCATAATGTTTATTTTAGAGGAATAGAAGTGGAGGAGGTTACCGTCAGCCACCCACCAGCTGCTCTAGAATTTCATTGGAAACAGCTCCCACATTGTTTGGTTTGATTAATAGAGATGCTTGATTAGATTGTTATGGGTTTATGTTTAAAATGGATTTAGTTTTTTGGCAATGTCTATCAGTTGGACAGTCCAACATTTTTTAGTTTGTCTAAGCTGAAATATCCCAACAGTGATTTGATGGATTAACACATAATTTTGTGCAGGGATTCATGGTATAGTAGTAATCCTGCAGATGGTGATCCCATGACTTTTCATTTAGTGCCATCACGTCAAGGTTTTCCCTGACTTTGGTAAAATATCTCAACAAATAATTGATGAACGGCTACAAAAGATTGTGCATACTCAAACTTTATGGGCATTTTGCCTTTATTATGACAGTGAAGATAAATACATTAGCATTGCCACTGTGAGCATGTTAGCATGCTAATATCAGGATCTTGTTCAAAGCACCAAAGCAGCCCCTTAGTGCAGCTGTTGGTAGACTTAAGGTAGGAATTATGCTTCTGCACAGATAAACCTACATGTCTGTGTCAACCTACGCAAAAGAGGCCGTCAGGTCTCAGAGGCTCACAGAGGAGCCAACATTCACACCTTCCAAATCTGAGCAGCACACAGTGCAGACCTGCGGATCAACCACACTGACTGGTTGATCCATCATTCAATCAGAAAGTTCTCTCTCTTTTCTGTTTCACAAAGTTTGGGCGTACACTTCAACATCATACTGCCACAAGTGATCTTTTAGCTGAGCAGAGGAAACTAAAACCCCCCCTTGTCATTGTCATGTCCATAAACACTGATGAATCCAAATTCTTTCATGTTTGTTTCCTGGTGTCCTCTCTTCTTTCTTTCTAACCTTGTGGTCTGTTAAATGTGACACTGCTTCCTGAAGGGCACATGCAGTGACAAGACATGCAGACAACACTAAAGCTTCAGTGCAGTAGGAGACCTTGGCATAAGTGATTAGTACTACATCTATTCTAATAAGTGCAAGGTGATCAGGTAAAGAAGGGCTCTGAAAGTGCATAGTAAGTACTATTTAGGCATGTTAAGAAGTTTAGAGGTTCCTCTATCTTCCATCTTCTTCCTCTGAAACTCTGCAGCTCCGGCTGGATGTACGACAGTGTGATTACTGACACTGTTGTCCTATGATAGAACTAACAGGAAAACACCGCAGTCGTTTGAGTTCCAGGTTAGAACCCAGTGAAGTTTATACTTGCCGAGCAACACTTGTCTTATTTAGATAATTCAGCTTAATCATCAGTCACAGGCTCCTTCAGCTTGATCCCGTGATTACAGCCAAGGGAAAACAGAAACTGCTGTGAATGACTGTTTAGTGTGTCGAATTCAGATTCTTTATAATCCTCAAGCACCCTCCTCCCTGACTGACTGACAAAGTTGCCTCCTCCAGTGTAGAGTGTGTTTGATAGTCCAGTCCAAAGCTCTGTCCTATTTTCACCACCACGTGTCAAAAGCAGCTGGTTTGACTGGACAGAGCAAAGGTCAGAGGGTGAAGGTGATGTAATATCCATCCAGGAAGAGGGTCAAATGTGTGAAGAAGAAGAATACAGGAAAAGAATGGGCACAGGCTGTCCGAGAGTTTACCTTGAAGCGACGGCCTGTCTGACTCACAGCTTCTCCCACAGGGGCCCCATGTGTGCACTGGCTTCATCCGGATTAGCTCATGATGGGAATACAACTGAAAATGAAAGACATTCCTCCACATTAAAGAAGGATTCCTGGAATGTGGCACATTTGCAGCTTGTGATTGTCTATGTGCAGATGTCATTTGCTCCGGAGAGGACCAGCGCAGTCTAGAGGGCCCTCTTTGTTGTTTTTGGATGAGTCAGTGTATTGTGCACACTTGCCCTCACTCTGGTACGCAATTCGCCCCAGCCTCACATCATCATCGCTGTACACGTTGCGTCAGTGGTGTGCGTCGAAGATGACCCTTGCCAGCTGGACGACACCTACACGATGACCATGCGGCCACTGTGAGCTTTCCTCCACTTCCCGAATGAAACATTCAAATCACCTTGGCTGCTCAGGATCACACTGTGGTGAACCTTGCTGCACTGTGGCTGCTTGTGGATTCGACAAACATGGGATGAATATCGATGTTTCACACAGTAGAGGACAAAAATATGACCTTTTATGGTAGAAGTGCTTTTGTTCCAAGGAAATGGATGAGTTTCCATGTGGTGTGTTTCCAAGATTACATTTTTTCCCCTGAAAACTGCTCATACTCTCTCACTCTGTGGTTGTATTTGATGCTGTTGAGGATAAACCAACTTTTAAGTTGTGTTAGACAAGTGTTGTATTAGACAGACCCATTCAAAGTGAAACTACAGATCCACAGTTCATCTGAGTTTTGACACTGATGTCCCGAAGAACCACCCACACAGTCTGACGTGTAATCTACTGCATCCGGCACATTTGTCAAAGGGCTGTCAAATAATGAACTGTGAGTCTGTTTGCCAGATGGAGCTTGGGAGTTCTTCAGAACAACATTTCACATGCTGATGTTTAGCAGGTATAATGTTTCACATGTTCAGTGTCTTAGTTTAATGTTGTGCCATGTTAACACTTGGTATTTGTTCCTTGAATTCTTTTTTTTTTCTTTTTGGCATCTTATTAGACATTGACAGTAAAGAGATGAAAGGAAATGAGGGGGAGAGAGATGGGGAGAGTCATTCAACAAAAGAGTCTGGCTTGACGCAGACCAGGGAGGTTGAGGAGTTCACGGTCAGCATCCCCACCCCCAGGCCAACAGGATGTGCCAACATTTGCAGAGGCTGATGTGAATGTCATTAGTTTTTAAGGTATTTGGTGAAAAACCAAATTACTGCACAAATTAAATTTTTTATCCGGTGATGCCATTAACTGTAAAAGTCAGGGGATTACAATTGATCCTGATCTGCACCAGATTTTGGGGTAATCCATCCAATAGTTTCAGATGACCACAAATGTCAACCTCATGATGGTGCTAGAGGCAAAACAAGGGAATGAACTTCTGGGAACCATGAATATCCGTACAACACGTCATAGTACTCCATCAAACACCTTTTCAGAGACTTAAAACACTGAAATCCTTAGATCCACACTGTTTAAAAGCGAAGCTCAAAATGCTAAACTAGTAGCATGACATCGTTGAGCAGGTGCAGGCGACTGTGTGTTGGGCGGCAGTGAATGAGGTGGTTCACTGCATCAAACGACGCCTTGCAGACCAGAATGTTTTGCTTATGCAAACAAGCTAATTTTTGATCTGTATGTAAAGAGTTCAACCTTTTTTCAGTGAAAACCATGAGTGGCCATGAAAACAGAGCCTCTCTGTTACAGAACACGTGCTCTCTTTTTCTGCTCCCATCCATTTGATGTGATATGAAGCATCAAGTGGAGCGTGATTCGTAACAGAATAGTTTGTTGATAGCTGATGGTGTTGCCTTGTGATCATCACCAACTGGAGGTCAGACCGGCTGAGCAGCTTCATGTTTCAGATGCTGTTTTTCCTTGAATTTGAGATAAATGACAGAAACCGGCCGTATCCAGTCATAATGTGGCCACCTCGGAGAGTTAGTGCTGTGTAAGCAGATCAGAAGTCAGTTTACCCGAGGGCTGTAACCTCTGCCTGAACAGTCTGTTCTATGAGTTTGTGTGAGATGAGTCCCTGGAGTTACAGCAGAGTCATGTCCAGGACTTGGTCAGGATGGAGGCCTCTATTGTTCGCATTTGTCTATATCATTGTGTGTTTGTATGTTGTGTTGGTATGTGTGTGTGTGTATGTGTGTGTGTGTGTGTGTGTTTCAGGCAGCTCTGGAAAAAGCCCTTTCCTGTGTGGCGCTGGAGGTTCCTTCTGGGGCTGGGCGGCCGGCGGCCCTGCAGACATGCTGTCTCGCTCCAGTTCCACCACAAGGCCTTACTATTGTTCTGCCCCTCACTCCCTTTGTCCTCTTCAGTCTGCCAACCCCCCCTCCCTCCCACCCTCTTATACCTCCACCCTCTCCTCCTGTCTCTTGCTTTGCAGGTGCAGCTGATCTGTGGGCCAGAGAAGGAGGAAGCGCAGGCCTAGAAACAATAGCAGGCCTCAGTTCCTATTTATATATCAATTCTTTTGTTTTATATCTGCGTTTGACTGCTTATTCTGGGGGTTTGACATCAGTCCATACAATTTTGTAACTACACTGTGTTGTAAAACTCCCTCTGTCAGCATGTTGAGCCTTGTTGAAGGGTTATGGGATTCCCCTTTGACCTAGGTGTAAAGTACATTTTATACAGTACTTGGAGTGTTAGGCCTCACATTTACTATCCAGTGCAGATACGGTCTATTGTCTAATTTTAACGTATTAATCTGACCTGTAGAAATCACGCATATCTCCCTCAGAGATGATTTTATATTTGAGTATCTTAATTCAACACATAGCTGCAGCACATATTGGGTGAAAGTCGGGGAAACACCAGAAGAAGGCAGCCAGCTGAGCACAGGAAGTGCAATAAATGTATGATGTAATGGATGGATGCTGGTGCGGTGCAAAGGGTCGACATTATCTCTGCTGGTCAAGTGCAATCTGCCAATGATGACATCCTCATGAGCGTCCCGAGAGCGCTTGAGAAATACTGCAGGTGAACACCTACAGTACGATATGATACGGATCAAAGTGCTCGGCTGGTGAAATGTGGCAGACAGATAAAGTGTAACAGAGCAGTGGGTGTGTGACCTGGGTGCAACACAGTCATTTTGAATTTTGAAGGCTCTGTCAGACCGGACAGTGCAAATCGCTGATGGTGGAAAGTGGGATTATTGCTGTGCGTTCACACCTCAAACAACAACAGTGCACACAGCAGCCAGTCAGTGACCTGTTGGACATTTACCTACAGCTTTTCCAGTATAAAATGTTGAGGACTGTTGTTGACTTTCCTTCAGAATATTTGTGATTTTGTCTCACAAATAAGCATGGCAGCAAAACAATGCAATTTTCACTGACCTAAACAATGAATTTGTGTGCATTAGGTTGCAATATTTTATAATAGAGTCTTAACATATTGTGAAATCTCTCAACGGAAAAAAGTGGAATGAATTTGCGTGAAATGTGAGCTTATCAAAGCTGTGCAGGAGGAAAACGTGTGTACTGCTGAGGAAACAAGCACTGAGCACACTGCAGTCCTGACACTGAAGAACTCTAAAATGTTCCAAAGTACAAACTTTGAAAACAAACACAGTCTGCTGTACAGGGTCAGTGAGTTCTCCAACAAGCGAGATGCTACAAAGTGCAAATCAGAACTGCCACATTTAAAGGCATGGTGAACAGCCTGTTGTTATAGAACAAGGAGAGACACAATGAGTTGTATAAATGATGATCTGATAATTGCGCACGCCTCTGAACACTCTTTCCCTGAAGCCAGGGTGTTACACTATGATGGGAACATGAAAAGTTACAGGAATTGACTTTCTCACCTCTGCAAACTTGTGCAGCCACTGTGTGAAGTGAGTGTAAACATGATATTGTCAGATTAGGGAAGTTACAGGAATTATTGGACAAAGCCTTCCTGCAACTATGACATCGGAAAAGTGTTGTGGAGGGGGTTTCTGAAGTTATGCGACCGTCAAACAATGCATGCAATGGAGAACTGTAGCACAAAATGAATACACAAACAGAGGAATGTTGGCATTTTCCTTCTTTGAGACCATGACTGATAATGAAAAACAAACATCATCCTTCAAGTATTTTTAGTTCAGTTTATTTTTCTGCTTTTATATGCTGACTGAAATAAACTGAAACCAATGCCACCAACGTGTATGGTAGCTGAAGCACCCATCGCCCATCTAGAGTGAAGCGTCACCACAGAAGATGAGTTGAACTCGTCAGGGTTCAGGTGAGGCCTCCAGCATCGAAACTGATTGCACTCAACACAAAACCAACTACACTCAATAAATGTTGCAGCCTGTTAGTAGATGGTTTTGCCACAAGGCTGATCACCCCTGGATTTAAGACCTGTCCCATGAATATGTGGGTGAAAATAGAAGAACCAAAAGGAACTACTTCTTGGCCAGGAGCCGTAACCTTGTGGTAACTTCCTTTAAAATTCATGCAGTTGAGTGAGTAGAGTTCAGAGTTATTTTTGGAAAACTAAAAATCCCCTCATTAAGCATACGGCCTGGTATGAGGGGCTCAGCTGTCTTCAGTATGTACTGACAGCTTTGAATGAAAAAATGAAATATAAAATACAAAAACGTAATAGATTTTAGGGAAAGAAAACCGCTGGTTTGTCGTGCTGGAAGAGGCTGTAGCATCACTTGGACTCGACCTATGAAACCATTACAAGATCATTACATAACTGACAAGTCTCTCATGAATGTGTGTCTCATTTCTTTTCAGGTGTAAGTGCTGATATTATAATCTTTTATACTTCTGTCTCAAAACATTTCTACAAAACTGCATGACAACTGCAAGAATAAGTTCACAAAAGAAAACAAAGACAAAAAAAGATTTTTTTCCAATTATAGCAGTGTTTATGTCAAACCTTTATGTCGGCCACAAAGGGGAAATGCTGTCGGGAAATACACAGCTGATGAAAGCTTTAGCTGGAATCATGTGAACGGTGCCATACAGACTGTGTGTTTACATCCTCGGCCTCTGTGGATATTGCTTTCGGACATATGTTCATAATCATAGTTCCAGAGTGAAATGTGCGCAACAATAGCTGTGTCCAAACACACAGACCTGCCCAACATCCATCAGCTGAGACAGGAACTTGATTAAGAAAGGGGAAGCTGATAACGCTCAATTGCTCTGTAGTTGATCCATATCTGAGTGGGCAAACGTCAGGCATTACGCCACTGGGACAGCGGATATGTAGTCCGTCTGACACAGTCACGCTTTGGTGCGGGCTGGGTTTATGTCTGTGGTCTGCATGAGCGTTAATGTGTTAAACAGCTGCCGAGGTCAGTTCATTAGGACATGCAATATAATAGACGGGCCGGTGATTTTCAAAGGAACAAAGCGCTTTGTTCACTTCTGATATATTGTGCATCATTTACTTCCTCTGGTTATCTTTGCAATAATCTGTCCACACATTTGGCAGATCCTGTCACAGACACAGTGGCTCTCTCTGTGTGTGGGCTCAAATTATTGCCAATGAGATTTTGAGCTGGTAAAGTGATTTCAGGAATAATTCATGAGTGTGTATTCTTAAATCAGCCAATGTAAACCTGTAAAATAAAATCTCAAGCTTGCACATGTGTAGATAAGATCTGTAATAGTAAAAAAAAAATGAGACTGTGTGATTAAAATCTATCAACAAATGATGTCGGCGCTTAAGTTACACAAAGACACTGGAAAAAACATGGTGAACATCTGTGTGCAGATACAAAGCAGCATATAAACTGTGTGTAAAAGCCAGTGCTCAAAGTTCACACACTGTGTTACAAATACAAATTCAGACCCTGCCTTTACACCTGAATCTGATTAGACAGTGACAGTCCAATCACAAAGCAGAGACCAATCAGACAGCAGATTGTTCACATTGCCTCAAAGGTGTGTGAAAATAAAATTGATTATCAGGCATGTTCCCTACAGCAGTGAAGCGTATGTGGGTCAGCACACGTCACACCACAGGAGAATATCTGAAATAATAGTTTTATTCAAGATTTAAATAGTCCAGCCATGTTTGCTGAAAACTACATTCTAACAACACTTTTTCCTTTTTTTCACGCTGAAAGCAGCTTTACAGACTACAATAGAAAAAAGAACCCCACTATGATGCTCAGTCTAAACAAAGGTCTGTTGTCTGGACCTGTCAGAACCTGCAGCGCCAGTCTGAGGGCCCCTCGACACGAGCCACAGTATGTTTGTCTCTGCCAGACAGCCCAAGTGGATGTAGTCCACCGGGATCTGGTTGTGTTCAGAGCATGCACATCTAAGAGATTTTCAATGTGTCCATACGAAACTTAAAACCATGAGTTTTTGTCATGAGTCATGAAACAAATGGTCACCGCCATAGCTAAAAGCTAATGCATCTGTGTTTCATTATGGAGATATTAAGTCTCAAAGAGAGGCATGTTACAGGCTGTGTATGGATGCACCACTCAGATGTTGTGTTGGCCACTTTCTTGTCAACCTAAACTCCTCTCTAGGTTCCTTCCCCTTTGTTTAGGTCAGGATTTTGGTGAAAGATGGAGCAGAGCAGTGAACTCACAGTCCTCAGAAACATAACTGATGATTCGTCGTCTTCCTCCAGTTTCCAGATGAAACCACGGTGTTGTTGTTTTTCTTGTGATTGCGGCACATTATAGGTTCGTTGCAACATATGAGATGAAACAGCAACATTGATTTAGTGTTGTCACGTCAATATCATGAGAAATTTAAGATATGATTCAACTTCATAAAGCCTACTGTGCATGTGTTTCCCCCTGAGGCCTGGTTGCTGTGCGTGTTTCCTCTAGCACGGTTTCATCAGATCGTAAATGTATTAAATCTGGAAAGTCTGTGTGAGTCACTCTGAAACTAAAACCAGAGTCAACTGCATTGAAGTCAAACCCTCAGGCGTGAACAGTTATAATTAGATGACAATTATTTGGCTTTTTGTCTTCAATAACTGGTTGAACATGAATGAGACCAACACTGAATACAAAGAACTAAGGTGAGACTGTCTTGAGATGCCAAAAGTACAATACAAAACAACATGAACTGTATTTGACTTTATTGCTTCGTTTGATTGTGTGTGTTTGAACCACCAGTGCTGCCGATGACCGGGCTGAGTCTGTGCAGGAGGGAACACGTTAGTGGAGTAATTACATGCAGCCCGCAGAGCCGGGGGCAGAGAGGACAAGCTACACTCAGGCACAAACCACTACATACATTTGTATGACAAATTAGATAGAAACAAACACTTATTTGTCTTGTGATGCCACTTTTCAACTTTATGCGACATAGATCATATATTGATCCACAGTACAAGAAATGTAGTAATGCACAGGCTCCTATCGACAGAGACACACGTCTGACCTCTGATCTGAGACATCGGAGGTGCGTGAGTGAACCATGGATACAGCCTGAAGAAGTTTCCTGGATGCACAAAAATTGTTTTTTTTGAGAGGCTAGAGAGACTCTTTTGGGAAGAAAGCCTGAATACCTATATTTGTTTGTTTTTGTGATTAAAATCAAAACTTGACACCTGTTGTTCAATAGAGAGACAAGAAGTACAGTAAATATTCTCTCTCAGAAATGAATAGAATCACAAATAAGCAAATGTGTTGAAATTGTCAAGTTAGATCTTTGTACCTTCTGAACTTTTCCACATGAACCGTGGAGCTTCAACAGAAACATCACGCACCAACTGATGAAGGTTCTGCTGAAGGTTCTGCTCTAAAAACCAATAAAACAAATTTATTTTATGGTTAGTGTAATTTACAGTGTATGAGATTATTGTAACCTCTAATGACACATGTCAGCACATGTTTACGTTATATTCTTAGTGGAAAGCCACTAGACTGAAATGGTAATGAAACAAAAACACATGAGACTTTCAATGATGTCAAAACTGCAGCAACACTTGCAGTATACAGAACAACTTTATTGTTAGACCAAAGCTTTGCGGCTTATGGCCTTTTTGATTTTATTTATTCACACACATAAAACATTACAAATACTTTGTATATAGTTTTTTTTTTTATTGGGAGAATTTGCAAGTGAGGTAAGCAAGCCATTGAAGCCTTATTTTAAACCTCACCTCAACGTAAAATAAAAAATTACATCATACAAAATGAGAAAGAACGGAGAAAGAAAGAAAGAAGAAAGAAAAAAAGAAAAACAAAGAAACAAAGAAACAAAGAAAGAAACAAACAAAAAGAAGAGACACAAGGAAAAAAAAATACATGAACCAAAACATATTAATGCTTCTTTTAATGATACATTAAAAACAGGTGGCCTTCATCAGGGTCATCCAGTGAGACTTTTGTCTTCTGCAGCCGAGCACTGAAAGTTTGTGCTGCCATTAGTTCTGCGCAGCGTTGCTCAACAAACATACGATCTCAGATCCCTGCTCAAATATCTTCTTTATCCTCCTCCGCTCTGTTCTTCAGCTGCTGGTAAGATGTGAGAAGCTGTATTTATCTTAGCCTGTAATCAACATCACTATGATAATCAGAGCGAGAGGGAGGCAGTCGGTAGTGGTTAGGCCGGGGTGGTTTGTGTTAAGAGCTCTTAATCTGGCTACTGATGTCGGCTCAGTGCAGCAGTGAAGATGAAGGCTTTGGCAAACCGGCGGGGGCCACATGATGAGAGCATGACCGCTACGGAGAGGAGATCGCTGTGAGAGGGTCCTTCACGGGGTCAGAGCTGCAGGTCATCATCGTGGTCACGAAGAAGATGACACTGTGCCTCTTCACTTCCGAGTGGAGGAGGAAGACAGAATCTGAAAAAAAAACCTAAAATATTTCATGCATAGAAAATAAAGACAAACCTATTTCTTACATATGCCCTTATTTTTTGTTTAGTGTCACAGTGTTGCCATATTTTCTTTGTGTTCATGTAACAGTACAGAGAGTTTTTCATAGTGTCACTGCCAATAGCAGCTGTGTCATGCAGGATGACATTTAACAAAATAAAAGCTTTTAAAGTTTGTAATAAATTCAATCTAACATAAACAGTGGAAAAATAGACCCTATAATTTTGGAGAGTGACCTGCTGAAGGGAACATGATGCACATACACAAGTAGAAAAATGCAACAGTTTTGTGCCTATATCACCAACACTGCAGGTTAAAATTCTTTCTTATTGATATATATATATATATATATATATATATATAATAGATTGGTTACAGATATTCATTACAGACATTCATGATCCCCAGAGGATGATTTAGTGCTATAACGTGTTAGCACTGTAACATGTTAACATTATACCTGCTAAACATCAACAACTTAGCATTATCGTTGTGAGCACACTAGCATGCTGAGATGTTGATGTTTACCAGTAAGTACAGCCTCACTGAGCTGCTAGCATGTTGTTATTCTGTGCAAGCATTTACAGAATATGCATACACATGCTTTTATTGAATCAGTTTTTTTCTTTGAGCTTGCAGCACCAATGTTCTTCTGCATGAACAGAATGAATAACATGAAGTAGCAGCTGCTTTTGCTGGCTCTACTCTGTTTGACCCCAACTCTCCTCCTCATGGGAAAAATGAGTTTCTTCTATCCTGGCTGTTAATGTTTCAGCTGAAAAGTAGCACTGTTTAATAGGATAAACTCATCTGCATTATAAATAACTTTAATGAATACACATCAGCTGACTTTCTATTTTAACATAATAAAGTACAGCCTGAGCTGAGAACAGGAGGCTTTAAGGCTCACAGAGAGCATAATGCTGGAACAACAACAGAGAGTAAAATCTGTGAGAGTAGAGTATCTGCCTGCATGTGCTTGGACCAGGCAGGCTGCCCCAGAACCGGTTTCAAACCTGTTCAGATTAACCCTGTGGGTCAAGTCAGAGGGAACTGGAGAGATCATAGTAGAGCACACCACACCACTGCTTTATCCAGGCAGCCTGGCACCTACAGTAAAGCCTATAAGCAGATCAGCTGTCAGCTGGCCAGAACAGACGTACCACACCATACACAAAACAGTAACCTGTGCTGAGCAGGCTGAATTTCGGGAATTTGGAATTTTTTTGTGACATAATTCTGTTTCCCGCCTGGGAAAGCTTTGTTTTTAGAGCATAGTTCCATTGTTCAGTGTCAAAACCAGCCAGAGGGGCTTACAAAGATGGACATCACCATTGCTCAAATTCTTCTCAGCTTTATGCCTTAATAACCAGCCTGAAAGATCAAACCCCTGAATCATCAGTGACTCTGCACTTGCAGATCATAGAGAGCTTTGTACTTTCAATCAGATTTAGAGCACCGAGAACACACAGGTGCTGCAAGAAATTAGAACTACTAAGCTTGTTATTGCCCACAATTATGAGTCATCCATTTACCCCGGCTGGAGTTATGTCACAACACTGGAGGTCAGCCTCCTCAGGAGCCAGTTCAAAGCTTGTGGGCAGCTTGCAAGGCTGCTGTGGGCTGTTAAATTGTTTTCAGTGGTACTTCGCCCAATTTATATTTTAAGGATTGATGTTACCGATACATTCTCCAAAACCTGAAATCACTTTTTACTTCACGATCTTGCCAGACTGCTTTCTTCGTCTGTAACCTCTAATCCAAGCACGAGCTTTCACACACCATCTGTTTGGCCGGTGTAGTAATTATGTTTACTTTAAGTCAGCCAAAGCACGGAGAAAGACAAGAGAAAAAGGAGAATGATACAGGAAAGATAAGCGGGCAGAGAGTGAGAGAGAGAGAGAGAGAGAGAGAGATCTGTGCGGCCTTTGTGTGGCTGTGGCTGTTGTCTGCTTCCTGGGGGCTGGTAAACACTGTGATGAGATGGATGAGATTACTGCTGGCATCCACGTGGAGCCACGAAAACTGGTTCCAACCAGCTTTCATGATTTTGCATGTAAAACGCCTCCTTTGTTGTGTGCACTCACATCACCCTGCTGTAGTGTCTGCTCTCAGTGCCACTGATCTGTGTATGGATTACAGTCCAGCCAGCGTCTGGAGTGACTTTTGACTTAGTTCAAAGGTCACAGGTTGGATCTCTGCAAACCTGTTGCGTTCAGCATCACAAACACGTCAACATGTGGTTTAATTTATTTTGCTTGAAATTTTAATTTTGTTTTGTCATATTGTTACAGTGACTTTAGTCATTTGTAATTTTTTTTACCTTTTACATCATGATGACAGTGATGTCTGTAGATATTTGAAGTGAGTTTTAACCCACTGAGACTGATTGCTATTTGGATTCAGGGATGGGGAGAAGTCTATAGCGCCTCCAATGTGGATGCAAAGTGGAGAGCGCCATCTGGTGTTAAAACAGTATGACAGGTTTACTGATATTATTTTGAACTTATGTGGAAGAAATTGTAAAATGTGCTCCTCTCTGTAACCTCCACAGCTACATTATGAATTATTTGCTCCTATTTTTATAGAGATATTACACAACAACAACGTTTCCTGATGAATTAAACATCAAACATGTGTGGCTGACTTTACTTTTGCTCCTTGTGGATCCTTTATACAAAGCCCTTACTCACCCAAACTAACAGATTGTTTCATTAATACGGAAATGAATCCCATGAATTTTCCATATGGTGCATTTATGGAAATTCACAGAAGAGCAAAAGTAAAATATATCATCTCATGTACTTTTATGAAATATGCTTTCAATGAGTGTCTCTACAGAAGCTGAGGGTCATCTTGTTTTTCAAGCTTAGACAGTATCCTTTTTTCTTTTATTTAATTTAATTAGACTTTTAAAGTGTTACTAATAACAATAACAGTTATTAGTAGTTATTAGTCCGTTCTTTTCTGAGTGATACCAGTTCCATGAAACTGACACAACTAAAAGGAATTCAGCCATTTTTTACCCCTGTGCTTTTCCTACTTTGACATGTCTCAACACGTCTTCTGTGATAAAGGCCTATTTACGTGTCCCAGCAAGCTCATACCCCATTGAGCCAGCCAGCATGCACAATAACCAGGCCCCCCGGAGGTGCAACACCTAACTGGAATGCAGCCACAGTTATGTCTGTGAAGATTGTTCATGGATAGCCTCCGTTTTAAGTTAATCATGACTCCTGTGCTTTTCTGCTAAGACAGGTTGAAAGGGCTGCTGTGAAAAAGACCATACATTAAGTGACTACAATGACTGGCTATTGTGTTTTATTCCCTCAATATTCGCACAGTTTGTTGTGGCCGGCATTGATAATGTGAGAGGAAGGTGAATTCTAGGCAAGGGCCAAAATGGGCTGAAAGCTGACCTGGGGTTTCCTTCCAGAATTGAGACGAACGGTGTGTTTGTTTTTGGTAGAGCAGTCTCTGACTCTAGTTTACTTTGGGTCTTGTGTATCTGAGTATTACTCACATGTGAACATGCATACCAGCTGCTCAATAAACAGACGTGATGAGGGGCTTTTCACTGTGAAGTAACTTCATCACTGCTGCTAACACTGCAGCAAAGGTGGGGTCATGTTATTACAAGATTCAATGCACACTACAGTGTCATCAAACTCATCTGTTTCTTTGCATTATCACTCCATCTAGTGGTCAAAATGTATACTCCAGCCGTGCTACTTGGACACATTCCTGGAGTGTTCTGTACATGTGTATTGTATTATATCAAAGCCCTGATTAGACTTACATCTGTGTTGATTAAAGAGGCAGAAATGTCTTGCAGCAGCATGATATAAGTCTGCATTGCCTTCTGGGTGAAAACAATAAACAAAAGGACTTCATGCAGAGAAAGAATGGCACTTCCTGTGTTTGCATCCAGCAGCCAGAGCTATTTTCTGTTCATTTGCTATGCCGATACTTTATATTGTGCTTTGTTCAGATTTCAGTGGTCATTGTTTGTTCTGTTAATTCCACAATTTGTCATGGGCAAAGCTAAACAGATAGATGCAGGGGGGGGGGGGGGGGGGGGGACCCAGAAAAAAAGAACATGAGGCTTATGAGTCACTGTGCTGCGGAAAAGGAAAAACAAAGCTTTGATTTACTCGTAGGAGAATTTTTATATTTAGTCCCTCAACAACATGTACAGTTGGACTTTTTTTTACAAATATGTGGAAAATAATAACCTTTTTTAAAACTACAATATGTGCTCAGAAGTGTGAATCTCAGATTATTCAAATGTTTTCTTTAAATCTATTGGGTACTTAAAGTTTGCTGAACATAAGATTACTTTATCTCTGAATATTTATTACAAGCCACATCCTCTCCAATCCCCCCCAAAATTAAACAAATGGTGTTTATCTTGAAAACACATTCACACGCAAACTCCAACATTTACATTTTCTTAAAGATGACTTAGATACAGAGGCCCTGTGAGGCAAGTAAAAATAAAACGCCTGATTAGGACTAAAAGCATTCCTGTCTTTTTCCAGGTGATTTTTAATTACTCCATGTACTCTAAATACATGGTGCATATATTGTCTGTTAACTACTTATATAACATTACTGTCATGGCTTGAAATGTATTTTAATTGACAAAGACTTCCTGCCAGAGAGGCTTTAGGAAGTTAGATGAGATAGTATTAAGAGCTACAAAGCCCATGTAATGAGCAGGTCATAGTGAATGTATGGGTTCAACATAACACCTGCACTCAGGAGACTGGTTGTTATTATTCTAAATTTTCCCTTATAGGTTGTTTTCAACCTAGATGAATATACAGTCATAGAACAATATATTAGGAACACCATACTAATACTGGGTATTGGGCCAGCAGCCTCAGGTCATGGCAGGTATTGCTATTAAGGCCCCAGCAACTGTGGCAAGAAAACATTCCCCAAACCCATACACCACCAGCAGACGCCTGGACTGTTGACACAAGACAGACACAGTCCACAGTCCACAGATTCATGCTGTTGATGCTGAACCCTGACCGTACCATCTGCTACAGTCTTCAGCTGTCCAGTTTTGGTGAGGCTGAGCTCGCTGCAGCCTCAGCTTTACGTTCACGGTTGACAGGAGTGGAACATGACATGGCCTTCTGCTGCTGTACACCATCCACCACACGGTTCGACATGCTGTTCACTCTGATGCTTTTCTGCTCACCATAGTTGTAAAGAGTAGTTATCTGAGTTACCGTAGACTTTCTGTCAGCTCCAACCAGTCTGGCCATCCATGGTGTTCACTTTTTTCTTTTTCCCACATTCAGAGTAAACTCTACAGACCAGTGTGTGTGAAAATCCCAGGAGATCACCAGTTTCAGAAATACTCAAACCAGCCTGTCTGGCACCAACAATCAGGCAACTTCTGACCTGTATATCTACAGGATTTTATACATTGCACTGATTGGCTTATTGGATAATTGCAGGAATAAGCAGGGGGCACAGGTGTTCCTAATAAAGTGTTCATGTTCATGTTCATGTGTCCATCTGCCAAAATCCAGAGGATACTGTCTACAGAGACTTTAGATAGGACATCAATCTGAAACTGTGAACCTGTGGACATTACCCCTTTGTATAGAGCAGTCGTTCCCAACCTGTGGGCCCACTGGTGGGCCGCCAAGGTATTGCAAGTGGGCCACAAATCATTTGTAGAACAGTACAATTTTGGTAAAAAATCTAATTATTTAAGAATAAACTGAAAGTAAAGATAAGTCAAGTTTTTAAATGTTTTAAAATGTAATGATCTTTTTAAAACATAAAAGATTCTCTTATTAAGGCCTATCACTGTGATAAGCCAACCTTAGAAACATCGTATTCTTTTTTTGCTATCACAGTCTGATTGTGCGCTAAAAGATCACATTCATGGCAAAACCTGGAGAATAAAAATGGTTAGCTGGTGAGCAACCGGAAGAATTAAAAGGACAAGAGATCAAATCAAATCGACAAATGATATTATTTGGCATCCGTATCGTTTGGGGTCGGATGTAGGCCACAAACATTTTTGAGAATTTCATGTGGGCCGTGAGTTGGTCAAGGTTGGGAACCACTGGTATAGAGCATTGGTAAATTATTTATTAACCACTAATAAAGCCATTAGTAGTAGTAGCAATTAGTCAAACCCTTTGTATTAGAAAGTGGTGCCCACCTACAGTACATGCTGTGGTCTGTGGCACTGGGCCATGCAGTGTATCTCAGGGTGAATTGATGGGTAAAATAAATTAATTTCATTCTCCCCTCACTGATACTTATTTTAACAAAGCGCCGTACCTTTTAATGGCGTTGCTAAATGGCCATCTAAAGACAACTGTGTTCTTGAACATGCCTGATAAAGCTCCAGCAGCGAGATTTACAAAAAAGTCATTAATGCCTAACATATTAGAGGACTACGACACTAAGTGACTGAAGAAAAGGCCAGTCAGTCCCACATGATTCAAACTGCTGCTTCACTCTAACCTGAACTAAGAGTTTTTAAAGAGAATCGGCAGCTGGGAATGTGATTAGGTCATTGTGGTTCTGCAAAACCCTGCAGCATGGATGGAGCGTTCAGGGCCCCAGCGAAGGACCAGCTGTTCTCAGTTATTACTGCTGCCAAGCCCTGATAAAAAGCGCAGCACTTCCGTGATGGCACAGGACTGGGCCCCAGAGCCACTCTGCTCCAATATGTTTCAAACCCACTGAGCTGCATTTAAGGAATCAAGGGTAAAAAGGTTAGAGAGTGTTTACCACAGCTCGGGGCCCCAGGGCCTGCAATCCATGCTAATCTGACATATATTTCTATTGTTGCTGGTGGTAAACTAATGCTAAAGTGGTCCTTCCACTCCCTCCCTCTTTCTGTATTTTCTGTCACCCTCCTCCACCCACTGTGTCTTCTCCGCCTGAGCCGAGCAATGCCATGCCACCAGGATGGTTATAATTATCCTGACAAACGGAAATATGGTCGTTGGATTTGACATGGCCATTTTCACTTTAATTGCTGTTTAGATGCCAGCAGCGCCTTTTGTCATGCAGTGCCGTTTAATCATTGTGGGGGAGAGAGTTGGTGTGTGTGTGTGTATGTGTGTGTGTTGTGCGTGTGTGTCCGTGTGTGTGTGCGTGCGTGTGCAGCCCCAACCAGCGTAATCAGCATGGAAATGGGCTGAAGTGTCAGCTGTAACACATAAACACAGACATTCAGCACACAGAGTGCAGCCAAAATTACACAGCCTGAGTCGCACGCAGCCTTGAGTAGCAGGATCAGGGTCACGAGCAAAGACGAAACACTGGTTTCATCTAAGAGGACGAGATAATGGAGGACTGTCTCGTACTCCGCTTTAAAACGGAAGGTTGATAGATGAGAGACCGACATCTGGGTTTGCATGGTATATCTCATGCATATGTTTAAATGTGTTTAATGGGGTACTGTAGCAATTCTTTTTTACATTTATCTTTAAATGCACAGTATGTAACTTCTGCTGTTTCGGGCCTCTCAATCAAAACAATAACAAAAGACAGAGTGTGGGGACATTGTGAAGTAGCATGGGATCATGGAAGTTGTCTTCACCACCATTGCCATCTGCTTCTCCCAGTTTGGATTCTTTCAGTGTAAGTCATTCAGAAGTCTCCTCCTCTTCACGACAAACAGACCAGGTAAAGAGTGGGGACCTGAGACTGCCGTGAACCTTTGTTTCTCTCATAACTTATGATCCAGATGTGCAGCGGGTTTTTACCAGCAGCCAATTTAGCCACAGAGGTGTCCTCCTCTCCATAACAAACAGGGGATTATAATCAGGATAAACACAGAATAAAGACACAATTAGTAATTCATTGACAGAGGACGTCTCAGAAAGACAGAGAGCTGAGCTGCCTAACATTTGCCTGGCTTTGTTCTCTTTTAACTTAAGATCCAAATGTCTGATGACTAAAATCCTTCAACTTGTTAAAATATATAGTTGAAAATGACCAAGGTGTAAAAAGTGTATCTTAAAAATGTGGCTTAAAACTGGATAAAGGTCAATTTTGAGCTTCTGCAGGCAACCATGACACCAATGCATGTACATAGAGGATATAATGTAATTGATAAGCTACTAAATGAAGCGATACCATGATTAAAGTCACATATTTCTCTAGGTTTGAAAATTGCTGGAAACATTTGGGATAATGTAAGTAAACAACTCAAAATAATAGTAGGTAGAGTATCCTAACAGCATAGAAAACTGAAAAAAAAACTAATCAAAATCAATAATGAAAAAAGTTTATTTCACCCAGTCAACAAGTCCATGCACAGCTTTACAGGGTCCTCCAGAAGTTTTCGCTTCCATAAGGTTGTTGAGATATTTCAGTATGAACCAAAGTGGTGGACTGAGTCTGATGCTGCCACGCTGCTGCTAGCATGCTTATAAATTGATCTGCACTGATTGGGATGTCTTGACTTTCAGTTAGTAAGTTTGACTGGGGTACATTTCCAGTCCCCTACATTTCCCATAATACAGGTCAATAATGTCCATGTCATCTACGTCGCCGGTTTGTAATGCAAGCTTTTTGTTAAAAATCTTAGTGCAACTTGATGATTCACTAAGGGGTTACTTTCTCAGACCCTTGAACACTCCCTCCAGAGCGGAGCAGACATTATACAGCTGGTTTCACAGACATAGTCATACATCTAACAACAAGTAAACTGTAAATGTTCATGTGTAAAATCAGTGGAGTGAACCTCTTTGGGTAAAGTTAAAGTTTTTACATCACTATAAGTTTGAACGCTTCAGTATTGACACCGTTACTGGAGCTTATTGGAAAACATACATCTTGGTTGTGTCAGAGCTGAAAATGCATTTTAAATGAATGACAGATTGACAAGTGTCAGAGCTCCAGTTTCCTTCTCTCTCACACTGAAAACCTATCATATGTCAGCAGTCAGGATGAGGAGTTAATATGAGTATTTCTGACAGGGAGCAGGGGAGGTAAGCTGGTTAATGCTTGCTTTGTGGCCAGACAGTCCTGATCTCCACTGCCCTTAATGATGATCCACAGCTATAAACTCACAGGCAACAGCTGATTCGCACTTCTTATGGAAATGAATGTGATGTGCAATCAGTGGTGAAAATGACATCCCATAACTCAGTATAATAAAAAAGGAAACTGGTCAGTGGTTTCGCTTCCACTTTTTACAGCTGTCCCTGGATGGATTTTTGAGCGATCACGTCATGTCTGTTCCTGTGTGAAGCATGTACCAGACTTAAGATTGTCTGAGGCCCGTGAGAAGTCATCAGGACACCAGTTCTTATAACTATAAATCATAAATCTGTAAAAGAACAGGAAGTAAAACACAGATTGAAACTGAAAGAGCTGCTGTAATCTGAGCTAATAATCAAATTTGTCCTCTGGATTGATTCAAAGGAGACTTCCCTCTCTGACCTCCTATGCACTGCTTCTGAACAGGATAGCCTTCAGTCACAGTAAGCATGAATGCACATTGATGCCCACAGAACCAGGTCATCCTGTGAGGGCGCTACAGTGTATGTTCACCTTGTAGCTTAATTTCCATCATTTTGATGTGTGGACTGGGTGAAGGTCAATGCACTTTACCATCTACCCTTCACTAAACCTCCCTGAGCACATGCAGAATATCAAGTTGTCCATACAACTCTTTTAAAAATGTCAGAGAGAGCATATCACAAGTACTCACCCAAATGTGTATGACAGTGAGTGACACTGGCATGTGTGACATATGCATGTGGTGAAACTATAGGTGGTGTTTGCTCTGTGCAAATCAGAGGTTACGCACACATGGTCAAATTGCTCCACATTGGGTATGGAAATAACACAGGCATCCTTGTTGTTTGCAGCAGCAGCATGCTGCTTTAAATATGGAAGCAGATCCAGATCTGCAGATAGGGTGAGAAAATCCCTTGCCTGTGAGGTGCCTGGAGGCTGCACGCTTTCCCCTTTGTTGTCACTCACAGTTCTTTGATGGGCTGGAGCCAGAGCGAAAGAGAGAGTCAGATGGGAGAGGAAGTGCATGGCGGAGCGTGGTTAATTCCCAGTGGGCCTCACGGAACGACAACAACCAGAGGGCACTGAGAACTCATGCAGCCAAGTTGGATGCAGCAACAGTGGATGGCATGAATGTTTAATGGTCTGCTTTACAAAGAGAAGACACACATTTGGCAACGTGTTACTCAATTAAATAGAGGGGAGGAGATGGAGGATGTCATATACACTTGATTCTGTCGATGGAAAAATTAACGGAGCAGCACATGCTGCACAGCCGTGTGTCCTTGTCTGTGACGGCTCAGCCTGACTGCTGTTCAAGGTCCTTTTCCACTCGTCCTCGTCTCCTCGTATCATATTGTAGTGTGATATGATACACTGTAAACTGTCAAGATGCCTCATTCAAAATGGCTCATTAACAGTGCTGGTAGCCTCTAGTGTTTATCCTTCTCATTAACAGTGGTAATTATGCAAAGAAGAATTTTCTTATAGCTGCTGTTATAGAAACACCCTTCTCATTACTAACTGCTTTCCTAGTCAAATTTGCCTGGAATAAAAATGAAATACTTCTTAGATTTCTTGACCCTATAATCATTTTTAACTCCTACAGTATTAGAGTTGCAAATCTATATTTTTAAGTAAGTGAGGAATATTATATTCAGATTTAAAATGTAGTCTGTCAAATTTAGAGAATAGATTGGATTATCTACTTTGGTTCTGTCTATGCAAGGCTATTCAAGACTTTATTCAAGTAAATATCACTTGTTAACTACAAGAAACATCTCTGTTACAGATCCTCCAGCATACTTTCACACAGATGTTATTGAAGTTTCAAGACAAAATCATTTTATTTCATGTTTTAGTCCATGGGCTTGCATAAAGGTCTTTGTATCATCAACTCAGTTTTTGGACAAATTGCAGGATTTAATCTTTTGTTTTACACAAGTTCATGTTTTTAAACCTGGCACATTTGATTCATAACTGGTTTATACATCATTCAGTTATGCAACTAACAAAATTGACAAAAAATAGTCTGGTAGTAATCAGTATATCTAACACCCTTTTTGTATAATGAAAATAATGACCAGAATAGCATCTATTCAGCAGTGATTAAAGTCAAAGGACTCTTCATCAGAAACGACTAACTTCTAAGTAACTCCATCATTCTTGGTCAAATGTGTCACCAAATGTGATATTTTCACAATGTACGTTCTTAATAAACAAGAGCCTACAGAAATGAGCAGATGAGTGAGATGCACAGCAGCACTTTGAGCTAAGGGCTAATGACAGCATGCTAACATGCTCACAGTGATAATGCTGATATTTAGCAAGTATGATATTGTATTATAGTCAACATTTCAGGTGAGCATGTTAGCATACATATACCAAAGTATCGGACACGCTGAAATTGAATCACCAAAGTCATTTAGATTCTTCATGTGGGGACCAAGAATACTGATCCTGAATTTGTCCCAATCCATTTAGTAGTTACTGAAATATTTAACTGAATAAGTGAAGACTTTGCTGGATGTGGAGTTTTGCTATCTAGCCACAAGAACAACATTAATCTTATTTTAACTACAGTGAAAAAGAAATACTTTTTTAAATTGTAACTTTAATTGCAACCTCCCTGACCATGGCTGTATTATTAATCGCTCAGACGGAGAGTTTATCTACAACATCTTTGCAGGACAGCATCAGCACTGACCTTAATACATCAACGTCTAAATAACTTATCTGAATCTAATACTTTGGCAGCCATGGGAGGATCTAATGTCTTTCAGCACTGGTAAAAAGATATCTTAGTTGTAATCTGACGAACATGTTTATGATGAATGGCTATGATGGAAGATTAGTTGTAGTAAATTAATAACTAGAGGTTTTATTTGATATAAATATTGCATTTGCCGTAGTGCACTTACTCTGTTATGTTTTCTGTGAGCTGTGTCATGCAGATCCTGGGAGACAGCAGCAAAATGGATGTGATTTCATCCTGCATTGATTAAATTGAATTCCCTGCTGACTAATTATATAGGCACGCATGTTAAATCTTATTTTTTGAAAAGCCGGATAAAACACTGAGTTAGAGTCAAAGAGTGCTTCTGCAAATGTACGGAGCTAAAAACAGTCTTAACAAAGGGGAATCATTCAGTGAAAAGTATGACAGTATAATCTGGACTCCTGGTCAGATCTTCTCAGCACTGTGACAGTTGTCCCTGTGCAAAGTGGAGATAAGAAACTTTTAATTTGCACCCCTCCAGTAGTCACTGCTAATCTGCTATGGATAATATGCCTCCTCAAGCCCATCAAAAGACTAATCAGCAGCTAACCTGATACAGTACATTACAATCCAAGCAGCTAGCCAATTAATATGACATCTACACAGAGGTCATATCAAGTTGACAGGATCGGTTCCTTAGGTTATATGACGTATGAATCCCTGGCTGTCTGGATCTGTTTTCATTGGTTCACTGCAGTTCAAGGTAGAAATGCTTAGTCATGGCGCTGACTGATTATTTCGCTCATGATATGTCTGGTGTATAAAAAATATCATACGGACATGTTAACAAGGTTAAGGTGTTTAGATTAAATTACTGTGTGGTTGACGGCACCATCACTCCCGGGGCCCTGTGGTCACTCATCTTGATCGAGGCTCTTTGCTGTTGTGGCCCCACAGCGGTGGAATGAACTGCACCGAAGTCAAGACAACAAAGTTACCACCCAGCAACCTAAACATGTAACAGTGAAGAAACTTAGTTGTTGGTTTGAGAAGAATGCACTTGCTCAACTTTTAATGAAATTTAGTTCTTGTTCCTCTTGAGTTTAAATTCAGTAATTTTAGAATTTTAGATATGAGCAACTGCCAAATAAACATAATGTAAATGTATGAAGCAGTATATAATGCTCTGAAATGGACCATTATTCAGAAAGAGTACTTTGCGTTTTGACACTTAGAAACATCTTGTACTTTAGTAACATGTTGAAAACAGATTTTGCATTCTAAATAAATTGTGTTTACATTAGAATGAGTGGTGATAGACAATTGGAGGTGTAAAACTAAAAAGACATACACTATACTGTAGCAGATGAAACATGTTTTTTCACCTAGAACAGCTCTGAAAAAACATGTTATGTTAACTTAATGCTTTTTCCTTTTTAGCACTTAAAGTTTAGGGTTTTGAGACACAAATGTCTCTTTTTCTGCAGCCAATGAGGAGGGAAAGTTACTTTCAGTTGATCAACATGACACAGTAGAATTTCCTTCAGAGCAATAACGAATGAATAATGAATGAGTATTGAAAATCACTAGCGCAGTTATGGGTTAATTAATGTCTGAAGCATCGCAGGGGGGGGGTCATTCATATTGAACAGGGGCAAGGTGTTTCATACACAAACAGCAATGTCTTCATCTTTAATGTCACACCACATTATGTAACCAACATCAACTCAGTTGACATTTCACAAACCCCCAGTGGAGACAGAATGCTGGCATTAGTAGAAAAGTAAAGTAACACCTTTATCTGTAGTTTATATCAGTTTGAATGAGACATTTAATATTTGATATATGGTGATCAATTGTTTGTCATATTGACTGTGGAGTTTATGGCAAAATCATTTCATTCAAATTAAATCGCTGTGATTAAATTCACTTGAGGGGGAAAAATAAATCAACATGAAACTTAAGCTGAGTTCACTTGAATTTGTGGAGAAATCTTGTCAGTGTAACGTAGGAGTAGGAGCAGACAGGTCGTTTGTGCAGCAGCTAATTATGACCCATAGTTACGTTTTTATGTTAGGTGTATTTCAGAGACTTAAGCGTACCTAAACTCATAGGCTACTGCTTATGAGTTTGTCATGTTTGTTTCATGGTATTTAAAAAACACCTCCAGTATTTTTTTAACCCCAACCAGCTCAGGATGAAAAGGTAATGGTATAGTTACTCCATTAACAAACAAATGATCATATGCAACAACTTTTACAGCAAATTAGCTGTCTTTATAAATGATTTATAAATAAATGATCATTTTCACATTTCACTTTTTGTGTGGTTTTCTTGGGTTTTTCACTTACATCAGATTTTTTTTTTTTTTACACTAAATATACTGATACACAATCACTCTGAGTGAAAAGGAGTTAAATTAACTGTATAAGTAGTAGGCTGTTTGCTACTTCTGTGGCAGGAAAGAAAGTGATACACCTAGGGACCTTTTCCATTGAATCACAGACCAGGGGTCTACAGACGGGAGGTCTGCAGTTGGAGTATACTTGCTATCATGACTGACTAGTGCTAGCCTGGCTGTCCAGTTTGTTAGCAGTTAGTTCACCAGCTACAATATTTTAACAGTTCAACAGCTAGACTTATGGACATAGTCACTATGTCACCAAACTTCTAGAAGACACGCAGGTAAATTTCTCTGTCCCACCTTCTGGTCTCACAGTGCTGTAGAAAATTTAAAATAAAAAACACCCTTTCCTAAGAAAAATCCCTTTTACAACAATGAAAAAATTTCCTTTTGTATAAAGTTAGAAACTTTTCAGTATTTCTTTTATTTATTTTTTATGAAAGTCTGCCTCTTGGGTCCAGTCAGTGCTAACGTCCCATCATGCATTTGAAATGTGAGAGCAGAAGGATTGACATTTTCTAATGTCAGGGATCGCTGTGAAAAAGTGCTGAAATATTCAGCGGGTATCCCCTGGCACACATCTGCCCTTTGCATCCACATTTCCCCATGCAGTATTAACCACCATGGAAATACTGACGCCTTTCAGTACTGAAATGACAGCGTCTTGACAGGCTTGTCAATTAACTTACAAGACCTCGAACAAAAGATCTGGTGAAAAGCTCTCGAATGACCTGCACCAGAGAAATGAATGCAGTATTTCTGTAAGATCTGATTACAAAGGGCAGATAGTGTTTCAAATAAGACGCCTGCCACTCAGGTTTAGTGAGACAATGCAGGTTCCCCCCCCCGACTGACACCAAATGTTTTTTAAGGTGATCACAGGGGATTTGTCCTAATCCAGACATTTTCCAGGTCGTTGTGTGGGACATACGAAAGTCATCCATTGTTGGAAGTGAATAAAAACACCAATGGAGGCTGTGGCAGAGCCTGTATTTCAGTCTCTTAGATTTTATGGGTAGGGAGGTTGGGCAGACATCTTCCTTTAGCATCTCAGTGTTAAAATACTAGAAAGCCAGAAAGAGAAAGAAGAATATTGGAGAAATAGTCTTAGTAATACAATGCGAGTTGAGATATATGGAGCTCTAGAGTGTCCAGGTAAAAAATGTGATTTGTGACACAGAGGGCTTCTTATAGTGAGCATCAGTATGCAGGACAAAACATACACTAGGGTTGAATAAAATGTATGAAAATACAAGGAATGTGTCTGAAATGATTCAAAGCTGCACTAGGCAATGTTAAATTGTTAAAATGAGTAAATCTTTGAAGTGATTTCTCAAGGTGAGGCTGCTGTAGCGATGAATAACAACTAATCACTATCACCTGAGGGTCTTATGTTACATAACATAAGCCCAAGATGGGTTTCTTACCTCAAGTTCACATCTACTTTATAAAAAATTATACACAATGTATTTGTAATGTGTGAATAAATAAATCAAATCAAATCTTAACTAAACAACATTTGGTGCCCTTGAGGGTTAGAGATTACATTTTAAAAAGGAGCTATTTATAAGTTTTGCCATTGCTACATACCCAGCATTAGCAGCATTAACAGCTGTTTACTTACAAGTAGAAATGTTGCGAGTTCAGCATCAAACTTTATTCCATTACTCACCAAGAGCTGCCTCCAGCGTTGGAAAGCAACATCAACGTTAACTCTTGTCTCTCTTCAATCACTTCTTTTCTACTACTGAAATTCGCAACCAGCTAGCTTCAGTGTGTTCAGTCCGTCTCATCACTTTCCGATAGCAACTCCCTGTAGCCTCCAATCTCCCCTAAAGGCGTAACGCTGCTCAGAGGACTTTTTATAACCTCTTGTAAATAAATATAAATTTGGTCATATGATGACAGGTGGTCCTATATGGGGTTACCTGTTTATGTTCAAAGATGGTCTTTGCTGTCAGATGCTAATGGCCTCCTCTGGCCAGCCACTGACTCCTGAAAGTGTTTCTACACAGGGGTGAACCTGGTTGGGCCTGTGTGGCACAATTTTTTTTCCACCCATCTGAGTGATGGGGCAATTAAGACACCATGTTAACTCAAAGCTCATCAGAGGGCACATTCACATCTAGAGGGCAACAACAGACCTCATAAAGTAAACCCAATACAAGAAAAATGGTGATGAAGCCAGAAAACTTCTGTGAAACACAAGTCACAGACACAGAGAAAATGAGCAGCAGTCTCACTGCCAGCCTGTACTGCCCACAGTCTCCAAACTGATGAGCTGCACAGCAGAAGAAGAAGAAGCCTCACCCCACTCATGTTGTGCTAAACCCAGCTCACCTGATGTATCTGCCTCAGATACATCGAGACAGCGGCCCATCACACATTGCGCGATTAAGGTAGAAGACCCTAAACTGACCGCAACCCATGTCGTCTTGCACTGTGAGGCTGTTTTCATTTCGCCACTCAATTACCCTTTAACCATTGTATCAGAGCAAAACTCTGGCTAGACGTTCTGACAGTCGAGCCACGTAAAGGAGTCCTACTGGGGTAGGGCCTGATTTGGCAGAGGTCATTCTGGTCCTCATATATACGGTGACCAGGGCTGCCTCTTGTACGTATTGTGTTTCACTCCCTCTATCCTTTACACTTCTGTTCTGGTCAGCCAAACCATTTTTTTCATCTTTTTCTTAAGTTGCAAACTTTTTTTTTTTTTGCTAACTTTTTTAGAAGGTACTATTGGTGATAAATATAACTAACAGGGAGATGAACACAATACAGAAGCCTGTGCATGCTCACTTTTGTTGTTTCAGCGATTGTCAGCTTGCAGCGCCTCTCGAGCTCTGATCAGTTTTATATCTCAGATTAACATTTTATAGACGCCTGGAGTAGATTGGCTGCTATTCAGCTGAGTCTTCTCCACTTATCAGGGCTGCCGCCTTCCTTCCAAGGAAAATGAGTATGCTAAGGTGAGGATGATGAAGCACCTGAAAGGAAGGAAGCACCTCCATCAATCAGAAAGATTTAGCGCATAGTGAGAGTCCTCAGTTTTTTACCACTGTTCTCTGTGCTGCCAAAGTCAATGTCTGAACCGTCTGTTCACCAGGCTCATCAAAGAGCTATCTTTCCACAGGAGCCCGTGTTTGACTTCAACTCATAAATCAACAGCAAAGGCCTCCCAGTATTGATTGCAGAGTCCATTCATTATTCACTTTTAATACCAACTAATCAATGATCACAGTGCTGGAAAGAGAAGCCAGATGGCAAAGAATTTCACTGCCCTCTGGTGTCGGATGACTCTGCCATTTTGGAGATTTTTATGGATTTGAATCAAATATTGAATTTTATGACAGAGCCCTCAAAATAAAACTCATAGAAGGGAGTTGTTTGTTGGTTCAGTGACACGTTTGTCGTTAGGTATTTGTATGCAACCAAAAGGTTTCATAAGAGAAGGGTTACTGTGGTGATACACTCTATATTTAATCTATTATAACTGAAACCAGTATCAATTTTATCAGCTAACTGAGAGCTTGATCTTTTTTTTAGTTTCATTGAAATGCACTTTCAGTTGGATACCACTGCAGCTACCTGATAGTACAATTAGTTAACAGCATAAAATATATGAAAGACAACCTACTGGATAGCTTCTTATATGCAGCCATGCATAGAAGGAATTCAAACTATTACTGGTATTAAATATAAAGTTTAAGCTTGTGTAAGTTACAAAAATCCTTGCCTATAGCTAAAGCTAGACTAGCTAACCCAATAATGGACCCGTGAGGAGAGTAGAAGTCACTTTCAGCTCAGGTGTTCAACAGCGAATCATGACTCACTGATGCAGGAGGAAGCATGACAACCATGTCAATGCTGAACAATTACATTCTATGGCAAGGTTTTTTTAATGTCCAGTGCCAACATAGTTTTTAAATTCTCACTCTCAACAATCTATATTATCACCCTCAAAGCGAATATGTATTTTCTTACTTTACTTGGATGTTTTGAGCTTCATCGTGCAGAATAATTTATGTGCAGAGGCTGTTTTCAGATTCATCTGCTGAAGGAGGAAATTACCCTCATATTGGGTCAAAATTTAACACATGCACCAATAAGCAAAATGCATAAGGCTCCACATCTAGTTTGGAAAAGAGTCATGGTCCAATATGCAAGTTACACAAGGAATTACTTTTCTGTGAAGGAGGAGACACCTTATTTCCAGCAGTTAAATTATTATTAATAGACTTTTCACTAAAGGAGAAGCAGTAGATGTGATTTTAAGATTTAAGAAAAACATATGAGACATACATTATTATTTAAAATAAATTAAGTAATGAATGTTTTAAAACATGCCTGGAGAGCCTCAGGGAGACTAAGTTGTCTAAAATTGGTCACTTTGTCGCTTTTCAAGGTTGTCTCTCCCATTCATTTGATACAGTGCAGTGGTTTAACAGCCAGTTGTAAAATGGAAAATGGACATTACCTTTATTTGTAGTGCGACAACACAGTTTAACATTAAACTTCCACTGATTAACTGCACAGAATATATTGGTTATTACAGTGTAGAGCACTCGGGGTCTGATAAGGAGCTTGTTTTCTTTCATCTCTTTCACTTTATGTTTCTCCACTTGACCTTGACACCCACTGTGCAGACTTTCGAAGGAGGACTTTACCTCACAGGGAGGGGCTGCTCATTTACACCCCATTTTAGACTTGATTGGGACATTCATATAGCGTGTGTGTGTGTGTGTGTGTATGTGTGTGTGTGTGTGTGTGTGTGTGTGTGTGTGTGTGTGTGTGTGTGTGTGTGTGTGTGTGTGTGTGTGTGTGTCTGTGTGTCTGTGTGTGGAGAGAGACTATGAGTACTCAGCCATGTTAGATCAGATTGTGGCTGAGTTATCCCAAAGTAATCAGGCTAGAAGGATCCAGCTCACTGGGATTGCTCTGATTACCACTGAATGTCATAATAATCAGGGAAATGAATTTCTGCTTTGTGAAAAGAAAATAATTATATATTCTTTAATAATCTATAGTATCACCTCACATGCTGTGAAAAGTGTTCTTTTGTGTGATTTTGTGAGTGTTCAGAAAGTTTGTCTCTAAAGTTGCTATAGACACTTTTTTTGCTTTAACTTATCCTTATGAGGTGAGTGTTGATCACACAGTGTACTGGCTGTAGAATAATGACACCATCAGCGTTTAGATTGGTTCCTCATAAGCCTCGCTTTCACCATGTAATTCTATGGTGGCATAATGAAGGCTCGCCTGCCACCGCACAGCCCAAACTACAACAGAAAGAAGACAGTGCTTTTGTTTTGCCTGGTAGATATCAGTAGCTTTTCTAATCTTATTGACTACTCAAAGCGTTTTACACAACAAAACACATTCACAAACACATTCATACGGTGCTTTTTTTCCCCTAGATATACAGCACTTTCCTACAACAAGCACACGTTCACACTTTGATGACAATTTGGGGCTCAGTACCTCCCCCATAAATAGAGAGAGCCAGGACCATCCGGTTTATCTCCTGAACCAGACTAACTGTGGAAACTCTACCCAGCAAAAGGAAAAAGATGGGTGGTTGGAGGAAGCAAAGAAGGCAAAGACGGAGAGTGACAGAAAGCGAGAAGAAACCAGAGTGGAACTCGATGGAGAGAGCTGCTGTAACGCCACTTGGAAATGCAGGGGAGGGAAAGTTGAAACGTGTACACTGTAATGCTTCTACCTTTTTATCCTGACACACTTTGTCCAGTCAGCTCTTCATATTTCCACTATGATGTGGCCTCAGCACTAGAAAAACACACACAGCCACATATAGCGAAGAGCAGAGCTGAGGTGAGTCCACAGAGATTCGTATCACCCTGAAGCTGAACCCTCATTGTAAAGCTATAGCTCAAGCTGCTTTTATGGCATCTCTTTGTAAACTGTCCAATCAGAGGCTTTATTGTGGCATCAAAGCATAGAGAGAAAACATTAAAGTGTAATAGAGAGCAAAATGTTAACAATTTCATTCTCTATTGGCTTCCTATCTCATTTCCCACCTCTCCAAAGATTCTGCTGAGTCCGCAAAGGCTGATTAATCCACACATGACAGCGCTCCTGTTTTCCGAGCTCCACCGTTGCCCCGCTCCACAATCTCGGCCTCGTTTTTAATAATTAAATTGAATGTCTTTTCACAAGGCTCCCCACAGACACAGGCTCGACTCGCACTGCAAAGTCACAGATGAGAGCACCGGCAAATGGGAGAAGGGTGTGCTGGAACGAACCTCTTAAGCCTCCAACGTGCTGCCCTTAAACTCCTCAGTGCTGCTCCTGTAAATTCCCTGTGCAGGATGAAAGAGATGCCCTGATCAAGGGCACATTTAAATTCTCATTAAAATCTTGGATGAGACACAAACTGTAATCAGTCATGTCAAACTAGACTTTAACATCTGTGTTCCTGGAGGAGAACATCGCTTATATATGTTTTTTTTTTTTTTTTACAATATACAGTATGTGCATGGCAATCAGAATGGAAAGATCGTGGTTACGACTAATAAATTATGGTTAATTATTTGTTTTATAATCACCTAATGAAGCTGGTTAATGTGTTAGCAAATATGTGGCAATTTTGTATTTATTATTTACTTTTTTAAAACTTTTTTCTTCCTTTTTTTTTTTTCTTTTTTTCCCAATTATTGAAGTTTTTAACTAGATCCAGTGTAACAAGAGAGAAATAAAAGTTAAGGGTGTGAGTCGTACATTTTATTGAGACATGATTTTTAGACCTTGGTGTAATGACCAGTGAATTCAAAGCTTTTAAGTGAAACTTGAAGGCTGGTAGACTATTAAACTGAAGAATACACTGCGTGACATTTGCCTTGCAATCTGCTGTCAGTTTTGGCAGTGGGAACAGAGCAGAAGCCTCATGACTCTGCCCAGAGCAGCAGCATATTAACATTTCTCTTGTCTTTGGTTTCCAGTTGGACTTCGCTTTGTCCTTGGCTAAATATAAACCGAAAAAAAAAGAAAAAACCTTGCGATACCCTTTCTTCACTTGTCAGGCAGAGAAAGTTGTCTAATAGTTTAATTTGTTTTGAAAGGCCCTGTCGCAACTAAGCGTAGCGGCAAGGGAGAATGTGAATCTTTTGCATCATTTTTTAAAATTATTATTTACACATCCAGCAACATCAGGAGCAACATCAGCATTTATTTGGCATCATATTTGTCAGTCATCCTGGGAGAGAAAGAAGATATTCTCTACCAATTTGAGGGGGAAACTCTTTATTAGCTACATGCTCCAATAAGTTAAACTGCTGGTTGCTAACTTTTCCTGTTTGCCTTTTCATGCAGGTAGCTTACAGTCGGCCAGATTTTGGTAGTGTGCAGTGGACTGACATGCTTGCTGCACTCCACTCATTCGGGACTGGATCCTGGTTTGTGCGACGGACTGCTGCATAGTATGGAGGATGTTCAGGGGAGCTGCTCCTCATCTCTGCTGAGGCCAAGAGGCTCCAGGCTACATTAGCCGCTACTAGAATAACACACCCATATCTATGAACGAACTATTGGTGATCAGGTTGCATTGTGGGTATAGTGGGTGGCAGGTTCAGACACAGAAGAATGCGTCGAATAAAGAATATAAAATATAAAAAAATATAAAAGATTAAAAGATGAACAAACTGAGGGTGAAACAATGGTTTACAAAAACAACCTTGCCTTAAAAAAGTCAAAGAAACTAACAGAGATGTTTCTTATTAATCTAAGCTGAATACTGTCAATAAAGCCACCACATATCTGTGTAAAAGTGCATAAAGAAAAGACGAGGGAGTGTGATGTTTGTTTGTCTCTGTTGTCTGATCTCTTTTCAAAAAGCATAACTTGTGGGTTTTAACAAGTCATCTGTCATGTCCTGCAGCCTTGGGGGAAAAAACACACTGCTTTATTCTTCATGCAACCGCAGTGGTCTCTTTCTGGTTTGAAAAGTGTGTAGGTTCAGGCAAATCTCCCATCAGGCCTTGATCTGTCTCTACAGGAACTTTTTCATTTCCTTTGAGGTGAAAAACTGCCCCGCACACCTCAGTGATATGAAGCAAGGTCAGCTTGTATGCAGTCTCTGGAATAAAGTGACATATTGTATTTGAAAAATGTATTGCTTTGTTAATTATTTTCTCTGCTTTAATGTTTTATTACAAAAACAAGCTCCACAGTCCTGTGAAGGTTTGCTAAGATCTCTGCTGGAAAACAATACAGGGTTATTTTTAAAAGTCAAAGTATTGAACTATGTGCCTCTGAAGCTTTTACTTTCATCCCCCTAAAATAGGAGGATAGCATGGACATGCTACCCTATCAGAAAAACAAGGACACTAATGGAAGTTTAACTGGATTAGATCAGTGAAGGTCAGTCTCCACCATCACAGGGCAACAGGGACTGAGTTTGTTCCAGTCGGTGACCCTGCTGCGGCTACGGCGAGATTTAGACTGATATATGACACTGATTTGGCCTTCCATTTAAAAAGTGATTTGGTCCAGTCATCTATTGTATCTGACATTTGATGGATGTGATGTATCTTGATTGAACACATATCATTACCGCACTTTGTTTTGTTTTTTTTGGAAAGCCTTCTAAGATAATTTGCTTCTTCCTCACAGTTAGATTACAAGGAGCAGAATTAGCTCAACTTCAATTATACACTAGATATTATTAGAAAGATTTATTTGAAACTCAAAATTCTCTTAAGCCTGCAGATTTATTGGCCACTTGGGGGCAGCATAAATGAGCTGTAAACACAACACAGTATATTACCACATCTTAGGTTTATATAACTTGTGAGCCAAAAAATTGACCTATTTAGTCAAATTAGCATTTATTTGGAATCGTGTTTCTTTCCTCTGCTTTTATCAGCAGCTTCTCCTGATGGAAATATCTGGCTCTAAATCTTCTAAAGAATCCACTTTGTTCAGCTAGTTCAGCTAACCTTGTCTGTCTGCTCATGCTGGACAGCTATACTGGGTTTATCACTGAAAACAGCAGCTGGCTTTGACTGGAGACGCTGATGAGAGCGCTGAGGGTAGACAAACACACAAGATTTTGGGCTGTAAAAGCTGACAGACACTATAAAACTAAAAATGTATTGTTAATATAAAGCAATTAATTATAACCAATTATATGTATTGCCTTAAAATGGTTTAGTTTGTATCCTGATTTTTTTTAATTTGTCCTTTTGTGGTAATGCGGCTGTGGTAATGAAGGGGATTTATGCAGCTATAAGAATATTTTTATTTTTGTTAATGGAGGCTACAGTGTTTTCAGAAATGATCACTTCTGCTATGAATATATATTTTACATTATTAAAGCTGTGTTTTACTATAGGCCTATTATCATTCATTATCTGTTTATAGCAGCCTCCACCTGTGAGTACCCATGGGAAGCGTTATATTGTTTGAGAAATACACTTCTGTTTAAAATATACTTATATAGCCTATTATATATGTTATGTATTGTTTAAAAAGGTGATATCCCTGTAATTAAGTAATCCACTATTATGAAGTTGGGGAACTTGCAAGAGACATATTTAAAATGGAGTGACAACTGTGCAGTAATGAGGTGATATTTTGTCGCTATGGGTGAAGCTCCGAAAACCTTTGCATAACTTGACAATGTATTCCAATGGGTGTTTACTGTTGTGTTGGTGGTGTTTATACTGTTGTACTGGTGTACTGCTACTCTTTCATTCCACCTAGAAATTCACCCTGTTCAGAAAGTGGCAGAAGTTACAGATTCTAATGAAGCAATATTTGAAACAGCACAGGCTTCCAATCCCTTCCCTGAATTGTGTTTATCACTGTGCAGATAAATTATATGTCTCAGGGTCATCTCTTTTTGAATAACATCTCTGGGAGAGGTTGCTGAACAATATCCATACGATAAAATACACCTATCTCCTGCTTATCATGAGTTACCACTTCTTCTTTTTCTATTTTATTACTTCTCCAAAATTTAATTCAAAATACCTTTAAATGTGCCCTGAAAGGGAAATTGCATCGTCTGTGAGCAGTCAAGATCCAATCCAACACATTACGCCACACATTACCAAGAGATGAACCATGGATTCTCTTTACAATTGCTGAGATGAATATTTAATAATCTATATTTATTCATACTGTTTGTCTGCTTTTGCAAAGTCACATCATCCTCAGATCTAATATGATTTTATACACACCAAACTAGGGTTCTTGTCTTGAACTTCACAGAAAAATAAGTCGCATTACAATTTGAAAGATTTCTTTTAACCAACATATCAAACAGGGCACATTTCTAAAATCATGTGTTGTAATAAATTATTACTTACATCAACCTTTTGGCCTTATATAAGAGTTAAAAGTTGTCAACCCAAATGGATTTTAACCCAGAGATAGGAAAAGGCCAGATAGCTATTTGTAAATTCTGCTAGTGTTACATAGCCAACATTAGTATGAACAGATGTTTACTTACCAGTGTAGAAGAAATGTTTGAAATTCAGCATTAAACTTCATCCCTTTATTCACCAAGATCTGTCACCAGCAGTGGAAAACAACCCTCTCATTTTGCTTCTATTTCTATCAATTCTTTTCTTCTACTAAAGTAAGCATGCTAACCAGGTAGCTGTGGCCCAATTGTCCAGTCTTATCACTTTCCAACACCGAGTCACTGCAGCATCCAGTCTGCCCTGAAGATGTTTTGCTGCTCAGAGGATGTGTTATAACCCATTGTCTTGTGAATGCAACAATGGCTGAAGCTCTTGCAAAGAGATATAAGGAAACAGCTGTTAATGCTAACATGTCTATGTAGCAATAGCACAATTTACAAATAGCTGTTGATAATGCTAATGCTGATGCTGATGCCAATGCTGTTAAATGTGGTGTCTTGCCAGGAGCAGGAGGTGGTGATTGTTACTTGACAAGAGCTTCAGTCATCGCTGCGTTCTGAGCAGATTGGGGGCTGCAGTGAGTCACTATCGGAAAGTGACGAGATGGGCCAGGGCTACCTGGTTACTGTGCTGACTTCAATATAAGAAAAGGCGTGATTGAGACAGGCGTTAACATTTGCATTGCTTCCTACGTCTGGAGACAGCTGTTGGTGAGTAAAGGAATGAAGTTTGATGCTAAACTCACAACATTTCTTCTAGACCAGTAAGCAAACAGCTGTAAATGCTAATGTTAGCTATGTAGCAATAGCAAAATGAAAAATTAACTCCTTCCATAAGAGTGGATAGTATTTTATTAATAGTAGGCTGTTTCATTTCAATAACAGAGGAGGAATGTCCACCCTCTCTTATATCAGTGATTACATTTTTAAAAATCATGTCCTCCCCTCATAGCAATCCTTTTTTATTAACCTTCAATACCCACTGTCTGATTTTAGTGCTTTTGGCCACCTCAGAAGCTTCATTGACCTCTACTTACAGTTACAAATCTTGTATAGCATGCTCTGATAGCTGATGTCTCTGATTGTTATACAAGTGAAAAATCAGTAGAAACAGAAAGTGCCTTGGATTACTATGACAACTGGCAACCAATAACAACCAAATTTTTAATAGTGTTGTTATTTTAACAAGGTATTTATTTCTAATTTCTTCTGTTTCGATCTGAAAACATCAGAAAATTTACTTGAAGTTTTGTTGGGACTCATTCAAGAGACCACATGCTCTACAGACAATAGAACTCACTTCTCTACAGTTCCTCACTGTTCACACCTGACGACGACCCTCCCCCAGGGACCTCACTGACCATTCAGTGTTGGTCAGAGTGTGACATGTGACCCCCCAGGGTGTCACCAGACAAAACTAGATCTCCTTCTCTGTTCTTCGTCTTCTCTCCTTGGCCTTTCTCAGGAGCAGCAGCTCCTCTCCCCTGTTGGCTCTTCAAGGAGCAACAATGCTCCCAGCCCAGGTCAGCCCTACTACCTGAGACAACAGCTCCCTTGCTGGCCTGCTCACAGCAGACTCTACCACTCTTCTCCTCAACATCAGCGACCCGCTTAGGAATTACTGAGAGTGAATCAAGTTTTATTGCATTAAAGTGCAGGCGTATCTGAGGGTGGATGAGAACTGGACCATGTTTGTGCTAAAGAAAAAATAATGTAGGCTTAGTGACTTCCAGAATTTTGTTCTTTTCTTCAGTGTAAAGGCCTGAAACCAGCAATCAGTAATGAATACTAAAACACATGAAATAACAATGCCACCACACAAATAATTCTATTACAAGGATTAATGATCTGCAGTGAAACAAACTGCATAATTCCAGAGTTGAACAACACTACCTGCCCATAATCAGATTTTTAATAAAAGCCAATATCTCTCATTGGATATTGGTCTAACTCTTCTGCAGTCCATTACACTGCAGGATCATCTTTTCATGTGTCTATTAGTCATGTGTGTGAGGGCGAGAGAGGCTGGCACCACAGTGCGAGTAGGGAACTCAGTAACCTATCTGGCCATCTCTCCTTGTCCGGCCTGGCAGATGGATGGACTCATTTTGGAAGCTCTGATTTCCCTCGCAAGAGCTTACAGTGGATTGGGAGAAAACCGGCACTGTTATCTATCATTTATTTTCTAGGTGAACCAGAGAGCACGTTTTTCCAGCCTATCCT
The DNA here is from genome assembly GCF_021018895.1 of Seriola aureovittata. Lineage (NCBI taxonomy): Eukaryota > Metazoa > Chordata > Actinopteri > Carangiformes > Carangidae > Seriola > Seriola aureovittata. The sequence continues at coordinate 4,401,531 of NC_079368.1, read as the reverse complement.
GCTCAGACTCTGCACTGAGAAAATGGGAAGTATAACAGTATCGGATTCTCACATCACTTTCTTTCCTCCAGTAAGGAGAGATTTAGTATTGATGTCATGATGGATGGCTAAGGTTGAGATCTGTAGTTAAAAGATGATGAATTATTACCCCCATCTTGAGAAAGAAGCCATGTATGTGTCCTCCATAGATCACTGGCTCCAGCATGCTAACAACCCACAATGCTAACACACTGGCTTATGCTGTGTTGAAGGCTATGGCAGGTTTTGTGTTGTAATGTTTACATATACCTCTGTATTCTGAACTTTACATAATAAGTGGTAGCTGCACTTGCTGCTGGAATGAGCACGAGACAGTGCTGACACACCTAAAGCCAACACCCTCATGTAGAGTGAGCCTTTGTTTTACCATTTATTCCCGTTGTTATAATGGCGTGCTACCTAAGATAGGTCTATTGAAATATGGGTAAATGAAGACAGTGAAAACATCATGCTAATGTATTCCAGTTTTTCTGTGTTGAGGTTTCTTTTCCCTGGCAACAGTAACCACACCTATGTTCATCCTGCTGAACTTGCTTATCAGTCACTGATCTGGGTTATTAGTGACTGTCCAGTCTGGACAGTCCATGGCTTCTTTCCAATTGGTTAATATTATGCTGTTTTCTGACAAGTGACAAATTAAGGCCTTAGACTTTGTTTTGAAGAAAGTGGAGCGGAGTAACGTTTTTTATGAGTGGGTTGTTGTTTTGCTTGTCTTGTGCTTATGAGCACACATGTGTGCGCAGATACCCATTCCTGCCAATAGTTGCTCACCGTTCCAGTGATTGACAGGTGCAAGTATTACACCAAGAAACACATCAACGAGCACATTTTTGACTGGTGCTGTAAATGCACATTTACTCCCGAGGCCTGCACTATGAAGAAAGTTCAAATACCCAGGATTTCTTTTCGGTATCTGGCTTCACTGAGCCTTATATTAACAATCTTGGATAACCTGTACTATGAAGCTATCTGGATTTTGGAGTATCCTGGTTACATCTTATCCCCATTTTGAGAAACCTGGCCTGTACTTTGAAGCGAAGGGGTTAGTGAGGTAATCCCTGGGTTTTCAGGGCTACAATGGTGGTTCACTTCTTACTGGCTAAATCACCATGGTAACTCATGCTGAACTCTTAACCTGCTTCAGCGCAGGTTAACTTCAGAGGATCAGATCAAAACCTGTCAACAGCTACTGGCCAATCAAATCACTGGAAAAACGGAGTCATCATTCCCCCAGGATCCCCACAGGAACAAAGCAGTTCACAATAAAGTGACAAATAATAGAGAGATACAGACATTTATGGAGAAGTGGAATCATTTTGCTGTTTGAGGCTTTTCATGAGGTCACTCTGGTTTTAAAACAGAGCTTCTAATAAATGCAGGGAGTTTATGACATTGAATAACTACATTATATACAGTATATATATACGTATATATATATATATATATACATAAAATAAATTATAATGATAGCTTAATTTTAATTGATTGAGCTTTGAGCAAAGATTCTTTGAGTCCTGACAGGATTCCTGACACTTCATAATCACTGCAGCGCAGAGTAACATGAGGAGACTGTGTGACGATAACTGGAAATAAAGCTAAACCTCTGATGTTCTCTGATTCACACACTCTTAAATATTTCACATGAATTTGAATGAACATTTCAGTCAGATTGACCTCATCAGACATGAACCACTTCTCTTCACTTTTCTGTGCTTTGGCAGAAGATACAGTCTGACAATACTTTAACTTTGTTCATCATCACAACATATTCTATTTACATTTAATTTTTTTTTTCTATTATAGTTTGTTTACTTTTCACTTTGTTGAATATCACTTTTGGATGTTGCTGTAACAGAATTTAGCTGCAGGTATCACAGTTTCTTCTCATATCATATTAAGCACTTTATTCATGGTTTTGATGATGTTGCCTATAATTAACAAGTCTGCCTCTTTCACATGAACACACTCTTAGCTGGTTAGGTAAACCCACAGCTAACTGAGCCAGTGGATAATTAACTTCACAGTACAGGTTATCCAAGATGGTCAGTATTAGGCTCAGTGAAGCCAGATAACCAAAAGAAATCCTGGGTATTGAACTTGCTTCATAGTTCAGGCCTTTGGAGTAATCCAATAGAAACCAGGATAGTGTGACATGTAAACCATTTATCCATGTTTCTGAACCCTTTGTTGAGGAAATCAAGACACAGCTGCTCACCAGTGATCAGAAACCTGGACACCGTCAAAATCGTGTATACAGGGATATGAATAACCAGGTCTCTCATGTTCCATGCAAACACCACTTCATGAATACGATCAAAAGCAGGATGAGACTGAAAACCAAGATGCTAATGTGCATGTAAATGCATTCAATGCACCAACAAAGGCAGGAAAGAAGAGGACTGGTAGCAAGGAAACACTGATGTAAACAATACAGATTTCAAAATGTGTAGCTATTGACTGCAAATATTTCACGAGGAAGTAAATGTTTGTTAGACCTAAAGGATATTTAGAATGTGTTCACATGAGTAACTCCACAGGACACATTTTAACTACAGCAACACAACACTTTCCCTTCCGCTTTTGCTCTCTCTGCTCCATGCTGTCAAAACAGTGCGATAGCTTTGTTCTCTACTGAATCAGAAGAGAGTGAGGTGCAGAAAGAAGGGTGTGATGTGGTGCTGCCTATTTCCTCTTAGGTAGAAAATAAAATAGAGCAATGTAGCATAATGCTGCCATTCAGTGTAAGGCACGGCCTGTTGGTGGAAATGTTACTTGATTTTGACATTAGGTTTTCCATTTACTAAGCCAAGTTACAAGGGAGTGTAGTTGAACTGGAAACACTGACCTTTTTTTTTTTTTTTAAGTCAAAATACTAGAAAAACATTGAAATGACGCTGTACTCTGACAGTAATAGCACTGCAACCCTGCTATTATCTCAAGCAGAGTTAATTGCTAGTCAGAGCTTCACTGTTTCTGAACAGAAACAGAAATGTAGGAGCTCTGATTGCTCACATGACATGATTGCTTCCTTGTTGTTTAAAAGTTTCAATCAGTTTAATCAAAACACTTTAAATACACACATACAGGAAATAGGAAAGTTGATGCTCCCTGAAAAATAAACCTGAATCAGCCAAACTGAGTTAATGATCCTCACTTACCCTTATAAAAAAAAGTCTCCCAGCAGCTTAATATACTATCACTCTAACATGTAGACAACATCAATGAATCTTGACTGAATAGATTGAAACACACAGTGACGTCGTTTTGAATTCATTGCAGTAATTCCATCAAGAAGGAAGAATTCAATTACCTCGCAACAAATGAGGGTCTCTGTATCAGTGGAGGTAAAAAAAACCCCAAAACAACACTGGCTTTTAAATCAATGTGACTCCATAGGTCACACAGTGGTGCCAATTACTTCTCTCCTGCCTGCGTTAGATCAACTGATTCAGCTATAGCCTTTGTTAGCACCACACTTTGGCAGAGGAGTGGAGATTAGATTAGATTAGTTTTTCTTCTTCACACTCTTGTCTCCTGCCAGGAAAAAAGGAGATCCTCATTTCTCAGATCATGATTAGCTGAGACTACTTCTCCTTCTCTAACTTTCCATCTCCCCCCGTCCGCTATTATTAACAAGACCCAGATCAGGACGGGTCCTCATTTGAAGCTTTGATGATCAGGAGTCAGGCCGCTGTGCCCGGAGGCACGGATGTCACATGCAGCTATTTATCAAACGTCACCAGTTCAACCATTTCATGTTTGTCTGACATGAACCTACTGAATCAATATAATTAGTGTGGTTATTCTGCTGTTGCAGCCCAGCAGAATAATGTTCGACCAGTCTGGAGATCAGTGCTGGAATAGCTTTTGCAAAAAAATGTGTTTACACAGTGATTTCATGTGATGTAATGGCTGCAGCATAATGGATTTAACGATGTAGGACTTGGTCGCCTCATTTGAATAAACTGGTGAAAATGTTCAACTCCTGATCATTTAAGCTTGTGTTATGTCATTTGTTCTCATCCACAGGGAGTAAGAGGGGCTTGATTTGGCTGATATACTATCAGCATCATAAACAGAACAATAATGCCAATGGTGCTATTACTTACATTCCACTTCCTGCATGGTTGGAGATTTAGCTCATATGGTTTTCTAGTGCTCTGAAGCTTTGAGATATATGTGTTTTTTTAACCCCAGTCTTGGTTGTTTTTCAAAGTTAATATTGCAGAATAATATTACATATAAATATGAAGAGTCATGGTTAAAATAAAAGGTATCAGTTTTAAGGTGTGAAGGAGAACAGAAGTGCTCAGATAAACAGTGAAAAGCTTCTTTCCATTATTTGAACAGGAGGCTCAGCGCCACACAACAAAATTACACTGTATTATAAAGTATTATCATTATTTTTCCTGAAACAATTTATCATATCACCACTTGTGTTGCTGTTGGTGACACAACCAGAGACAATCATCGCCCCAACTCTACAATTGTCTGTGTCCTTCAGCACGATGTTTTGGCTTTTACAGCTTCACTGGTTGGTTCACTCCCATGGATCTCATCACCATTGTTTCCACGCACAGCAACTGTTTGCATTGTTTGATTATAATGGGCGCAGGGAAACAAGCTGAAAATACCTCGAAACGGACATATAGGTCTGATATATTATTATCATATAGATCATTTTCGCTAAAGTGAATGCAAACATTTACTTATTTACACATTTACCTAACACAGAGCAACATTAGCATTCGTTCGGAGTCTGGCCACCTGACGAATGTAAGTCCAATAGTCAGTCTCCTCATAGATCTGTTTTGGTCTCCACAAACTCCAGAGTGCTGGACAGGGAGTGTACACTGGGTTCATCAGCTGCCGCTAGAAAAACAAGGTTGGCAAGAGCAGACTTTGCAGGCCAGAAAATAATTAGCTAAAATAGGCTAAAACACTCCTCCAACTCCTCCCACCTGAATAAGCATATAGGTCACATGTCCCCACCCTCAGAAGCAACCCATGGGAGCATACCGACAGCTGGTGTACCAGGCCTTCATCGACATGGTAACAGTAATATGACCTGTGGGAACATACCAGCGGCTGGTGGACCAGGCCTTCATCGTCATGGTAACAGTAATATGACCTGGAGGAGCATACCAGCTGGTGTACTGGACCCTAGTCGTCATGGTAATGTTAGGTCGGTTTAGGAACAGATCGTGGTTTGGGTTAAAATAGGTCAGAGGATCTTCATCATCATCATCATGATAATAAACACGTGGCCATGGTTACAGAGGCAACACTGACTATCTGTTGGAAACAGGAAACAAACAGCGGTTTCCTGTAGAATTTTTTTTTTTTTGACCCATCCATCCACCTCCTCCTATGTCACTCCATATACTTTGTCACCTGACTTCCTCCTTTGCTCCCGTCATAATAACTACAGCCACTAGAGGTCGCCTCACAATGAAACGTAACTGGGGGTCGTAATAAGCTGCCGGCACAGATGAACTCTGGGAGGACAGCCTCCTCGGATAGTCTCCTTGAAACTGTGAGGAACTGCAGAGCTTGGTGATAATTCTCTACGGGCTTATCATAACAAGCAACCATTTTCACGCTGTACTTGATCATTTGATTAATTGTTAATATAAAATTCTTGATTAGTGCAGCTTTAGTCATTGTTATGCTATTTGCACACTGAGCAGAGACGGCTCTCGCAGGGACCTTTATGGCAGCAGTTGGATATTTGCCACAGGATATGTGTGCAGTTTTGATTGTAGTGTTATAATACACAGTCTCTTTTCCCTCTGCACTGAATATGATGTACTGATACTCTTGACTCATGTGGTGCTCTACTGTCTTGATACAATATGCCTTTGGGCAATGTCACTGAGATTGTGACTCTAATTCTCATGTAAACATTGGACAATATTGCTCTATTTACATTCAACAGCTGTCCCACTCCACGTGAAAAAGACAATAAAACTGAGCAGAAATGACCCAGTATGAGCATTTGACAGATGCTTACATCTGCTGGAAACTGCAAACCTAAAACTGTCACAGGTAGCAGCCAAGCATGATCACAGATATCGTCTTTCCTTTCATTTTACCACTGCCAACAACCGTTCAGTGTGCAAATGTTTCCTCACTGAGGTGACTCTAACAATAATTATAGTTTAAGTGACAGCGCAGATGATATTTATGTCTATTTACTGCAGCATTCGTTCAGCTTATAAGAGCGTTCCACTATTATTTAAGCTGCAGCAGTAGATGAGAACGACTGCTGACAGTCATATATCTTCTCCTTCTCCTGCAGATGTGACTTGATTGCCTCGCCAGTAATTACACACCACATGTAAAATCAAAGGCTGTTGACTACGATGTAACAGACACTATCTAAAGCCCTTCACTTCACCTTGATAAACACCTGGAAGCTGTCTGATATTATTCAAAGATTAGTTGCCACCAAAGGCTAGGAATGTCCTCATAACTGCTGTTGTTTGAAACTATTGGAGAGACTTGTCCTGATTCTGTTAACTTTACAATTAGAGGAAGTGTGGGGTGGGTTTTGTATCCTCTGCACATCACCTCTGTCACAAAGCCGAGAATTCGTAATCGACACGTAATATCTCAAACCTTTGGTGTTCATGCCTGATGTAATTATCCTCTGACAAGAAGGCAGAGAATAACTGAGGAATGGATTCAGGTTGAAATGTCAAATGAAATCATGCTGAATGTATGATGTATGGAGGGCAAGGTTGCAGGACAAGGACAGAGCTGAGAGAGATAACACTGACTCACAGCGGTGATTGACAGAGACGCGTCTCTCACTGAGATACATTGAAGTAATTACCTGTTAACGCTAAAGATAGAAATGCATAAATGCATGAGGGAGCGTGATGTCGCCTGATGAAGATGAATATGCTGTTGAGTGTGTTGTCAAATAACTGAAAGGTAGAGAAAATAGATTTAAACTGAATTTAGAATATAACACATTAAGTTTAACTGCTGGTATAGGAAATTGTACAATTCAGTTATGGCTTGACTGGTAATATATCGAAATATTGTGACACACAGACATGATCAATACTGCTCTGATCAACATTATCTGTGGAAAACTGAAATGACTGTAATTCGTCTTCTGGATCAGATTCCACAATGATGAAGAAAGACGAAGAGGATGAAAAGAGATATATTAACATCCTTGGTTTCCTTTGACTTTTTTTGTGTTCATGGTTCAAAAATATGTTAGAGGTTTTTTCCTGTTCTGCTCAGAAAACACTGCATTTAAAGTTACAATCCCTCAGATTTCAGTTCCGGCTAATTTGACCAACATCTGGTGCTGATGTACCATTATTAACAACTGAAGGTGGCCAACACATCTTGAGCTGATACTCTGTCAGAAATGCGAAAGAAGAAGAGCAACTTGTCTGTTTTTAAGTATGTAGTCCTGCTAGAAACACATGGAACTGTAAAAAAAACAAAAAAACAAAAGTATTATTTCTAATGCAGAACAATAGACCATCAGTAGCTCCAGTAAGCACACAAATCATTTTCTATGGCACCACCCCATACACCCCCACACAGATGTCATATCCTATCAATATTAACAATATAGGCCTGTATTCTCTGTCCAAAAAAACTAAACAACAAAAGACCTGCTGTAAAGATCTGCAGATATGAATACATTAATTGCTTATGTAAAATGTAAAATGTATTTTCTGTGTTTTTATTCTGTGCAGAAGTAAAATTGGCTTGCATTTTAGAATCTCAAGGACAAGTAACAAAACTTTGATATCATGCATCGATTCTGTTTTTATCATTTATTTTCTTTTTGTCAATTGAAGGTCGGGGATCAGAACTTCTTTGAATCACAATGTTTCCATCTCTCCACTTGCCCTCAGAGTCACTGACGAAGAGCAAAGCAACCGTGAGCTGTTGTCATCAGTTCCAGAAATTACTGCATATGTAACAGGGTTTTTAATGTGGTCCTTAATCTGAAATGTTTTTACAGTGCACAGTATAGTTTTGCAGGATCGTTGGACTGCCACTTTGGAAGAAGTGTCTTAGACAAAATATGTGATGTGTAATGATATACACTCAGTTTGAATATAGACAGCCCACTCAAATATTAGCCTTTTGGAATTCATCTTCAGTTTGTGCTTAGTTTCTTCACTGTGACGTTTTCAGTCAAAAACCTCCAGCCTGTATGATCCCTTCATTCTCACACTTTAAGAGTCACTAGTTGACTGCGGCCCTGTTCAGACCCGCATTAACATGCGTCTCAGATGATCCAATCACAAGTGGTCAGATGTAGAAATGTCAGCTCACACCTGACATTAAAATGCATCTCCACATGCATCTTGAGTGACCTCAAGTGATTGGATCTCACTTCCTCGCTCTATATGCAAATAAACACGTTGTTTTTAGCCAATCCGACAGATGGGTCTGTTGTCAGTGTTTCTGACAGAGAGACAGAGAGAGAGAGAGAAAGAGAGAGACAGGGATAGAGAGAGAGGGGTAAGGAGAGGCTGAGCGAACTATTTCAGATTTTATCCATTTTTAATAGTAAAATATTTTCCGTTCATTATGAATCTGTTGCAGGACTAATCAGACTCCGTCAGAGGATGTCGGTAGAGCAGGCGGTCCTTCAGTGTGGCCCAGGACACGTTTGCGTTCACACTGTTAAAAAGAAATGTGGTTACATGAGGTCCAGAACACCTCCGAATGTGGTCGGAGTAAAATGTGTGTGTGTCTTAGGTGAGTTCACACCTGAATTTAGAGCTGTCCACTTGTGATTGGATCATGCGGGACAGATGTTAACATCAGGTCTGAACCGGGCCTAGATGCCTTGCTACACTCCATGAGTAAGTAAGAAGTAATTATAGTTATGGCTCCGGTGCCACTATAGTAACACATTTTGTAAAACATTTATTGGTCATTCACCTGCAGAAGTATTAGATGTTTTCATGTGAGACAGCCCCCCCCAACCTCTCCCATGCCACCCTGCCAAAACCTGTTGCCCCCCATGTAAAATTTTCTAGATCCATGACTGGCTGTGCAGCTCCCTAAGTGCATAAATTTAAAACTACATGAAGTACGATAGAAAATTATATGATTACATCCCTATGTTGCAAATATTCTTTAGAAAAACAAAGACAAAAAAATAATGAGAGATTTCAATGCCCAGGACAAGCAAAGTGTAATCTCCTACACTAAACACACTACAACACAAAACACTAAAACAAAACAAATGGAGACCCTTGGTAGTTATAAATGAGCTGTAGATATAGACAGTACAGATGAATAGCAAGAATGAAGCGAATAACAACTGTAACTGCTCTGTTAATCTCATTATCAGAAGGAAACACCTTCACCTGATATGAATTGCTAATGTGAAACCAGCGGTGCTACTGATGTTTCTGCAGATAAGCAGCAGCGTGTAATTTGTTTGCCTATGTGATTATATTTATCCTGCTCCATAATGCAAAATGATTCAGTTACCGTCTGATTGGGACTCGGCCTGGTTACACTGTTTGATCCCAGAAATGAAAAATGGAATAGTCTTCCCGTAACTAAAGCTGCTCGAGTCCATTCATTCGTGTTTATGCTCTGGTGCGTGCTGTTGTCTCTGTAGTGCATTAGAGAGCCGTTAAGATTTGTGAATCACACCGTGTTTACTGCAACGCCGGAGAAATGATATGATTACGGGCCAAAACTGGCCCCTTGTGGGGACTCAAGTTTCAGAGCCCCCCTGCTGTGGGGTGGATGGGCTTGGGGAGAGAAAAGGGCTCGTTTGGAAAAAGGTTTTCACAAAAGAGCGGATGCTGGCTAATGTATCTAACAAAAGCCTCAGTTGATTAGAAATTCAACCAATTACAGAACAAACACTAGTGTAGCCAGACTAAGAAGCACCATCTGGTTCATACCACCTGCATTAGCAGTTGGCCTCTTGAAACTTCTGCGAGGAGCTTATGGCTAGTGAAATATTATTTAGTACACGCTGTATGAGAACAGACAACATTAGCACAAATATTGCTGCCAATCATCAGATGAATACCTTGAATGTAAATGTAATCAGTATAGAAGCTTTAAACAAGGTCTGTGGAGTGAGACTTGTATCCTGGATTTGTATCTGATAGTCTCATCATCCGCCGACGACATTTTCAGACACAATATCAGGCCTGTCTACCTCTGCGTTCGCACTCGTTCAGTCAAGACGCAGGAGAAATGATAAAACATCTGTTGTACAAGATGCATGATTCAACTGGCTAAGTATAGCCAAGGAGGCTGTTGTAATATTTATGAGAACGTGTGCTAAATCTCTGCTGAAAAGTCAGCCGATGCAACTGCAGTCACACACAAACACACATTCATGCGGGTCCAAGTGTCCGTTCTTCTGCGGACATGAAGAAGCCTCGTGGATGAGACGTTAAACATCTTCAAGTATCTACAACCAAGTCCAGTTGCCCGTGATTCAGATTTTCTTGGATAAGCATGACCTGGACGACGGAGTCTTCACAGACATCACACTCTCTCTTTTTGGAGTCATGACTGAGCCTGTTCAAAGCACACACACATCATACACACTCTGCTAGAATTAGAACCCTCTTTTTTGGGATCAAGGATAAACATCCACAATTCTGTCTGGAAATCATATAAAAAAAGGCACCCATATAATATATCAGACTGGTATTTAGACATTCAGCAAGATTCACCCTCAGTTACCTTTCATCAGTTTTCACCAGATTTGCTGTGCAGTGCAGGATGACGCTTGACTGATGTTGCAGAAGAAGTATTTTTACCTCCTGATCCAATACTGAAGTCTGAGTCTTTGTGGAACTTGACAGAAAATGGGAAAATGAGGAGCTGAAGTTATAGGGACTGTCTGTAAAATGACAAAGAGCTTTTCAGATTGTTGTCAATAGCTCTATCATTTTTTTGTCTTCAGACTTATAGTTATATACTTCATGCAGACCTCCTGCCAACACACCCTCCACTTTTTATTTATTTATGAATCAGTGATCTGTTATGTTTTGTTTTTTGGCCATGCCACATGGATTGAAGGCCATTGGTCTAAAATTGGCAAGAGGGAGAGAGAGAGAGGGGATGACATGCAGCAAAGGGCCACGGGTTGAACCCAGGTTGCTTCAGTAAGGAATAAATGGTTCGCGCTCTACCAGGTAAACCACCAGCCTCCCCAGCTGCACATTTTATTTTGTGCTAATTAACAAATGTTTGCATGCTAAAGTGCTAAACTAAGATGGTGAGCATGGAGGACATTGTAACGCCTAAACATCAGCATGTTAGCATTGTCAGTGTGAGAATGCTAGTGTGCTAACATTAGCATTTAGCTCATAAACTTGCTGGGTAAGTACAGCCACACAAAGAAAGCATGGCTCTAGACTCTTATTCTGGAAAAAAACATCATGCACAACGCATGGTCCAATAAGAAGCTCTAAATACAAGTCAGCCTCTAATGACTAGTATCCTCTGAATGTCCCCCTCACCCCCCTAATCCATACACAGATACACATACGCATCCAGATAGCAGCTTATTAACTGCAATGATGCATTCATACTGTATGATTTCAGCTTTTCACACTGCACACTGATGCCTGGACCATTAACTCTCAGCAGCTAACAGACTAGCCGGTCTCAGTGTTTTTTCCAACTTTAGCCAAGGTCTGTCTACACTCACACAACAGTGTGTTGAGCTCCAATTTTCCTGCTAGAGAAAGCAGAGCTAAATGATGCAAAGTAAAACAAGGTTACATTTGCCACCAGCTATTCTTAACCTTCAGCTCAGAATTGCCTGGGGCTAAATAGCAAATGATTAATAAGGACTCCTGCCTAAACTCAGGCAGTGGGAAAGAGAGAAAATTGGGTGTTGAATTTATATGTATTGTGTCTGCTGCAGTATCAGCTAACTCTGCAATATAGTGCAATATTAGGAAACTGCACTAGGAAAGATTTAAATGCATGCCATAGTTTGGTTTTCTAACTTTCTAACTAATTTGCCAGAATGCAAATGGGTAAGTCACTAATGACAAACTTCTCCTAAGTCTTTTTTTTTTCTTGCAGCCAGGGTGTCATTTTTGTAGTTTCCATGCATTTTCTGCGGTGGTAAATGAATTTCCCAGTTGTGGGATAAATAAAGTTAATCTAATCTAATCTAATCTAATCTAATCTAATCCTGTAGATCTTTGTTGAGTTGATGCTCTGGTTCACACTTTACTTATACATCGTTGTGAACACATGTACATTGCAATGGATAAACATTCTCAGGGTGCTCTCAGATCAACTTCCTGATGTCTATGTGTGTTGTGGGATTAGGTTCAGTTGTCAAACTCAAACTTTAGTCTGCATACTGACATTGGGGCGAATCAAGGCTTGATTCACAGATTTTAAAAGTATTTGGCAAATGTGTAATCTTTAATGGACATTTAATTTAATGGATGAAGATGGTAATATTTAAAGTCAAGTACTGATTTTAAAGTAAAATTCAATTTGCATTGCTCATATAGACAATAGTTGTCAAAGGTTTTCCTGTGGCTTTGATGAATCTGATTAAAGGAATATTACAAAACTCTTCTGTAATACCTCCATCTGCTACTCTGTTCATTAACAATTGCAATTTCTTCTATGGTAAACGTAACAAAAGTTGGATATCACTAATTACAAAAGAATGTAAAAAAGATTTTTCTTCCTTTGAAAAGAAACGTATTATTACAAAGGTTTTCAAGAATGGGCGCAATGAAAGTTAGACGTAGATATACACTAAATAGACACAAAAATAAGTCGTTAGTGACATGATTGAATAATGATTTTTACAGTACTAAGAGCTCCCAAGCAGCAGACAGAATTAACCACCTATACTGAACTGCAGCTTCCACTCCAGTTGTGATAGAGGTGAACCATGTTCAGGACGTCTACAAACATGACACTTCTGCATTCCCCTGCAGCACACATCCACCTCTGGAGGAAGAAGCACTAAACCAGGAGTGGCTGAAACCAGATACAATATAACTTGGCTGGTGCCTGGTTTATTTTGCAGTTCTTGCTCCAGTGCACTCTAGTCATAAAATATTCTGGTTGTAAATATTCATGTTCATCGTTACATAAACCAGAGAGTGCTAAGAATTGCTTGTGTTGTTATTTTATGAATTATTTTTTATGTCTGGTGTTTCAGCCCAACAGCCTTTTTCCAGATAAAGAAAAAAAAAGCACATGAACAAGGTGTTTTAAAAATCACACCTGATAGTAATCATACAACTCCTTATCAGTGTGTTTGAGAAAATGCATATGTAGACAGTTCTAGTGGCACCAAAACCAGATGTGTGTTCATGCAGGATCAACGGTACTGGAGGGTGTAGCTACCACAGCAGCACTAGCGGAGCATGTTCAGCTGTTGTTATTACAGCATTAGACCTTCCCACTGGAGGCATTTCACTTCCTCATTCTCCACTTTGCACCGAGGCACACTGGGTTGTCTTTCATTGGGACTTTCAGCAGCAAATGTTATGCAATGGTGAAAAGATTTGTAATAATGCAGTTTAAAACAGCAGCCTGAACTTCACTGAAGATAGGGTTGACAAAACAGAAACACATCTCAGTGTTGCACAATACAAGTCAACAGAACCACAAACTGCAGACTCAGAAATGACCTTGAAGCTGAATCGGCGCCTCCCCAAAACACTTTGAACAAAAAAAACATTCTAACCTTTAAGAGGGCAGGATTTATTGCAGGGCTAATTTGTTCGACTACACGCGTTTTTGCTAGTTGCAAATAAGTATTGTTCTATTTGTGTCAGGATCCTAGTGTTTTTCTGTCTGGAGCTGGGCGGAGCTGAAGTCACCACTCACCTGCACACCTGCCAGTCGTCAGTAATCAAGCCACCTGCCAGCCATCAGCAATCAAGTCACCTTCACTCCACTCTGCATATAACCCTGGTCCAGTTCACAGCTCTTCGCCAGATTGTCAGCTTACCTAAGTGGTATAGTGCATCGGCTCCCAGTGTTTTTCAGTGCGCTCTTGCTAGCTTTGTAGCTCAGTTTTTGACCGTGTGTTTTCCCTGTTTCCAGGTCCTGCTTTTTGCCGCTACCCTGCTGAACCTCGCATGACACTCCACCTGACCTGGCCTTGCTCCGCTTTCTGCAGACTCACCTGGATTACCTCTGGACACCTCCCAAGACCCAGCAACCCCTGCCCCGCTCCAGCCGCTCCAACCTTTGTATAATAAACATTTGTTTTTGCTACAGCCATTCAGTGTCTTGTCTGCATTGTGGGTGCAGACCTCCATTCACTATGACAATTTGATTATTCCTGCCAATGGCTTAAACCACAGGGTGCCAACATTCCCTTAAAGTTCCTCTCCAAATAAATTTTTCCTACATAAAAGGTGGAAAAAAATGGAAAACTGGGGTTGGGAGCATATCTACACTTACTTCCTCATTGAGAAATTCAGGATCAGGCATTGTGCCCTGCCCACCCCTGCTTAAACATACATTTAAATACATTAGGTCACATTTTGTGATTATGATTCATTTTATTGATTGCCACCCAAATGAGCCGGTTCAAAACCTTTGTACATTCCTCCTTCGTCTGGAAACATGAGGGTAAGTAAGGGCTTCCTAATGTGCCTACCCGGAATGCCAGAGGCCCAGAGGATATCCTGTCTGTAAGCTGTGTAGTGGTATTGCCTAGGGATAGGGACACAACATCTACAGTTAAACTTGATAGTATTATCATTAACATGTGATACACATGGTGATAGTGTAAACAGAAGCAGAAAATATAAATTCAAGTCTTCATTTCGTATTAATCTACATATAAATACTTAAAAAAAATCAATTTGGTGTCATTCTTCATGTAAAAGATGAGGAATGATAATGAGCTCTGAAGGACGCTCAGCATCAAAATTGACTTTATTATCTTGATCCACAAGGCTTTTATTTTAACTGTATGGAAAAATAAATAATAGAAAGAGTTCACCATATTGGTATTCATAGATTATCTCTGCCCTAAACACACACACGACTGCTGGCTGTGTCTGGGCCATGCTCCTGGCTGAGCTTCATGTATCTGTGGCACAAGGGGATTCAGGCAGCAGGCTTCAAAGCCTGGGTGGAGTGTCAGTCACGTAATGTCAGGTCAGGAGGTGAAGTTCTCCACCAGGACCCAGAAGGTATCCACCTCCCTGCCACGCATAATAGCTGAACAGCTGAGGCCATGGGCTGGCATTTCACACACAAGTACCTATCAAACAAAATGTTCATTCGAAAAAATGTCTTTCATCTCTCTACTTGTTCTCTCCTGACCCGCCTCACCCCCCGTCTCTCTCTCCCTCTCTCACCCTGTGGTAGAGCACCGTAAAACGTAGCGTGAGATTATGTTGGGTAAGTCGAGACACAGCTGATAAAAGGCGATCCTTTCACATTAGTTTCTGTTATGGATAAGTACCAATACTCCTGTCAGTATTATATGACCAGCACTAGTTTTGTTATAGTCTCAACACCTCACCTGAACAATTCTCCACTGCTCACACCACCACCGCATATTTCTCCTAATCCTTGTATGTTCCTGGCTCCTTTGACACCTGAGCAGAGTCATCATTATAAGGCTGTGGTCGGTCAGTCATATATATATATATTATATATATATATATATATATGAATATATATTTTTAACCTCTTCAGATTCAAAGCTACTGTTGGGATACTGTTTTCCATTGTTAAACTTGACCCAGTTCAGCCACTCTCCCTTTCTGTGACGTCACGTTCAATTAGTCTTTTTTACATTTACATCATACATCACTAAAGTGCAGTAGGAAACCTTAGTGTAGTACTACATCTACTTAATAAGAGCAAGCAGATCAGGTAAAGAAGTAACAGTAACACAGTAAGAGCATGTTAGGGTGTTAGAGGTGTTAGGTGAGGAGGTGCCCTAGAAAGAGATGAGTCTTCAAGAGATTCTAGAAGATACAGAGGGACGCATCCACCATCAGGAAACCACAGACCAGAACAGTCTGGACTGCCTTGTGCGCAGGGATGCAGATGCCAGACGATGTTCCTTCAGGGAACGCGGAGGCCGAAAAGGAGCATAAGGTTGTATGACCACAAGTAGATACTGGATGCAAGTATTAGTGACTTGAATTTGATTCGGGCGGCCATGGGTAGCCGGCCAGTGTAGGTCGATGAGTAGCGAAGTGACCTTTCGGGCTGAAGGAAGACCAGACAGGCTGCTGCATTCTGCACCATCTGCAAGTATTTCACCGTGCGCAATGGGATTCCTGCCGGGAGGGCATTGCAGTGCTCGAGGCAAGAGATAACCTTGACCTGGACCAAGAGCTGGGTGGTGTACTGAGTCAAGTAAGGCCTTATTTTTCTGATGTTGAATAGAGCGAAGAGGCATGACCGGGAGACAGATGCAACATGTTTGAGGTGAACATGAGGTGAGGAAAAACATCTCCCAATGTTACTGTCATGTATGTATTTCACTAATCTAGTTTCTGCATCATTTCCCATCACATAAATTCACCAACCTGAAAGTTGCTCTCCAACAGCTGCTCTAGCTTCGCCTAACACTCTGGACAGCTCAGTATACTTTATACTGAACTGTCAAAGTCCGGCTGGTACTGCTCATTTCCACTGACAGTTCCTGGTGTGCTTTAGCCATGTGTGTCAGCATTCTGTTACCAATCAATAAACATCTTCACCAAGGCTACATGCATTTATTTCACTCGGCAAGTAAAGGAATCACTTTCCAATTCTGACAATGTTCAGTCAACGCTCTGCAAAAATGTTTCCTGAATCTGATATATTTTACAACAACAGTGAATTATTGCCACATCGGTCTGTAAGTGATCCTGCAGCAGGACCCTGCAGTGAGACCATTTTATGGTTTGGTTTTTATAAAGCGTGGCATTATTCCCAATGTTCCAGGATGGGTAAAGAAGAATTTCTGCAGCATTACTGAAGAGGACGTTTCCTAAATCCTTCTGTCTCTGCAGCATTTATTGACGGGGGAGATTGATGGGCAGGTATTACTAGAGGAGAAATATTTTCATAGATTTTCTTCCTTCAGTCTTTTCTTTTCCATGAGAGCAATTTGTCAGATACAGCAGGCGACATTTCAGATGACACTGCATCAAGCAAAGCCGGGATAAAATGACATTCTACTACATTCACTATGATGCCTGCTGTGTGTGCCTGCATTTGCTTGTTTTGTCTCTGTGTTCTCCGTGTGTGTGTGTGTGTGTGTGTGTGTGTGTGTGTGCATGTTCACTCAAGTGTTGATTCAGCAACAAAAATCCTTCAACACATATCTAAATTGCATTTGACATTACAGATGGAATTAAATTTACCTTCCTCAGGCGTCACAGTTTTGACAAAACTTTTAAATTACCAAAGTACATTTGCAGAGACAATCAATATCATTCATGTGAGCTGAATTAATGCAGGCTTCAACCTACACCAGTATACAAATAGCTATTCCTATGTGGCTGGGCCATAAAGTAGCCTATATCTAGATATTATTTTCACTGACACACACATAGGCATTGATTTCCCAGCAGAGACATTGTTTCATAAACTATAAGTCACATTCCTCGGGTGATATAACTGTTGAGGAAGTGTAAATGATTCAGCAGATTCCCATCGACTATTTCCAATGCTATAATAAACTGTTGGTTGGTGAAAGTGCTCTTATTTTCCATACAGGTTTAAGTTAAACGGCCACAGAGGAATGAATCTCGGAATTGTATTATCATTGAATTTTGCTACACATTGAAACATAAAGCAGATTTTTTTATTCTTGACTTTGTGTGTCATTAATATTAATATGAAATATGAAACGTGCTTATGTTTCAAAACACAAATCAAGTTTTAGTTTGTATTGCTTTGTCTAAAATGGATGGAAGTTAAATTACAATGGGAACATGATTTGGGAAAACATCTGCTACTAGAGCGATGGGATACTACAATGCGACAAACTAATTATTTATCAAAATTTGTTAAACATGATACTGAATAAAATGGATCCTTTATGTCAGATCAATGTTGGCGTGGATGTGGAGAGAGAGGATCTCGCTCTATGTTCTGACATTGCCCAGAAAAAAGTCAATTTTGCGTAAGAGTACAAAATATGTTAGGTTTAACATTAAAGGTCCCATATAGTATAAAGGTAGATGTCCATGTGTGGTTTGATTATAAAGCAGGTCTAGGTTCTATATTAATACTGCGAAAGTATCAAAGCCTCAGTCCACAGAGAAATGCACACAGCCTGTATTCAGAAACTGAGCCTTAAAACCAGCTGTCAGGACTTCTGGAACTTTGTGATGTCACAACAAAGCAGTCACTGCTCTCAGCCCCGCCCCAAGCCACGCCCACCTGGACCCACCATCCAAACTTGCAGGATTTGGTTACTCTAAGTGAAATCTGCTATAAAGAGAGGCTCAGAGCCTCCTCTCCTCTGATTGGCTCACTGTTGTTACTAGAGCTCCAGAGAGAAGCCTGAGAGAGGAGATGTAAAACTACACTGAGATGGTTTTTGGTTCTTAAAACCACAAATATATCTTCTTATAGATCCACACTTCAAATAAAATGCAGGAGAAGTGTAAAATATGGGACGTTTAAATGTGGGTGTATCATTATGCCCAAAAGTGTGTTTGTTGAAATGGATGGAGTGAAATCAGCTATAACACAACACCTGATAACACTGGCTTTTCTTTCTGTGTAAAACACCATCCATATGAACTGGAGAGTGAGGAAAACAGACTGTTATTGTTTGAATCACTGGTTAAAGGACTTTATAGAACTGATAATGAGAGAGCGTGCAGCTCTGGCCTTGCAGGGGCTTTATTGAGATAATGGCTTAGATGGACCACGCACACTTATGAAAGGCTATATACATAAAAGGCATTTCATTTAAGAAATGACCTGAGTGTTCAAGAAACAAAGCCAACAAACCTGAACCTTCTTTTTGTTCTTGGTCTGCAACGTCTGGCACACTGTCCTTCTGTTGTATATTAGTGTTGTTTATTCTTGGTCTTTAATTTTAATTATTTTAAGAAAGTTAAACGAAATAGTTTGTTAATGTGGTAGGAAACAATTCTTTTCTTTTTTCTTTCTGCAGACATTCAAAACATTCACCTGAGGTCATGTCATCCATCTTGTCTCCACCAACTCCTGAGCAAAATATTTGTCTCTTAGCTGCTAAATGTTCACCAGCCAGTCACTAAATTTGTCTTTCTGCCATGTGAACCCCCGCGGGCAGTGCACACTGAGTTTCTGAGAGGGTTTCAGCTGAAAACTGCTGCCTACTGCTGAGGAGCTGAGGTTTCATGCAGTCAGACTGAACCTGCAAGACCAAAACAATGAGCTGAAAGCTGCTAAAACACTCCACACTCAGGAGAACTGCAGAGTCTGTGGGTTCACAACTAAGGGCATGCTTTACTGTAGCTTTACGCTGTTCTGGAAAGAAGATATTAACATTCAGATATTTCAAGAGTGGGACTCTGCTACTTGAATGCTATGCTTCTGCTTCTGCATCTTAAAAGATGGGTTCACATTATTTCAAGTCTGCTTTGAAACAATACTCATATACAATACACCGTGATCTCTGTTGATTTGACAAGTGCCCTTAACTCAACTGCTCTCTTTCTCTGTGATGCTGCAAAATAGTCTCACA
This sequence comes from Seriola aureovittata, assembly GCF_021018895.1. Lineage (NCBI taxonomy): Eukaryota > Metazoa > Chordata > Actinopteri > Carangiformes > Carangidae > Seriola > Seriola aureovittata. The sequence goes on along the minus strand of NC_079368.1, from coordinate 4,381,817 downwards.
ATGTTTTGTGTTGTTTGAAGAACAAGATCAACAATCAATTATACACTCATCAAAAACACTTTAGAACTCCACTTAGAAATGATGTAAGGAACATGTAATTTTAAAAACAAAGACAGACAGTAAAGTTGACTTACAATTCTTTAATAATTCACATGTATTATTTTTATTTGGGGACTTATTCTTGTTGGAATTCTTTTTTTTTAAATTAACTAATAATACAACAATCTTATACATATTTCATAATTTACATCACATCACATCCTTTCTTAAGAAATTAAGAGATTAAGAAATCTTTTCCATGTGTCTATGTGGAGACTTCCTGTGAGGAGGTGATGGTGGACAGTTCAATAAAGAAGATCAAATGAAGTCGCTATGATTCAGTGAGAGCAGCCGTAACCGGAGCTGTCACAGTTGGCCGCCAGCACTGTCTATTGAACTGACACTGGATCCAGAACAGGACAGCTTTTGTATACAGGCCTGGGCCGATGCTGTTCCTGCGTCCTTGGAGAGGATTGACAGCGGGACAGAAACTCTCTCCTGGCCTGTCCCATCTCACTTCAGCTGATGAACACAACTTGATAGGGTTCAGAAAACACTTTGAGGGGGTGCTGCCTGATATCAGCTACCCAGCCGCTCCGCCCGACAGCGAGCGAGCTGAGATCCTGTTGACAAGCGGCTTTCATATATTTCCTGGGGAGCACATGCATCACTTCACACACACACACACACACACACACACACACTGACACACACACACACACACACATGTGTCTGGATATTTCTGGCTTGATGGCAGATGTGTTGTTTTTCACAGATGCAGGTAGACGGCTGCAAAGAAACTGTGTCATAAAATTTTATGACTAGACCATGAAAATAAATGTATGCGACGTAGAGCTCAACATCAGGAAGTCGATTCATTTGTTTAAACTGAAACAGCGTGTTTAGCTTCAGTAATGATGTATTTTAAGTGCAGCAGAATATGTGTGAGGGATGATTAATTAATTAACAATTAAGAGCAGGATTTTATCAAATTCCTCAGGATTGATTAGATCTTGAATGTGAGCACGCCTGGATCCAGAAGAAAGAGTTCATTTTCTCCATAGACCAGTGGTTCCCACACTGTGGGCCACAGCCAACAAATCATTTGCAAAAAAGTCTGGTGAAAAAAATGATATTATAATTATATATAAAAAAAAACAACTTTTGATTGCTTTCCAAAAGATTTCATCCATGGAAAAAACTGGAGTATCAAAATGGATATCTGGCTAGCATCAGGAAGAATTAAAAGGAAAGAGTGTCAAGAGACAGATGGTGAAGCGACAAGTGATCTCTCCCTCGTCAAACTAAAAAGAAAACTTGAGTTTCCTACATGTTCGATCATTATCATTAAAATACAAAGTGCTCTGAGAAGTTATTATCGGCCTCTGTGTTGTGACGGGGCCCCCAACATTTTTGAGATTTTCAAGTGGGCAGTGAGTAGGAAAAGGGAACCACTGCCATAGACAGTGTTGAGGTGAGTCACAGAGCACTTTCAAGCTTTGGATGGACATGAAATTCTCCCAGTTGAAATGTAAGTACAAAAGATGAAGACTGTATAAAACGGGACAAGCGTGTGCACAAAAGGTAAGAAGTGAACTACGAATGGTGCATTCCACTCAGAAACATCTAATCACTAAGCTTAAGTTACTAAGCTAAAGATGAAGATGAAGATAAAACAATCTATATCTTAAATCTGTTCACTTTCAGATTCTGAGCCAGTGTTTGATCAATTTGGCAACTATGGCTCAACTGCAGCAACAACATGTCTTGAATTCACCACAGCTCTGATATGCACTTGAGACCAAGCTTCTTCTTCACACCAAAAGTGGTCCGGCAAACTGATGGAAAAAAACATGATTTTTTTTCAGAAACAAAAATGAAATATTAATGTGTAAAAACCCTCTGCCTGAATTCTTCCCAGATGTGTTTGTGCAGCCGGTTGCAGCAGCAGCTCTTTAGCAATGTTTTTATTTGCATGTGGAGACACGAAAGGCAGATGCTGACTGTCGCTGTTGTGTGTTTGTCGTTCAGGGCTCACAGCGCCTTCTCTGTACAGTGACCTCTGCTTACTACACACACCCTCTTTAACGAGCCACCAACAATCTTTAAGAAAAAGTCAAATATTTTGAGATTAAACATTTATTGCTTCTCAATTTTTGTGCACTTGACATCGATGATTCACCTCATTGACTTTGCTGGACCCACCCACGGCACCATCATTACAAATGTGTTTTAAATAATGTATGAGACATCTATTTTTGATTATATCTGATGTGATATTTGACTGTAAAAAAAAACTGCTTTTTCCTGGTTTAAAAACTGAATTCAACAAAAATGAGTGAAGTGATGCAGAATACTGTGTAACATACAGTGTGTGTCACACTCACACAAAGTGGAAAGAAGGTATTTTTCGAGGCAACTTATAGAGAAATTTACTGGGAGAACAGCAGTGATAGAGGAAGTATTCGGACTTACTTTACTAATTTAAACATACCAATACAACTGTTAAAAACAGTATGCAAAAAAAGTCTAGTATTCAAATCCCTACTTAATTAAAAGGATGTACTGTATGTCTCATCAGCTAAATACACAGTATTAAAAGTAAAAGTAAAGGTTTAGCAGAAAAAAGTTCCATGTAAGTGATATATTATTTTATATGGCATTATTAGATCATTGATTCTGATAGTTGGATATGTAAGTGGGTAAGTGGATACTGAACCCCAAATTGCCCCCGATATACCATCGGCTCTATATGTGTAGGGAAAAACGCTGTATGAATGTGTGTGTGAATGAGTGAATGTGGCTTCCATTGTAAAGAGCTTTGAGTGGTCGATAAGACTAGAGAAGTGCTTTATAAGTGCAGACCATAAAGTATATAGTTAAAATGATAGATTAACTATATAGCAGTTAAGTTCAATGGTTCCCAGGCCAGGGATGGGGGCCCTCCAAAGAGTCACAATACGAATCTGAGGGGACGTGTGATGACTAATGTGGTAAAAAAAAAAAAAACAATGTAGAAGAAGGCTGGGAATATTTGCTTGAATCTTCAACATATTGTTTTATTCTATAAACTGATCTTTTTTTTATTTATTTTTTTATTGCAAAATCTTTATCTTACAAGAAATCACTATGTAGCCTATCACATCAGGTAAATGTAGTGGGGTAGAAGTGTAAAGTAACTTGATACCCTCTGAATATTTTGTCTGTTGACGTCCTGCAGTTTAATGTTTCCCCACCTGTGCTTTCTGTGAGGTACAGGCGGCCTCACACACTGTAGAGCCATCGACTCCAGGCCCCTGTGACATAACTGAGGGGTGTGGTCACAGGTGCAACAGGGCACACTTCTGATCCCAACCACACCTATCAGTCATCCTGGGTGTGATCAGCGCCGAAACAGGTTGGAAACGTTCAGCCAGGAGACAGCTGCTTCTCAATCAAATGAAACTTTAGTAAATAGTAGTAGTAGTAACTTTCCACCACTGTAAATAAAGGTGCAACAGTGTAAGGCATCACGCTCAGCTGATATGTCCAGTTTCAGACTGTTGTTATAAATTTTCCAAACTCTCCTCTTCATGTTCACGTCTCTGTGCTTTTCTTGCATTTAGGAGGTGGCTGGTTTAGGATTGCAGCTCTCCCCTGTGGTGCCGAGCTCTTTACACCTGGGACAGTGTTCATGAGGAGCAGTCCTTTCACCAGCCATTAGACTAATTGAAACAATTATGAGCTTAAGAGAAAAGAGAACCCTCAGGTGGTCCCCTAGACTCAATTTGTCTCAAATCTGTCCCAATTATCACATGGTTAGTAAAGTGATCTGCTGGCAGCTGCTTATTTGGTTTGTGCTGTAGTTTAAACAGCAAAGTTATAGGCTCAAATCACATGGTTTCTTTTTCATAAATATCTGATTAATCTTCAGCAAATGAAGATGAAATAGAAATTTTCCACATTTTAACACCTTTAACACTAAACATTTTCCAGTTTAGTGTTAAAGCTGTGCGACAGGCTGGTAATTATTTCTTTGACTGTAAAGTCCCAAACACAAGATCATCAAATCAAATTATCCAGGTTCATTATATTTCAAGCTCTTCTGTTTCACACTGTAGCACAGTGATAAAACAAGCAAGGAACAGACAGAGAGATTCACAAACAGAAAGCAGGAGAGAAACCCTGTGATTGACTCTGTGGCGTAACATCATTATGATCGGCAAATATTTTTCTTGCGCCCAGTTTGAATGAATGGGTGACAGCACCTGATGAACCAATCCCTTGCAGTTATAGATTCCATCATTCATCATTCAATGGCACAGTGGCCACATGTTCTCACACACACAGATTACAGCAGCATCACATTGTCCAACATATGAGAGGTAACGACACCGCTGCAGATTTAAATACCGGATCCCGCTCCATAAACAGACAAACCTCTACTCCATCAGAAGTTCATCCGCCGGGCCTCACGCTCAGCAAAGTCATCAACAACACCGCTCAAGTCCAGATCCCGGGTTTTACTGTTCTCTATTGAGAATATAGCAAGCTAACATTAGCTTCCGGCTGCACGTCAACATTGCTTGAAGATTGGAGAGTAAAAACGTATCTAATGTCGTCAGTTCAGCAGTAAACTCATTCTGTTCTCTTCTGTCCTTCCTTTTCTGGGCGCTGCTAAACAATATGCTGCTAACTGAATCGTCCATTTGTTGAAGAACAATCACTTCTTGCTAAAAGGTTGAGAAAAAAAACGACATACCTCCCAGCAAGCCTTACTTCATAACTCTTGAGAAGAAAGTAACCAAATGAAACACGTGGTGGGTAGAAATAATATTTATTTTTCATAAAACATGCAGTTTTGGAATATTTAAACATGGGCAATAACAAAATAAAAGACTATGACTCAAAACTGTAAGTGTGATGGGCCCCTGACAGGTATTGGGCCCCACAATGCAGTGCATCTACTGCATTGTGGACAGTTACGCCATTGGATTGACCACTGACCTGTTTACACTGTACCCACCTTTTGCCCAATGTCAGCTGGAACAGGCTCCAACCCCAAATCAATAATCAGCGGCTATAGCTAATGGATGGATGAATAAACACAGGAGACAGACAGCACATCATCATCTCTGCATCACATTTCTCAAGCCATCGCTGTCCCTTATACTGGGCAAACCATTCAGAATCCACATGACATGTCATTTGCTGATCAAAATGAAAATCGAGGGACAAGCAGGTGGATTGTCTCCCGTTTGATTCCACGGTCTTTTCTTTTGCAGGGAGAGAAGGAAGGGCGGGATAGAGGATTAGCATATGACACACATTTCAAGTCAAATTCAGCATGTCAGAAGACTGATCGTTAAGAGGTGTGTTCTGTATGCATATAATCTTTGCATTGAAAGGAGCCAGTTGAGGCGGTTTGAGCATCTGATCAGGACGCCTGCCGCTGGCCGCTTTCCACTGGAGGGTTCCCAGACACGTCCAACTGGCAGAAGACCCCTGGACAGACTCACGCTGGAGACATTCTATATCTCATGTGGCTTGGATGATTATGCATTGTAATCCCCCAGGAGGAGCTGGAAAACGTTGCTGGGGAGAGGAACACCTGGACTACCTTGCTAAGCCTGCTGCCACCAAAACCCATCCTGGAAAAGTATCAGACAATGGATGAATGGATGGTCTGTGTCCATTGTACTGATGGTCTGTGTCTTTGATGGCTCCAAATCACAGACTTTCTGTCATGTTTGTACTGAGGGGCAGGTTTTATAAGTATCAGACTTTGACTTATGGATGTCTTTATCAAGTTCATTAATATTCATTTTAATATTTAATCCAATATTTATCTATTTCTTATTTCATGTGACTTACAATGCAAACTTTAGGCCTGCATTAAAATTACTGAGCACACTTCAACTGAGTGTTGAAGTAACTTCAGCGGCTTCATAGACTTGTTTGATAGCATCTCCGCTCACACCACCACCACACTCAAGGCGTTTGGAGCATTAGCATCCCCACTGGTGATGAATCCGTATTTTAGAAGCTGTTGTTGTATTTTTTTGGTTGAAGGCTGTTTTTTCTCTTTTTGCTCCTGATAACCATCAGAGTGCGGCTCTGGCTATCTAAATTACATTTATAATTAGCCTGAAGACACAAGCTGCAAACTGTCAGTCACTCGCCAAAACTCCACAGAAAATACTGTATATTAACACTGATATTCATCCCCTCTTGTGGTTGGTGAAGCAAACAGGAGCTGGGGGAAACTGCTGCATTTTGCATACAGATTGATGAGTCCCTATTGAAATGATTAATATACTGTAGCTGTTGCATGTGTGTTGTGAAAAGGTTTTCTTCTAATGAGGGTTTTTGCACTGAAATACTTTTAGCTGAAGATGACTGTAGCTTTTTCTATGTGAACCAGAGGCTGATAAGCTGCAGAGAAACACCAAAAAGAGTGTCCAAAGAATCAGGCACACTTGCTCTTAATGTACGTGATATTTATTTGATTACAGTAAATTCCATGTAGGGTGAGATGTATGAATATAAATCTCTTGTATAATCAATCTAGCTCCATGTACAGCTATTAATTCCTGAACCTGAGAAGTGCAGGTTCTGTTCAGTGTCTGATTTCCAAGATGTGAATGTGGCTCATCAAATGTTTGAATGTGTCACTCAGGTTGAAAAGTACACCTAACACAGACGTCAGTCCCACCAAGGAGGGAAGCTGGGTTCACCAGAATTTGGTAGTCTACTGGTTCTAAGTGTGACAGTGATCATAGATTTTAGTGACATGACAAAATCTCTGTAAAGTCTACAAATCTTTCATAATGTTATTATTCTTAATGACAGTGAGAATGTGCTTAAACAAGCAAAATACAGAGCAGTTGACTTGTGGCCCTGGATGCGACTGGATGACTCTGATGTTCTGTGTCTGGCCTGAGAGAAGGACTGTGTTAAAAAGAGATGTGGTGTAGAATTTCTCTGCTGCAAATCCAGATCATGTGGTTTGAAATATAACCTTGAAACTTTCTGACCTTTCTGTCACTGTTGCTTCCCCTAATGCACAAGAGCTTTTTGTTAGCAGTTAATCCCCGACTGCTTCGTGAACAGAAGCCAGAGAAATTGTCAGGGTTACCGAATAACAAAAGAGCATACACCTCCAGATGGATACTATCTCATTCTGCTGTGCTGAGCTTGTCTGTACACATTGCTGAGCACTTGGGTGAGACTGAGAACCACATCTTACTTTCTTGTGTTCTCTATTTTAGAATGAGGTCAATGAGTGTGAGCAGTTTATCTTCCATAAAGCACTAAACGGGGAGTGCAACTTAATGAAATGATTTTTGATGTATTTTTTAAAATGCAGCCCCATCGTCACGCTGCCATTTGTATTTGTGAGGTTTTAGAAAGACAACCTGAACAAAAGTCCTCAAACAAATATTTTATAAATATCTGGGTTATATCTGATTGCAAATAATAATATAACAATAATAATAATACATATGCTGTATATGCAACATAGAAGAGGAACAGCTATCTCACACATACAGTGTACAGATATATGTCACATACATGTTACATGTATATATGGAAGCGAAGTTCATTAAAAAGACATGTATCAATTTATAATTGTTTAATGTAGTTGATACATACATATACATATTTCCATATATGAAATCGTTCCATTTTGAATACAGACATGTAATTCCAATATACATAATATATATGATTCCAGCATATTTACATACATGACATTCATGACATGTTCATGTATACATATATGCATATACAGTATGTGTTTGTTACATCTGTTAAATTACGGACATTTGTCATGTGAGGCCAGTTTCATATGAAGTCTTGAATCTGACATGATTTGTGTCAACAGTGGAAATGCATGAATCAAACTCTTTGTTTTGCTACAGTAGTTCTTAAACAGGCTTCCAGTGTTCAATCCATTAACCTTAGTGTAGACAGCACCAGTGATGCAATGACTCGCTCACTAAGCTCGTTAGTCTTTATGTTGCTAATGCGCATATTTATTTTTTATGTCTCATGTATTATGTGAAATATATGATCATGAAAACATGGCAAATGAAATACAGGCTTGAATAATTAAAAAGGCCTGATAAAATGTTTTTGAAACCACCTCTAAACCGTTGGCACGGTGAGCCCGTCTACATGTATAGTGTTTCCATTAAGCTCAGACATAAACTGATTTACAAAGGTCTCAAAGCAGAAGTCAGAGTAGGGAAGAGAATGCTGCAGTGGTGAGTCAACGATAGTAGAGCTAATGAAATCCAAGTCTATAAAACATTTACAAATTCAAACATGTAATTCTTAAGATGAGGCTGTTGATGTAGCTGCCTCTGCCCCTGTGGCACATTGATCCAAGGTTTAGAATTTGAGATAGCACAGTGCCTGTTTAATTCATTTAGATGTACGACCAGTCTCAGTAAAACTTTAAAATTGTTTGATATAATTTAATCTTTCTGTTCCTCAAAGACTCACCGATGAGGCATTTGGAACAAGCTGAAGGGAATTTCACGTAGTTTTGACCGAGGCACGAGCAGAGCAGATTTAACTTAAGGGTTCGAGTGTACTTTAACTGCACAAACTGTTCAGGTGGTTGGAGGTTCTCTGGAAATGTCTCACCTGAAAGACACCCTGAGGCAGAGGAGGACATGGCTGGTTCAAAGACATCTGGACTACTCTGCTGCTTCTGCAACCCGGGCCTATAAGCTGCAGACCACACTGTTGAGGCACTTTTCATCATATGGATAAAACTGCTCAAGATGCAAAATGAATTTTAGAGGTGGATTATAATGTTGGTGCAACGACATTACAAAAGGAGTTGAAATTATTTCAGTTACGCTTTATTTATAGAGTCAATCTACAGAGAGTTTACAGAGTATTTAACCTGATTAAGACACATTTTGAAATTGCGAATGTAAAAATGAATAATAGAAACACGTGAATGTTGCTTGTTGTGCAGCTGATCGACTAACAGAACGTGAGGAAGTCTGTGCTCCTGTTTTTGGAGGTGAGTGAAGAGGTGAATTTGCAAAAGAATCAGTGAAAAATATTCCTTTGTTCATTTTTGGCAGCACAAAAGAAGCAAAGAAGAAGTTCCTGGTGAATTCTGATCTCAGTCACTGTTTGAAGTGACAATATAAACAGATACACTCCACACACACACACACACACACACAAGCTAACTGCAGCTAACACATGTAGTCAGTATGTTGGTTGTTTGGGTTGAATAAACTCTTCAGTGGTAAAATTTCGCATTAAACAATTAAAAGTTTGCATTCATCAATTGATGTATGTGATATGTCGTGGTCACTTACTGTGTTTTCAGTGACTTTCAAAACTGTTGCACCCATGACGCCTGAAAACCAGTGCAGATGAGAAGCAGTAAGAAAATAGACCTTTTTCATCCACATTTTATATCTGCACTTTCATTTTTAGCTGATAACAGCGCCATGAATTCTTGATGAGAGGTCTCTCGTTTTTCAGGGACCATTTCTGAAAGGAGACAGTTAAATGGCTGAATTTATCTGTCGCTGGGATATGGCCAATCACATCCAAGACAACCAATATTCTCACTGTGGATATGTTCTTTGTTCGTTTATTTTGTGGAGCCATGGTGCCTTTGGATCAGATGTAAAAAAAAACAACAAAAAAAACAAACAAACAACCAAGCTGTAGAGCTTTTCTATTGACTTCTTTGGTTGCTCTCTCTCTCTCTCTCTCTCTTTCTCTTTCACCCTCTCTGAGTCCTACACACACACACACACACACACACACACACACACACACATATATACTACCCTGTCATTTCATCCTTGGGATTTAGAAGTGACAGTTCCATTTACCCTATGGAGAATGTCAAGAGCTGGAGTTGGACAGTCTTCAACCACTTCCATCTGTTTTGATGAACAGACTGAAGTGATTAGTCTCCATGGGAATTGTCTGAGAAATAATTTTGATTTTAAATGATTCTTAATTGAATTAGCAGAGATGTCTCATATTTAAAGCCAAACAAGCTGCCAGACACAGTGCAAAACTGATTTATCCATATTCATACAGCACCACGTGACGCTGTCACAGCAAGGGCCAATCAATTTGCATTTTGTATTTTTCAATGTAAATTGTATTTGGCTATTTTGGTTACCTGAAACTCATTATTTCTTATTAACTATATTACATTTTCAACCTACTTTTGTCTTTTAAAGGCTCCTTTCTGTGAAGTATTTTTCCCTAAAAGCTTCTTTCATGCCAGGAGTTCTTGAATCAGAGTAGGTGTCACATGTTTTTTTCAGTGGCTATCTTGCGTGGGAACAGCTCTTCAGATATTCCCTTACTGTACAGTTATTCCATCAGGCCATCGCTCGTCAGTTTTTAGATGCAAATTGAAATTCCAGCAGCACAAACCCACATCTAACAGAGAGCCAAATGAGATGAAGACGACATGCAATAAAAATGCGACCCAGTATCTCTCTGGGAAAAATATAAAACACTTTGACCGAGGAATCTGGAGATTGCAGCAGCCACATAACTGTCATTAGAGGATTCCAGCAGTGCTGACCACCCAGCCGGCAGATCAATACGCTGGCTTCCTCTGGCCTGGAGAACATAATAGTGTCATCAGCACAGGCTGCAGTCAATGCTGGGGGAAGAACAGTGCTTACAAGCTCAGTGTAAAATTTAACCAGAGAGCGCCTGGATGCTGAGTTTTAGATTAGATTAACTTTATTTATCCCACAACTGGGAAATTCATTTGCCACAGCAGAAAAATAAACATGTATAGAATAAACATCTATGGAAATATACAACAAAAATATACCAAATATACACTAATAAATACAATATACACAATACACACGATATGTACATGAAAAAGTGCAAGTTTGTACATGGTCAGGAAGAGCAGGAGTTGTGGAGTCTGACAGCTGCTGGAATGAAGGACCTGCAGAACCTCTCCTTCTTACAGCGAGGATGTAAAAGTCTGCTGCTGAAGAAGCTACTCAGAGACCCTACAGTGTCATGCAGAGGGTGAGAGTTATTGTTCATGATGGATGTCAGCTTAGCTAACATCCTCCTGTCACCTACTTCCTCAATGGAGTCTAGGGGGCAGCCCAGGACAGAGCTCGCTTTCCGGATCAGTCTGTTGAGCCTCTGCCTATCCCTGTCAGTGCTGCCCCCTCTCCAGCAGACCACAGGAAGTAGATGGCTGAGGCCACCACAGAGTCGTAGAAGATCCTGAGGAGAGCCCCACACACACCAAAGGACCTCAGTCTCCTCAGCAGGTGAAGGCGACTCTGACCCTTCTTGTAGAGAGCGTTTTGTACTTGGTTTCTGAGAAACCCCAAATCAGCAGTTGGTGGCGTGACTGAGACATGGCATGTTTTGTTCATGCACTGGTTTTGGCCTATTTTGCTTCTGTAACATGTTTTCTTTCAGACTAGTGGAAAGAAAATATCACAAATACACATTCAGCCGTTTATTTTACTGCATTTTATCTATTTGTGTCCGTAACTTTCTCCGAAATTCATTAAAGGTTAGTCACCCAACCAGCATGCAGTAGCAGCATTGTTGTCTGCACCATGTCATCACAGTCTGCTGTGCAGTTCTCCTGCACAATGTTATCGGATCCAAATATGGTCATTTCCTTTGCATCATCAACCAATCGTTAAAGTACAAAGGTTGATTTACACCTGACTATGAAATCTCATTGGCTGGTATTGATTTCTGACAATGTGATTGGTATGGATACTCTGACACTTCCTTGCTTAGCTTTCTGTGCGACCTGTGTTACTGTGGTTGTGTTCAGTTTAAGGTCATACATACTGTGTTATTCAGTTGTCAGTTTTGATGTGTCCTAGATGTTCTATATTGTTCTTTCTTTGGACCTGATGAGATAGTGTGTCTGTAAAAAGCGGTGTCCAATAAAATATATAAAATTTTACTCCTAAAAATGATGACTATGAATTTTATATGAACATTCTTTTCTCATTTATGGAGCGATAAAGTAAAAACAATAAAAACCTTTAACTCTAAGATGTCCACAAAATGAAACAAGAATTCCATCAAGTGTTCAGATTTCTGTTTTATATAATACACCATGTGTATATTTAAACATATATAAAGTTAAAAAGATGGGAAAGCGTGTAGTTAGGATTCCACATCCTGATTTTGCATGAATGAATATTGGTATTTTGGCGCTAGCATCAGGTCTGCTGTTCAGTACCAACACAGGACGCTGTGTTTCCCTCATGTAGTGAGGAAAAAAGTTGAGGGAGCGGCAGTCAGGTTGGTGGAAGGCCATATAACACCACCTCACTTTGGATCATTCACAGATCTGTGAATTAATGTTTGCCTTTTCAACTGGAGCCACAAAACTGTAACCATGACAACAATTTAACTCTAACCAAACGGTGGGTGTCATGCACAGATGCTGTAGAAAGGATGAATTTAAAAGTCAACCTGGTTGAAAACTTGTGGCTATAACATAAACCTAAATGGTCATTACACTATCAAGGTCAGTTTTGGGTTTCTGTGTTCAGTAACATTGAGTATATATAGTATAGTAGTGTATAGTATAAGCATACTGTATATTATTATATTTCCTCAACAGATATACATGTTGAGGAAGCATTTGAAATGGAAATACAGAATGTGCACTTTGTAAGCACGGACTATGGTATGGTTTTAATAGACTTCAAAAAATGTGAAATTTCCTTTATCAAACTTCCCTGTGTTAATAAAGATAATATTCTTGTATTTTAGTGGGAACTTATTCCACTAAAGTGCAGATTTCAGGTCAGGTTAAATGGGAGTAGCGGATTTATTTATAAATGTGAATGTAGAGAAAGCCTCACATATCCATTAATACTATGAGCCAGTGATAATAACCTATTTACATATGTATTTTAAAGAAAGATCAGTTTACATTGATAGGATATCATATAAATTTTTATTATATATTTTCTTATTATATTCTTCCTACAATTATATTCAGGTTACATCATTCATTTTCACTAGACCTATACTTTCTTTTTCACTCTTTACCCCATAAACCAGTCGACCCAGGATCACAAAACACAGATAGGACTACATACAACTTCCTCTCATATAAACATCGTAACAGACACACATAATAATAATGATAATATAAAGGGTACGGTCTAGACCTGCTCTATTTGAAAAGTGCCTTGCGATAACTTCTGCTGTGATTTGGCGTTATATAAATAAAAATGGACTTGACTGACACATATTACAGACTCATATCATACACATCATTTTTATGTCTTTAGTTCTTGTTTTTGTTGTCATTTACATATCTAACCATTACGTTCTATGCGCCCTTCAGGTCACACCTGTTTTTGTTATGTTATGTTATGTCACCAACAAATTAATACATTTTTTTTTAAAATATATACATTATCTGCAAAATCTTGAAATATCTAAAGTAAGATATGTTGATATTTTACAGGATATAATGGCACTATATTCATCATGATACACTGATGTGGAGTGTGCCTGTTATCTCCACAGGCATGGTGGAGATGGGCATGCCTCTGTGTTGACCATGGGGAATAAGCTATGAGAAATAGTGACAAGTGTCAAGATGGGACAAACTTGTGCCAAATTGAGTGTAGTCAATGAATCTTTGATTAAGTTAGTAAGGCAGAAGTCTGCCCCTGCTAGTGTGACTACGAGTCTCCCTGATGAGCGCTTGCATGCAGATGAATGGCATGAAATCACAACACAGCTACCTAACACACACACACACACACACACACACACACACACACGCACACACAGCCTTCAAGCAAGAAGTGAGAAAAAGAGTGAAATGCTAATTAAAAATACATGGCTGGGCTTATGGGAGGGCCTGTAAAATTGCATATATTACTCTATACCCCTAAGTGCTGCTGGCAGTCGCGTGCTGCTGTACATGCAACATACAGCCCAGCGCTATGCAATTAAACTTGTTGAACATGCAGCCATTGCAAGAAGATTATATTTAACCAGAAGCATTGTCAACTCACTGGAAAAAAAAACAGTTACATGCGTTTCAGCCGAGATGACTGTGACAAATCGATTGTGATATACATGCCTTTGTCTGCTGTAATAAGAAAATGTGACAGTAATCTCACCAACAACCACTTGATGAATCTCTGAAGGACAGCTCTCAGGATTTGACGAAGCAGAAACAAATCATCCTCAGCTAAAGGTCAAATTCCTCCTTTTGGCTTCGTTCTGTTATTGCAACAATCTGAAGAGATTCAATGAAGCTTTCCAGTAATAATGTTTTCAAGCTCTGGGGGTTTGAGATTGAATGAGATTGGGAGGGAGACCATCCTGCTGCCCTTTAGGCCCATCAATTATGAATGGGCAACATTTGTTGCTGAATTAACGAGAGGCTTTTGGTGACTTGTGTCCAGGGTGCTGGAAATCAGCTTCTGTCACAATCTCAGACATTTGATACATCAAGGAAGATTACCTAGAATAATTGTACACATTTTACAACCTCAGAGCCGTGGACTGTTGTGACTTTTTCAGATAGGTGAGAATAGCTGAACCACCAACCCCCACCAGTCAAACCATCATTTTAGTGTGCCATTCAGCTGTTCACTACACCAACCAGACAAATAACACCTTTTCATGACAGTAGTTGTAACAAATCTCTCTTAAATTCAGGGCCTGTCATCCTGTCTCATGATTTTCTGCTGCCTGTCCTTCTTGTGCTGAAAGTCTCTCTCCTGCATCTTGCTGCTCTCTGCCTGGTCATCTCCACCTTTATGCACTCCTTCCTGGCTGAAGAAGTATTAGGATTATATAGGATTGTTATATATTCTATATAGGATTATATATTATATATATATGTACAAAAACTGCTGCTCTTCACTCTGCTTGAAAAGCCCCATCCTTTGTCAACAGGACACGGCCACAACACAAACGACTGACACAACAGCTAAGCTAGCTCCCAGAGACATTACTTTGCTGACGCCACAAGTTGGCAGTAAATTACATGCAGACAGGTAATATCAGATCCTTCATGTGACAGAACGCTGTTCTGAGACTTAGGGAGACATATCACTTCCACTTCGATGTCAAATCATTACTGTACCTAAGTGCAGCCTCAGATGCGCTATAACATGCTTTAAGGTGTCAGAATGGTGCCTTGTGGTGCCGGTATCCTGCATCACATGTGCTTGTTGCATGGTCGAATGGTGAAGGGGCTCAGGATGTCAGGGTATGTGTGGTGCTACTGGCTTTCCCTTGTGTGGGTGTTGTTATGCCACGCTAGCCACAGGAATGTTAGTCTAGCTTGTTTGACACAGACACATACACACACACATGCACACACATGCACATACAACCCACCTGCAACACTAAGCTGTCCTGACAGGTCCACACCCCGAGGACACCAGCATCTGGGCGATGCATGTTTGATGGGAGTACATAAAAAGCATACATATCCAACCGTCATATATTTTTCTCTTCTTCCGATCTCTGTTTATGTCTTTAATTGAAAATACACAATTAAGAAATGTAGATACATGAGGCTGATATTTGTTTTTGTTTTAAAAAGTTGGATGTCAGCCAATCAGTGTTTTGTTCATTTTCAGTACGGTGCATGTTGGAGTTTGCTCATTCATCAGAATGTCTTCATTAATGTGATTATCAAACTGTGTTTTCATTGGGAGCTTTAATGTTCCACCGGTCTGCTGTCTCTAAGGAAACACTGAACACTTTAATCTTCTGGAAGAAAATTGTCTAATTCATAGATACTGAGTACAAGCACAGAAGGGACTTCAAAATAAAAATGAATTTAATCATCACATTAAAGGAGAAAATAACTTTTGAGCCAGTTTTAGTTCCATGGCATGTGAGGGCACCGGTGGAGTGAGGATGATGTGTGGGCAGATATACCTTGACAAGCCTGAATTCCCTCCAGACTTAATCTCGGAGTCCAGCCATGCAAGAGCAAAGTGGATAAGACAGCCTGCTAATCTATTCTCCTCCCTGGATAGATTATCAGCAACATGTGACTCATTGACAATGGAGTGATTTCTTGTTTAATACACATTACTGCACATTTGCCATCATCTAAGAGAGGACCCCTTCACAATAAATCAGAATAAATGAACTCTGTAGAATTCATGATGCTGTTTGTCATTATCATGATGTAAATCAGAGAAAGTGAACAGTGGTTTAGCACTGCTGTGGTAGTGGCCACACACTCAGCCTATAAAGATGTACAGTGAATGGGGGGAACCCTGGTGGGATAGTGGTTTGATAGTGGTGGAGGAAGGATTCAGATCTTTTTACTATTTTACTTTAAAAAAAAAAAATAAAGTAAAAATACATTGCAAAACAAAGTCCTGGTCTGAAAAAGTACTCAGTGGAGAAACATGAGCCCAGCGGCTATATTTTATATCATTAGATTATTTTTACTTACATATTAATATGTAAGCAGCATTTTTTGTCAAAGTAGGTTGAGGTGGAATTAATTTTCTAATATTTTATAAAGCACAGCAACTAATAATTTTTCATTATGGATGAATCTCTTCTTAATTAATTTGTTGATTATTTGATTTGTAAAGATTCAGCAAATAGTGAGAAATGGCGCCTCAATTACCCAGAGAACAAAGTGACACCAGTCATTGTTGTGTCACGGCAAAAGTCCAAACTTCAAATAATTAAAAATACATTTAAACATTTTAAATGATAAAAAGCAAAAGCAGAATTTTAAAGCTGGGACCATGTTGTTGTTTTTACATGAAAAATTACTTTTACAATGAACTCATCAATTTATTTTCTGTCCATCAACAAAATGCTTTAATCAACTATTGTTTCAGATTTACTCATGCTGTTGGGTAGCAGTGGCTCAAAATGTCAAATAATTGTATTGGAATAAAAAGTGGAAGTATAAAGTAGAACGTACAAACACTTGTACTTGTACTAAAGTACAGGGTAAATGCATTTAGTTACATTCCACTACTGTGAAGCACCGACCATGACCATGGGATGTTTGTCATTCTCCATCTCTCTCTCTCCACATCTCATCTCTGTATTATCAGCTGTTTAAAGCTAAATTATAATAAAAACTATTAGTTTTAGCTGTAAAAATGCTGATGTAGACATCAAAGGTAGTTGATGTAAAAACACATTTCTCTCTAACAAAGAGTAGCTACCAGTGCAGCAGATACTTTAGGGGCACTTGCTGTGCCCCTAATGTCGGGGCATATCATTTATTCTGTAAATACTAGTTTTATTTTCCATGTCGACATTGTGGCTGCACAGAGCTGATAATATGTATAAAGGTCATATGAACATTATCATCAGAAGACGTGATTTCAACCACACTGTTCCAAAGATCATTCATAAATAATCCTTTAAATAACATAAAATAAATTCTATTTCTATTGCACCATGAGAGTTGGTCCTTATAACAGGATTCTGGTTGATGATATTCATACTGAAAGCAGCTGACTATGACATCCTCCAACTCAATGGAACTTCATATTAAACTGAACAGAAGTGTAAAATCAGTGTAATGCTCCTTTAAAGGCAAAGAAAAACACACAGAGACACTATTTCAGGCCCTTTGAGGCCACATATAAAAAGAAATAATTCTTAAAAGGAAAAGCCAGTTGCTGTAACTGGTAAAGATGCAGGTAATGGTGCCTCATAATTTACCATGACTCAAATGATATTTCTGTAATATACACTTTTTCTCATGTGCATCATCCTGGATAAGTGAAGGAAGTGATTTACTTTTCCTGACTAAGATTTATTTTCTTTGTATCAAAGCATTTATGTTTCCTTCTAAGTGTGCCTGAGCGGATGTAAATATGGCTCTACACACTTGTACAGTGGGTGTGGTGGCAGGAGCCGTGCAGCTTGCTCCCACTTTCCCTCCATGAATATCACACTGTATGTAAAATTTGCTCCGGTAATGAGAGCAGAGCTTGCAGTCGGCCTCGGGGAAGTTTAAGGAGGCTGTGTTTCAGCCTCAGGAAATTGTGAGGCAAAAAATATTTTATTAATGTGCCATTAAAAATTGATTCATGTTCATTACTTTCTCTGATAACTTTCATCCACTTTGTATGCAGAGAGAGAATTTCATCTTCTCCAGGCATTAGTGGTTTGCTGCCATAAGCGCTGAATATTCTTTATCCAGAGACGGCTGAATTAGGACCAGAGTTAAGAATCTGCCAATCAGGACTTAGAGCTATAATAGACTCATAATCATGACACAACTGTGTCAATGTGGAATTTAGTGAGGCTGCTGAAAATGTTTTAGGCTGAATTGAGCATTAGCTACTAATGTACGGTATGTTTGCAGAGATCCGTGTTACAGACCATAGCGCAGGTTAAAGATTAAGTTATTAACCTTGTTAACATCCATATGATGTTTTTTATATAAGACATGTATAATGAGTGAAAGAATCAGTCAATACCATAACTGAGTGTTTTTCCACCTTGAACTGCAGTGAAGCAATGACAATGAAAAACAGATTCAGACAGGGTTTCATACATCACAAACCTAAGGAACCAATCCTGTCAACTTGTGGGGACGGGGGGCGGGGCTAAACAAACCTGAAACCTTGTCAGTACAGAGAGAGAGAGTTTGCATTAGCACAAACACTAACACTGTGTCAGCCACTGCCAGTTACAAGCTAACTAACAACACAAACAAATAAAAGATGCTGACTACGATAACCGTTCTGATCCGTCTGCTAGTCTCTGATTCTGGTCTCAACAGACTCCTCATCTGAGTCTGGGTCTGACTGAGTCTCTCCATGTTTCGTCCTCTAACCATCTTGATACTCTCTCCTCTTCCACCTGTCCACCTGGAGCAAGCAGCGGTGGTGGGCGGGGCATAAAGCCTGATCCAGATTTCTCAGTGAGGAAGTAAGTGTAGATGTGCTTCTTTTTTTTACACTTTTTGGGAAAAGCACAGAAATCCCCTCACACATGCAATGTTAGCATAAAAAAAGCAGCATTAGCATGGGACTCTTGCTCTTTGATTGCTTACACTCTCATCTGGTTGTTATATTTGTAACGTTTGCATGTGAGAAAATCTTACTTCTTCCACAAAATACTGTAAACTACACACCAGATCTGACAATCAGTCAGTCGTCACTCTTAGACGCAGAGAGTGAGAGCTATCTGACGAGGCAATCTCGAAGATTTCAGTCCTGGTTGATTTGTTGACACCTGTAGTTACTGGTGGTAACAGCAAGTAAACGTATTCCTACAGGCGCAGCAAAACAAACTACTGTCATTTTAATAAAGATGTCAGACAATAATTGGCCTTTCTCCATCGTACTGTGAGCAACTGTGATCTGATTTTATGCTGCACATGGCACGAGTCTGTGAACAGTCGGGCTCAGTGAAAGGAGTTGGTTACCTTGCTGAGAAGTCGGGGGTGTGCTGCCTGTCGTCTGCAGCTCCTTGTCGAACAGCTGACTGTGGCTGATCCTTCTGGTTTCATTACTCCTGTTTTGTTTTGTACTCACATTTTCATGAATCATTGCAATAAGCTCTCGGCTCACTGACAAACACAGCTTTTCCTGTGCCTACTTCATAATAAAAGTCAGCAGGTGTTTTACCCGTCAGGTGCTTTTAGTGTGAAGCTGCAGCCGTAGGAAATGTTTTGCAACAGCAGCAACTAAATACAGCATTTTTTCTGTTAATGTCGACAGAAACACATTTCCTTACACTGTAAATATATATATATATATATATATATATATATATAGCAATATTTTCATCAGTGGGCCATAGGCTCAATTACCCATTTATTTAAATAAAAATCATCACCATTACCACTTTGAAACAGATGTTTCTTATAGTATAAAGCTGTCCTCCACATTATTAAACTCCATGTCGCTGACCAGATCACTGGAGCTAATAGCTATTTCTGCACTCTGAGATAACTGGGAGGTTTTCTTCTTGAGATAATGAATATTTTCCACCCACTGCTTTCGTGATTCATACGGTTTCAGGCACAAAAAAAAAACTCCATGTTGATTTCTTTATAAGCTTCTCAGTCATGCTGGTTTGTTTTCTAATTCTGCATGAATCTCAGCGATTAAATCACTCAGGCTATGCACCTCCTCACTTTACTTTTTTGTGATGTGATTTGGTGTGATTTATGGTGGCATGGAAAATTTATGTCATAAAACAATCTCTGAAAAACATTTTTTCGGTTATTAAAGTCAAAAGTTTAATGATAATTATTCATAGAACAATCATCCTTTTCATTTAGTCATGGCACAGTAAATACATACATAAAAAGAAAATACATCCAACAAAATTTGTTGTATTTCACTTTATTTCTTTTGTTCCTGAATAAAAAATGTTTTCATTCAAGCATTCTAAATCGCCCATACCAATCCCAACCTAAGATAACCTGAATAATGTCTCAGCACACTACACATACATAGCATATAGCATATACTGAAGATAGTATCTGTATGGAAAGCGTCTGCACATTTCCCCTTGGACTGTAAGCTCTGCCACTGGCACACTCTGCTTTAGCAAAGCTTCTTAAATCACTTCCTAATTCCATCGGTCATGGAAAAGGGCAATAACACACGTTTCTGTGCATTCTAGGAAGACATAGAAGACTCTCACTGGATTGGTTGGATATTGTCCCAGATCTCTGCAACCTTTTCTCACTTCTTTTCCTACATTTTTTTTCTCTCTCTCACGGCTCACACTGACTGGGAGCGCTCACACACATGGGGGAATGAGAGCTGGGGGAAAAGGAAGACGATCACATACTCGCCTTAGCCCCAGTCCTCAGAGCAACCCTCCTCCTCTTCTTTCAAAGGCAGGGACAGAATCCCATCAACCCCCACAGATTTCCCAGGCTCAGATGTTTTCCAGCCTGGGGGCTCTGATTCCTCTTCATTGCTCTTATCAGGCTCAGGTAAAACATTAGAGATGTTATGATCACACCTGTCCAGATCAAAAAGAGACCTACACATCAGGTTTCACAGAGATATTTCAGACTGGTCTGTGGTGTTAGGCCAGGCCTAATTTTGCTCATAGATCAGTCTGATGTTAGTCAGACCAATTCACAAAAATAAAGACTGACTCATTTTAAGCCAAAAACATTAGACACCTTACCTCCAGACTAATGGTAATGGTAATCAGTGACACCTGCGCTGAGTATCACTCAACAACAACAAAAAAACAGGAACATGTGGCTAATAATTTGTGGTTCTTTCCCTTCACTCCTCCTCACGCAGAAACCAGTTTGGGATCCTTTCCCATTCACATTCTATTCAAATTTTTAAGAGTGAACTAATGACTCCAGCTTCCTGATGGGCTGCTGTTGTCTGAAAAGCTTAATTAGAACAATCATGGGTCAGGACACATGAAGCCCGGCACTGCTGGAACATTTCACTGAAGCAGAAACATGCAGGATTTCACGGTGTGAGACACATCTGCTGTTTTATCTGAACATCACAGGTCAATCACACAGTCAGTCAAACAAACAACAAACCATACATCTGTGTTTAGGTAACTTTGGCTTTTATCATCACCTTTATCTGTTTTTAAGGTGTCGCTATTTCCTCAACACCTGTGAGAAATTCAGGCTCGTCAAACAGGCATGATAGAGACCGATAACGCCAGCTGCTAATTGCTGCACTGGAGCAATTGCTGGACCAGAGTGTTGTTAATGTAATTAGCTCTGCCTGTGAAAAGGGTCTGTTAGGCTGTTTCATTGCCATATACGCACTATTTGACTTCCAAAGTTGTCAGGTTGCAGTACTGTTCTCCCTACACAACTCACTGTCTTTGTAATCAGGAATCTTGGAACGGTTGTGGTTTCCACACTACATGCCTGATCGGCCACAGGAAGTCACAAACTACAAGATCTTTCACCAGGAGGAATCCAGACGGGTTCGAGGTATGAGCCATCCAAGTTATCAGTGCACTGATTTGGAGTAAAAAAGAACGATGAAGACAAAGAACAGAATATGGGTGAGAGAATGGATTGGGATACGTGGGCAACAGGGATTGGGTTTCCACTCACCTCACGTCTTGTGCTCTCATTGGCTGTAGCTGCACTAATTGCCAGTCGCAACCAGGTCAATTTCCCAGATTTGGACTTTGAGCGGTTCACAAATTTGCACGGAGGCCCTGAGAGCTCAACGCAGAAGAAAACACACGCATACACTTCTGCTGTGTTGTGACAATTGTGTTGTCAAATTGATGAAGATGTTCTGTGTTTGTCTATTTGTGTGTGTTTTGTTAAGTTGCAGTGCGTTGAGCTGTCAGGGCCACCGTAGATTTGCCTCTTATGGGGCTTTTGTCAGCGATCTCCAAAAACTGTCAGCGAGTGGAAAATCAGAGCTACAATAGGGATGTAGTGTAAACTACATTTCTTCTTCCCCAGTTCCTTAAGTGTTTACCAAAAATAATGCCAATCACTCAGAATGATCGTTTGTGGATCAGATACCATTAGCTGCAGAAACAGAAACAGGTTTGCTTGACTCCCTGAAGAGAAAACACTAGAGGATGGGAGAGGACACAAAGTTATTTGTTTATAATTTGACATTAAACTGTATGAAATTATGTTTCATACTTGTAGTATTTTCAAGTCAATGAGGGTTAAGCAATTGCCCTCATGGACTAAATAACTAAGACACTACAGATTAAAAGTTTCAAAACATATTAAAAGAACAGATTAAAAGCATTGTGCTGCCTTCATGGTGGTATGTGTCGTGATTTTAAATCGCTTCCTGCCTTTTGCCATCGTACACTAACAGTATAATTATAGTAAACAACAAGATGATGAAGCAACATAATAAAAGCACCACAATACAAAGCAGACTTTGTGTAGTTGCAAGTGTCTTTAATTCTTTTCTCAGACACAATAGAGCACATAACCCAGAGCACAAAGGGACTAGAGGGTGTATGAGAGGTGGACATCCTGTGATGACGGAGAAACGACTGATCCAAAGCAAAGCGTCTGGACAGACATGTTTTCACTCAGGCTGAGCAAAGCAATTCAGTGGAGTTTTTTTTTTTTTTTTTTCTTTCTTTTGACTTGCAATAACAAATCATACGTGCATGTCTTAATTGCAATATCAAAAAACACATTTCTATAAATTATTGTTAATGTTGTCGGTGGTGGTGTCTCTCACATCAGCTGGCGGCTCTGACATCAACCAGCAGCAGTTTGTTTTCAGTCCGTGATGAAGTCCGTCTATTGATGGTTTTTTTTTTTTCTCTGTCTCTACAGTACAAATCTCCAGCTCTATGTTCACGTGATTTCATTTGTCAATAAACGTAGAGGTCTCTGCAAAAAGAAAACGCTTCAACGACGTGAGTCAAAGCTACATTTGGAATAAACACAGTTCTGTAATTGACACAGCACTGAAAATGACAGTAAAAGAACTCACTTATACTGTAAACAGATAGCAATTACAAATTTATCTGATCCACAACAGTAATATATTATGAATTTATAATTTTCCTCAAGTTCTCATTTATACAACACTGACATCTTTAATTTCTTAATGTGACACATAAGAAAGAAGAATGCTACATAAGCTTTGAATAAGATATCTATATAGATCTATATACACAACTGGTTTTAGAGCGCCTCCATGTTTCCAGCATGTTATTTAAATTTACACGATTCAATATCTCAGTGTTTCTGAAATTAAGACATAGAACAAATAAACAACTGGAGATTTTAAAAGCAAGGAATCATGGAATTTTTGAACTAAATAAAATCTAATATTTTGTTTCATCCAGCAGCAGAACTCTCGCATGGCTTCTTTCTACAATGGAAAAGTTTGGAAAGTTCATCCCAACACTGTTGCTGAAGTTCCATGAATGTGTTGCACTTTCACCTTCTGTCCAGTTCGTCCTAAACCAGCTCCATGGGGTTTAATTCTGGAGTCTGTGCTGCTCCTCCATCATGTGAAGCCTCTCTCTGGTTCTGTTCCTCTAAAGCTTTGGCTCATTATCTTGCTGTGGCAGTGGTTCTCAAAGTGTGGTCCGGGGACCCCAACAGGTTCCCAGCAAAAAGGGGAATAATTTATTTTCACTACAATTACCATCAATGACAGAATATATGACTATTTTGGTCATGGGCTCTAAACACTTTCTGTGATAGAACATCTGAAAGCAAAGATCTTATCAGGGTCCTTGGTCTAATTTGTGTCAGTTTAGGTTCTTTGATGTGAAGAAGTTTGAGAGGCGCTGTGCTGTAGGATGAACACCTGACCGACCTTTGTGCCTTTTTCTCACCATTCTGACTACAATAAAAAGTACTACTTCCTGCTGTACCGTCCTAATATTACATCAGAGGGTGTAGTAACAGTTTGTTCTAACACTGCCTTTGCACAGACACAAAGTTTGTACGTCAACAACAAAGGTTGGGACACATGTAGGAATTGTTTGCATCAACTTTCAAGGCTTCATTTACTTCTGTTGCTGCAAGAATGATGTAAGTGAACCATTTAAAGTTATTCACTGGACTTGAACAATTTCAATTTTGATACAAACTGGAAAAATGGAGGTGTTCTAAATCTTTTGACCAGTAGTGTATATTAAGCTGAATTACCCTTTAAAACACTCCACAATATCAATATTCTTTTCGTGAAACCATGACAGTTATGGATCAGTCTGTTATGTACCAACACATTCGACAAGGCTCTATAGTGGAATGGATCCAGTACATGTGAATGTTTCTCAACAGCAGTGTTAAATTTCTCTAAAGCAACCAGTTACACCTCCCTGAGATGAAGACCATACTGAAATGAAAGCATCTTAACCAGAGGAAATATTTCTAAGCTTATAACACTGATCATGTACAGTGCTCTGTTTATGCTGCTGAAAAGAACATTTGTATTTTCATTTTGTGAAATAAATCATGTCTTTTAACATCTGTTTAAACCAGGAGGAATTAAATTGTTTATTTTTTATTTTGGTTTAATTCAGCTGGCATTTGGTAGCATTTCTGTCTGTTATGATAAATATGTCCTCACCAAACTGCTGAGATCTGGGAGCATGGAGCAAACGCTACTACAAATTGGGACAAGAAACATGATCTGTGACAGTCAGACAGGTTATAAATAAGACGATGGTTTAACAAGATTATTTCAACAAGAAGTCAGTCAGTAAACTGTGATGCATAATTACGATGGAGAGTTTGGTTTGGACAGAATCTCAAGGTGCAGCTGTGGTGGGAACAGTGTGTGGTAGAGTTAACCAATAGATTATGGTTGAAACCATGTCTGAAGGCAGAAGTGTTTACAGCTGTTCCAACCAATCCCATTTGAAACAGGGTGACAACTTTGATCCTTGCTTACTCTCTCAACTCCACCCATCTGGCTAATTGCTGTGTGAAGTGGGCCTGATTGTCGGATTGTCAGTTTCAAGTTACAGATATCGTCAGGGACAGATTCACCAATGGAGGCTTTGTAAAGTTGTGAGGGGGAAGGGGTTTCTAACACTGTTCCGACCACCTGACTCAAAGAATACTGATGCCTTACAACTGCAGCTCTACTTTATGCAGATGATGTAGTTCTGTTGGCAACATCCCACAGCAACCTCCACCGCACACTGTGTTGGTCTGTAGCAAATGCGAAACATCAGGGATGTGGGTAAGCACCTCAGTCCGAGGCCTTGAATGTTCCTTTTGGGTGGTAAAGAGGGAGATGAGCCTGAAGACAAAGCTCTCAATTTAACAGCCGATCTACACCCTAAACCTTACATACGGTCACAATCTTTAGGTAATTGCAGAAAGAATGGATGTAAGTCGGATATCTGTAGATGGTTACATGGTCTTTTATATGGTGTTCTTTTATCACGACAGGAGCTTGCTCAGGTCCACACAAAATGTTGCTGAATTTTGGACGATGCACAGATGGAAACCTCTGCAAGCATTTGAAATCTATGGTTACACATGACATCCTTATTTGCATAGATTTGCAAAGTGGATAATGTGTATTTTCCCAGAAGCATCATTTAGAAGCTTTAGACAGGATGAGCATCTCAAGACATTTGGAAGGAGCTTGGAGTGGAACCCCCGAAATGATTCCAACTGGGTGGAGATCAAGAACCTGGGCCAGACCCAGAATCCACTGAAGGGAGGACATGGCCCACCTGGCATGGGAAGGGCTCAGGATTCCCCATGAAAACCTGGAGGACTGGGGGATATTTAGGACACTTCACTTGTCCTGCTGCTACAGAAACCTGACCCATATTAGGACGGGTGCATGGATGGAGTTTGAGTAATAATAAATCGTTCACCTTATTTTTCTCTTCAAATAAACTTGGAGGTTTGTTTACAACCTGTTTGATCACCTGACCTTGTGTGTTTCTTGTCTAATTGGATGTCTTTTAGTCATACTACTGTGCTCCCAGAGCTCCAAGTCGTTTGGTTATTACCAGTAGGAGTGATGGACAAAACAAGCAGAATAAAAGCTGAGTTGTAATAAGTCAGAAGTATCACTTTAGAAACTATTTTCTGGGCCTGCGTAGATGCTGATGTCTCTTTTTAATTCTGCTGGTCTCTTTAAGCACTACCAGAGCCATTTACTGTTCAGTACAGCCAATAGAGGATAACACCATTACATCATACAGTAAGAGGCCAACCAGTGTCATTATTGCCATCAACCCCTTTCAGCAGGAAGAGGATTTAGCTCCACTGCAAGTATGTATGCAATAAAAGCATTATAGTCAAGTTACACTGTGTGTACCATACAGAATCTGAGGGCTAAGAGAATCATGTTCTCATAGTCAAAGCCCACAAATAAATAACATATGTCTTTTTCTTTTAAATTCAAATAAATATGTTCTGTTTCATTTGTAGTATGATAAAACAAAAACAATTAAAAACAACCCTCATATTCTCTAATTAGAATTCCACTTACAGTACTTAGCATCCTGTGGAGAATAGAGTATAATTTAGTCCATGCATTTTTAGAACGGCCGCTGTGTGTCAGATCCACTTTCATGCTCTCTGACTGTCAGTGGATCAAAAACACAGGACACAGCTGGAGTGGAATGTCAAAGGTCGATGATTTAAGAGTGGCCAGCAATGCGGAGAAACTGTTTAGACTGTACTCTATACTGACAGGTGAGATTTGATGCAGTGCTAGAGTGTTACAAAAGAAATCTCCTTATTTTCCTCCTTGTCAGGGCGGCCGAAACAGACAGAGAGAAAGACAGAAGAAAGAGAGAGAGAGAGAGAGAGAGAGAGAGAGAGATTGAAATGATGTGGAGCAGAGCAGAAGCAGGGCAGAGGCAGAAAAAGCAGGGCAAGCTGACCACAGCTTGTCTGACATCAATCCAGTAGTTGTTTGTTATCTCCGTCCCACGCTCACTGGACACATATCTGGTTCTTCAGACTGTTGAGAAACACAGGAGAGAGAGAAGATGGTCAGGCTTATCAGCGATACACAGCAATTCAGAGTTAAAGTAACACGCGGTAATTTATTTACGCAAAAATTCTCATCCCATAAACCGTTTGCCGATTGATGCATGATACAAATAACTTCAGTTCATACTGGGTTGTTTTCAGGTGACCATAACCCAGTATGAACTTTGTCATGTTATGTGCAGTTTGGTATTAACTATCATCACCAAGCCAAGAGGCTGAATGAACAACCTGAAATTTACCAACCTCTCATTTCAGAGTTTTGAGTGACCAGTGATGATCAGTCACAGAGCACAGCTTAACTCAGTGAAAACACCTGCCAGGTGAGATCGTTGTTTTACTTTCACTTATTATGAGAGAAGTGTCATGATCTGGAAACCAGGGACTGACTTTGATGCAGGATTTATTAAGAGCCACGACAGTGTGCGCGCGCGCGTGTGTGTGTGTGTGTGTAATGGCAGGAACCACCACAGTGGGGGCTTTGAGGACTTTGACAGGTGTTATACAGTATATCTGTCTGTCTGTGAAGAGATTTTATCACCAAACTCGCGTCACAACTGTGCAAGATACAGTCACAAAACTTTACCGGTGTGTAGTTGACATCAAAATAAAGGTGTGATCTGATCCATGAGTACTGAGTATTCATGTCATAATGTGGTAAAGACTACTCTGAGTACTAAAGGGTCAGAATGTCAACATTTTGACGGGTGATCCCACCTAAAACAGATGATGTGGCTGATCTGATGATCAGTGTTTATTGCCCCACTGGATCACTACAGATGTTCCAGTCATGTTGAACCTGAATTTTCCTTCTCCCTCTCTCATCCCATTCCTCGTAATGGCTGATTTCAGGTGCTTGGGAA